>NW_028270155.1:22328374-22637808 GCF_037043375.1 Chiloscyllium plagiosum | reverse complement strand
TCATTGACTATGAAATCCTTCATTGAGGTTGTTAACCTGGGCCTATCAGGAAGCCCTTGCTGAAAGATTTAAACAGAGATTCTATGTGAAGGGCGGGTGTTTTCCTATCTTCCTGGTGGTGGAATTTGAATAAAGATTCGTGCACTTTGTGTCTTTCACTGTGTCTCACACCTGCACACACACACCATGGATGCTGGGGAAAAAAATAAGCACTACCGCACTAAAAAAAAATTTAAAAAAATTAAACAGAGATTCTACCCTCCCCTTCACTGTTTTGATCACACAGCACTGCCCTTTGATGTGAAGGGCAGTGTTTGTCACTGGCCACCCGGGTGTTTTCCTATCTTCCTGGTGGTGGAATTTGAATAAAGATTCGTGCACTTAGTGAAAGACACAATGTCTCACACCTGCACACACACACCATGGGTGCTGGGGAAAAAATAAGCACTACCGCACTTAGTGTGGGGGTTAAATTAAAAAAAAGAAAAGAAAAAAGAAAAAAAATTAAACAGAGATTCAGATGGTCTCCTCCATCTAGGGACTGGCTCTGTGCTGGGAGAAAAGACAGAAAATAATACAAGAGATTCAGAAGGTCTCCTCAGTCTATAGACTGGCTTTGAGCTGGCTGGTCAGAGCCCATGTACTGTGCACATGTAAATAAAGGGTGACTTGGTGACAGGCTACCAGCCTCAGTGCAGTTAGTTCAGTTCTGGTACCTGGTGAAATGTCTGTGCCAGTGTGTTGCTGTTTTTTGGGCTTCGCCTGGGCCTTCTATGTATTCAAAAGACTTTTGAGGTGGTGGAGTTTGTTCCATGATTTCTCTTTACTGTATTTTGTTTTCCATTTTCTCACTATGCTCACAGCTGCTTGGCAATCATTGGGCTTTTTCTTGATCCTGCTGGTGTGCCCAGTTACTGACTATTGCCCTGCTGCTGGATTAGCCACTCACTGGTCCTATCTGCTATTGTGATGATTGACCTAGAAGGAAGCTACGTTCTCACCAAGGTCTAGACAGTACCGAGGTGATGGTGTTCGTATTTGTTGAACATGCTGCTAACTGTTCATCTCAAACTTTAGCACAAGGTGTACAAATAGTCATTCTTTTTCTCCAGAGTCTACTCCAGTGATCTCTTATAATATCACTCATGTAAGTTAGCTATTCATATATGAATATTAACAATTGCTGGTAAAATTCTTCCAAAGAAGAAAATATTTTGTAAATGGGGAGAGTAGAAAACTATGTAGATGGTTTTAACCCACTAAAAATGTATCAGAATTTGAATAGCAACAGAAGGATATTTGCTACCAGCATATTTGCAATGCTAAGTTGTAAAAAGAGGCAACTTGTCATTTCACAATTCTAGCTGTAAGCAAAGTTGCGGCAAAAGTGCAAAATAATTAGGCACAAGTACTTTTGAATTGGTTCATAGTTGTTCTGCTGCTACATTAGCTAAGGGTTTTTTTTTGTTTCTCTTTTTTCACAGGACTATGAGTATCAGCTGGTTTCATATTCATCACCACACCAGAAGAACGACCGATGCCCCCCTCCTCCACAGGCTTTGCCAGACAGAGCCTGTGATGTTCCCAGCTGCAGGTCGGACTCTGAGTGTGAAAGACACAAACGCTGCTGTTATAATGGGTGCATTTATGCTTGTTTGGAATCTGTAAAGCCACCACCAGGTATAGTTAATCTCTGCAAGATCTTTGAACCTTTTTTTTTGCAATGGTAGCATAGTCTTCAGTTATGAAGGAAGCACACTGGACTTCAAAGCCTCTTAATTCCATTTGGTAATTGCTGAGTGCAAGAACATAATTTTCATTGCTCCATCCTGCCTGGCTGAAAGGCTCCTAAAGGAATGTGCTCCCAACCTTCTGCCTCAAACAATCTGCAGCAATGTGTCATTGGTTAATCAACGATGTGTAAGGTTCCTCCTCCCATTTGCCAAGGCTTGCAACTCAACATATGGAAATGATTTATTAATGCAAATCAAAACCTTGCTCATTTTTAATCATAAATATCAATGCAACATTCAAAACTTTCAACCCCTCAGTTTAGCAAAATAAAGAATTTTGCTTCCAGACATCGAATGAGTGGAATGCAATGACTATACATAATTTGTCCTGGAGTATATCATCTGGGATTTCTTCACGTTTGTGAATGAGCTTTAGCTATGTGAAGATAAGATGAGAGTAAAAATAGCAATGTATTTTGCAGTCTTGCTTTGAATGACTTTTTTGCTTTAATGAATAGACATGACATCCACATAGCCTTTTAAATAAATACTTTTTATCTTGGAAACTTGAATAGACCTTACACAGTAAGTGAACTTGTCACTGATGTAGATCATACTGGCCACCCTTAGCTCCTGAAGTGGAGAAAAACAGATTGAGGTTGACAGGAGAATGTCGAACCAGAAAGGCGAACAAGTATAATAATTTGCTGAAATTTGCTCCCATAAATTGAAAATAAATCTGGGGATTACACTGGATAAATCTTCTTTCCTTGCATCTCTTCAATGCCCCATGAAATTATGGGTTTCCATAACAAGCAGGAAGTGGAAATAATGTGAATACCCCCAGGCTCCAAATAGCTTAATTGAAAAATATATTACATTATATAATTTGCGTAATTGCCCCATTACCATAGCATGAATATTTTGCAGCATGGATTGCATTTCAGATTACTAATGATTATTTATTTATTCTTCATTTCACACCCAAAGCCTGTGCAAAGTTGTTGTTGTTTTTGCTGGCTTGTTTAAGTAATATTAATTTTTAGTTCTAGATTGGTTGGTGCAACCAAAGCCCAGATGGCTCGGAGGCAATGGATGGCTACTTGATGGACCAGAAGAAATACTTCAAGGTGTCGCTTCTTCATTATTATTAGTGATTTTCATATATACAAGCAGTTTGAATATAAACCCTTGGGTGTGTTCTAATTATTTTATATGACCATTTACGCCTGTTACATCATTCACTGAGATCACTGAACATAGAACATAGAATAGTACAGCACAGTACAGGCCCTTTGGTTCTTGATGTTGTGCTGACCTTTTATCTTACTCTAAGATCAAACTAACCTACATATCCTGTGCCTACCCAAGAGACCTTAAATGTTCCTAACATATCTGACTCTACTACCACTGCTGGCAAGGCATTCCATGCACCCACCACTCTGTGTAAAGAACCTACCTGTGACATCTCCCCTAAACCTTCCCCCAGTCACCTTAAAATAATGTCCCCTCATGATAGCCATTTCCGCCCTGGGAAGAGGTATCTGGCTATCCACTCTAGATAGATCTCTCATCATCTTGTACACCTCGATCAAGTCACCTCTAATCCTTCTTCGCTCCAATGGGAAAAACCCTAGCTCCCTCAGCCTTTCTTCATAAGACATGCCCTCCAGTCCAGGCAGCATCCTGGTACATCTCCTGTGCCCCCTCTCTAAAGCTTCCACAGTCTTCCTATAATGAGATGACCAGACCTGAACGCAATATTCCAAGTGTGGTCTAGCCAGGGCTTTATAGAGCTGCAGCATAACCTCGCAGCTCTTCTGGATCTGGATTTTTCTTACATTTTTCCCTTCAAGCTGCTGAGTATTTCAATCTTAGAGCCATTAAAGACTGACCCGAGTGCTGGATTTTCAGCATTCTGATATCAGCAATGAAAAGTGGAAAAAAGTAAGGAAGCAAACTGAATACCAGACAACTCCGATAAATAGTAAATAAAATAACTAGCATTGCTAAGCATGCAAAAATACAAACAAGAGAAACCACTCCATTAAACTACTTGATGCGCTGTGTACTTTTGCACAGTACAGAAAAAAAAACATTTTTAATGTAAATCTAAAATTTCCCTCAACTTTTAATTTACAATAATTAAGATGATTTTTGATTTTTTGTAACTATCTCTCTGCCTCAATTAATCGGTTGCAAAGATTTGTTATTCAGCCGGTCAACACTACACTCACACTATTTGTACTTCTCTGTTAACACTCTTAATTATGTGGAATTATCTTGTCATTATCTCTCTGCCCATATATTCTGTGCAAGTGCACTTCCTTCTACTTCACCTGATGATGGAGCAGTGCTCCAAGAGCTTGCTATTTCAAATAAACCTATTGGACTATAACCTGATGTCATGTGACTTCCAAAGCAAAATTAGTTCTGTACATAAACGAGTTCTATTTTACTTTAATTTTTACTCAAAAACTGTTTTTGCTCCTGACACCAATCTCCACAATATTGTTGAACCAAGAAGATCTGGATTCTTTTTCCTCTCTTCTGAAAAAGAGGCCTTGATTTCTTTTAGCAGGTCATTAGACTCATGATGTGCACATATTGTGCAATATATGTCAGTATGGCATATTGCCATACATAATAACAGTCAAGCCTGAATGAACATGACTGGGATTAAAAATAAATTGGGACTTTGTTTAAGGAAATGTAGGACAAATCATTTACTGATTCTTTTGCTAATTAATTGTCTGAAAACAATCACGGATTTATTCAGAAATTTGATGAAATTTATTTTCTGATCCTTGCATGTCTAATCATTGTCAAAGGGAATAAAACGATTTCTTGAGGGAAGGAAACCAGCAAACCTAAAAGGTTCGAACTGATATTAGATTACTTACAGTGTGGAAACAGGCCCTTTGGCCCAACAAGTCCACACCGCCCTGCCGAAGCGCAACCTACCCATACCCCTACATGTACCCCTTACCTATTACTACGGGCAATTTAGCATGGCCAATTCACCTGACCTGCACATCTTTGGACTGTGGGAGGAAACCGGAGCACCCGGAGGAAACCCACGCAGACACGGGGAGAACGTGCAAACTCCACACAGTTAGTCGCCTGAGGTGGGAATTGAACCCGGGTCTCTGGCGCTGTGAGGCAGCAGTGCTAACCACTGTGCCACCGTGCCGCCCAACCGATATGTGACTGAAGTCCTAAATAAACATGATTGACACTAAAATGGCCGAGCAAACTATTCAATTGTATCTAAGAATGGGCAGCATTTGCCAATGACATTCAATTCCCAACAGTGGATGGAAAAGATAGCCTGCCAACTTTAATGTTTTGATTTTCCCCACATCAATTATTTTTGCAGATTTCCTTTTTGTGACCATTGATGACACAAAATTGTTTGGAAAACTGCATTGGTGGGACCAGATCACATGTCTTTTCTAATTTAAGAAAAAATCACAGCATTTACCAGGAGTGGGCATCATTGTCCCTCCTGTGCAATTATGAGGCTAATTTTGCCATTTCAGAGGATAATTTTGCTATATAAAAGGAAGTCAGGTAAAGGACAGACCAGGTAAGGATGACAGGTTTTCTCCCAAAGGGAAATTTTGGTATGGTCGCCATTACTGGTGTCAGTTTTCTAGTAATAATTTCAATTCTCCAGTTGCCATGATAGATGTGTATTTCTGGATATATCTGTACAGTAACACATTAACAGAACCTTTGTGCTACCATACCCTCTATTAAAGTGTAGAAGTGTTGCCTGGGGCAGGCACATCCACCATTATTTATTTAACTGATGGTTGCCTCAACTGACGTACCCACTTGAACTCAAAATTTAGTGACCAACTGAAATAGACACACAAATACAAATCCTTCTTTTCCACGATTCAGTGAATGAATACATAATTCATTGAGTCAAGCAATGGTTGCTTCTTTAGCATTACATTTTTGAACAAGCAAATCACTTCTTGTGTGTGGAGGCAAGAGTGCATTTGTTATTTTATGACTCTTAAATTCAGGCAACTTTCCAAGAAATTGTAAAACCAGCAAATGTTACTGGACAAAAGCATGTTATTTAATGGTGATTGGAATGATAACACTATGTTTAGCTGACTTAATGTCAGCCAGCACTGATTATTCCAAAACTTAAGTAAAGACACTTAATGTAGAAGACCAAGGTTAAAAAGATAAAAAGCTGAGAGTTGTCACAAGATAGAAAAATAGAGCCCATTCCGTCAGTGCTGCCTCTCTGCAAGAGCAACTCAGCTACTCCCACACCGCATGCCCTTTCTCTGTAGCCCAACAGATCTGTTGTCAGACAATTGTCCAATATCTTTTTGAAAGGCCTGATTGAATCTACCTAACACATACTCTCATGTAGTGGATTTCATACACATATGTTATGCCTCCTTTGCAAAGGAACCAAACATATTTAAATTGATGTTTGTCTCAACCCGTCAGCTAATGGAAGGAGTTTCCTATCTTTTCTGTTTAGGTTCCATAGGATTTTGGACACATCTCATAAAATAGAATAGAATCCTTACAGTGTGGAAACAGGACCTTCGGCCCAACAAGTCCATACCGACCCTCCAAAGACTAACCCACCCAGGCTGATTTCCTTACCCTATTATCCTTAACTAATGCACCTAACCGACACATCCCTGAACACTATGGGAAATTTAGTACAGCCAATTCACTTTAAGCCGCACATCTTTGGATTGTGGGTGGAAACCGGAGCACCCGGAGGAAACCCACGCAAGCACAGGGAGAACGTGCAAACTCCACACAGAGTTGCCCGAGGCTGGAATCAAACTGGGTCCCTGGCACTCTGACTAGGCAAAAGTAAGGACTGCAGATGCTGGAAATCAGAGGCTAGATTAGAATGGTGCTGCAAAAACACAGCAGGTCAGGCAGCATCCGAGGGCCCTAGCACTCTGAGACAACAGTGCTAACCACTGAGCCAACGTGCCGCCCCTCTAACAAATCTCATTGACTGTATTTTCTCTTAGGAGACTAACTCAAGCTCTTTCAATTTATCCATATAATGTTTCACCACCCATTTTCATAAATCCCTACACCCACCCTTTTCTTGTGCCTTGAATAATGAATGAATGTTGAAAGTGTTTGATGTTATGCCAATCAGTGGGCTTGTCCTGGATGGTGTTAAGCTTCCTGAGTGTTGTTGAGCTGCAGTCATCCAGGCATGTTTGTGTCTTGAAAATGAAGAGGAGGTGAGTTACTCATTGCAGAGCTCAGGACCTCTGACTTTCTTGTGTGTACATCTGCATGGGAGGAGATATGAGAAACCTGTGATAGTGGGTAATAGTGTAAGGGAGGAGAGATTTCAATATCTGTGAGTGCAGGGATGGAGAGCTGTTTAATCCACAGTGTTTTTAAGTATACAGGATTTCTACAGGGTTTTGCATAAGAGCAGTCAGGCCTTAAAGATCAGCCACACCTATTATTTAGAAATATGTGAGGATCTAAAGGAACCCCACAGCTATGAGCACTCAGTTAGAGTTCTGCGGCAGCTATTGGTCCCTGTGAGCTCGCAACTCTTGAATTCCACTGGTGATAGACTCACGACATAATCCACGTTTTGGGAAATCCAATGTTGTATTAATTTGGGAATATTACTGCAGTAGAACTGAAAATGATATGATCCATTTAAAAATGCTTACCAAGTTGGTATCTGTGTACCTTCCCATTGTTTATGTGATATTAGTAGCAGGAAGAAAATACAGAAGTCAAAACTAGAAAAAGGTACATAACTTAAATTGTTTTATTATTATTAATAAAGCTGCTTACATTTGAAATGTTCTCATTCTCAGCATGACAACTGTGAGTAGTAAAAATGATCTTTAAGATACTCATTTTAGTATGGAATATGACATATGGCATGCTTTTCTTCATGGACGGGGTATTAAGTATAGGAGTTGGCAGGTCATGTTACAGTTGTATAAGACTTTGGTTCGGCCACATTTGGAATACTGTGTACAGTTCTGGATGCCACATTACGAAAAGGATGTGGATATTTTGGAGAGGGTGCAAAGGAGGTTCACCAGGATGTTGCCTGGTATGGCAGGTGCTAGCTATGAAGAGAGGTTGAGTAGATTAGGATTATTTTCATTAGAAAGACAGAGGTTGGGGGGTGGGGGACCTGAATGAGGTATACAAAATAATGAGAGGTACAAGCAGAGTGGATCACAAGAAGCTTTTTCCCAGGATGGGGTCTCAATTACTAGGGTCACAAGTTCAAAGTGAGAGGGGAAAAGTTTAGGGGAGATATTCATGGAAAATTCTTTACACAGAGGGTGGTGGGTGCCTGGAATGTATTACCAGTGGACGTGGTAGAGGTGAGCACAATAGCGTCATTTAAGATGTAAGTAGACAGATACATGAATGGGCAGGGAGCAGAGGGATACAGATTCTTGGAAAATAGGTGACAGGTTTAAATAGAGGATCTGGATCGATGCAGGCTTGGAGGGCCGAAGGGTCTGTTCCTGTGCTGTAACTTTCTTTGTTATTTGTTCTTTGTTCTAGTAGACAGTCAACACATTAAAAATTACATTCATCTAGTTTGGCCAAACAATAGGCTTTATTTAGTAATGAGGGTTGAAGGTTATTCATTTGATTGAGTTATACTTTCAATTATTAATAACTTTTAGAGCACCATATGTGCTCATTTTATTCTCTCTTTCTATCTCTCTTTCATTCTCTCTTTTTCCCTCGCTCAGACACCTGGATCACACAAGGGAGTAGTGGAGACATTATCAGTTAAGACTTTCAAATGGGAGTTGGAATTAATACTTCAAGCTAAGAGATTTGCATTGTCATGGGGACAAGATGAAAGAGTGGGACTATGTGAATTACCCTTGCAGAAAGCCAATATGGCCAAAAGGTTTCTTTCTCTTCTGTAAACAACCACAATTCAAAGGATTCAGGGACATTGGTGAGACCACTCATAGAATATTATGTATAATATTTATTGTCCTTCTTAAAAGGAGAAATATGCTTAGAGTGGAAACTGTTTAGAGAAGCTTTTACCGGAATGATTCCTGGAATGAAGAGGTTCTCCACTGAGGAAGATTGACCAGGCTGGCCCATACTCACTTGGGAATTTAGAAAAATGAGAGGTGATCTTATTGAGACCCGCAGGATTCCGAGCCGGCTCAACAGCATGAGCGCTGAAAGGATGTTTCCCATTTTGGGGAATCTAGAATTGAGATCTCACTAATGACATAATGTATTGAAAGTGTCTGTGTTCAAGTTGCACAAACAATTTCTTTTTAATCACAGATACTGCAATGTAATTACAAGATTGGATCATGGCAATTTGTTTAGCCATTTGTCTTTTCTGCAGCTGAAGCCTGTAGTACCACAGAGGATGGAGATGAACCCCTGCATTGTCCCACTGGCTATGAGTGTCATATCATAAATCCCGGGAATCCAGCAGAAGGAATTCCGAACAGAGGGCAATGCATAAAGCAACGAGGAAATAGTGGTAAGTTAAAATTTTACATCTTCTACTATTAATACTGTGGTGACTATATAAATTGGGGAGCAAGTATAGTGTAAATAATTGAATCATACAGATGAAATCAAACCTAGGTCTGAGATGCTTGAAGCTTATTTGACAGGAATGACTCAGAATAATGTAAGAAATGAGCAATGATCCTTAATATGGATCAATGTAAAATATGTGTAACCTTAAGTTTGTTGAAACATCATGCTATTGAAGGTATTTGTCTTGCGCTCATCAGGGCAGATGCAAGAAATTCATGGCAACAACAATTGATACTGCATGAAAAAAGTGTGCTGATCTGTTGGAAAATTAATTCTGGTGCATTCTCCGTGGCAAAGGTTCAACTGTGGAACTATTGCCCCCATGCTTTTGTTTAATTTAAAAAGGGTGAATGCCTGGCTCTGTTTCTTTTCTTCTGAAGAGGACAGTTCCCTGTGCATCAATGTACATAACTTCTAGCAAGCTTGTATGAGCCTGACCGATGGTCTGAAATTGCTTCTTGGTGTAATTCTTAATACATTCAGCAAACAGAACAATAGAACATTACAGTGCAGTACAGGCCTTTCGGCCTTCAATGTTGAGCCATCCTGTGAAACCAATCTGAAGCCCATCTAATCTACACTCTTCCATTATCACCCATATGTATCCAATAACCATTTAAATGCCCATAAAGTTGGCGAATCTACTATTATTGCAGGCAATGTCTTCCATGCCCCTACTACTCCCTGTGTAAAAAAACTACTTCTGACATTTGTCCTATATCTATCGCCCCTCAATTTAAAGCAATGCCCCCTCTTGCTAGCCATCACCATCCGAGGAAAAAGGCTCTCACTGTCCACTCTATCTAACCCGCTGACTATCTTAAGTCACCTCTCAAACCTTCTTCTCTCCAATGAAAACAACCTAAAGTCCCTCACTCTTCCTAATAAGACATTCCTTCCATACCAGGCAACATCCTAGTAAATCTCCACTGAACTCTTTCCAAAGCTTCCACACCCTTCCTATAATGCGGTGAGCAGTACTATACGCGATACTCCAAGTGTGGTGCACCAGAGTTTTGTACAACTACAGCATGATCTCATGGTTCCGAAACTCAGTCCTTCTATGAATAATTGCTAACACACTGTATGCCTTCTTAACAAACCTATCATCGCAGGTGGCAACTATCATGGATCTATGTACATGGATACCGAGATCTCTCTGCTCATCTACACTACCAAGAATCTTACCATTAGCCCAGTACTCTGCATTCCTGTTGCTCCTTCCAAAGTGAATCACCTCACACCTTTCTGCATTAAATCCCATTTGCCACCTCTCAGCCCAGCTCTGGAGCTTAGCTATGTCCCTCTGTAACTTACAACATCCTTCTGCACTATCCACAACTCTACCAACCTTAGTGTCATCCGCAAATTTACTAACTCATCCTTCTGTGCCCTCATGCAGGTCATTTATAAGAATGACAAACAGCAGTGGATCCAAAACAGATCCTTGTGGTATACCATTAGAAACTGAATGCCAGGATGAACATTTCCTATCAACCACCACCCGTTGTCTTCTTACAGCTATCCAGTTACATCACATCTAATATTCAAGATCATGAACTCAACTGTATTAGTTGCTAAGTTCATATGTTCAGTGAATACATATTTAGAAAATGGCAGCACATCCAAAATGTGATGGTATTGTGAAGCAGCACAAATTCTCCTGGCTTCCTTAAGCAGCACATTTGCCATTCGGCTTGCAACGTTGAATGGGTCCATTGCTCTTGACGTGCAGGTCTCATAAACTTGCTAAAATTGAGGCATTCTTTATTCACTAACAATTACCCTGAAATAGTCAGGTATAAATGACAATGAGCAGACTATTTTACGTAGCTATTGTGCAATAGCAACACAGTTGATGTTTTTTTTACTAACAGGTTGCAGTAACCAAGCCAGAAAAACTTGCGATTACTCCACAAATGAATAACGCTGGGCAAGAATATCAGGGCTGGTGTGATGCTGGGAATATCCCAAAGAGTCTCAGCAGATCCCTCCAGCTATTCACAATGGACTGAGTATTAATCAGTGTCAGCCAGCCTGTTCTTGCACAACTAGAAAGATATTACCAAACATTACATGTTATTCTGAAACCATATGACAATTGCTGAACACTCCCAAATGTGCTAAGAATCACATAAATTGCAGGCTCACAATGCAAATTATTTATACTTGCTAGAAGATGCATCAGGTCGGCACGATGGCACAGTGGTTAGCACTGCTGCCTCACAGCACCAGAGATCTGGGTTCATTTCCCGCCTCAGGCAACTGTCTGTGTGGAGTTTGCACATTCTCCCCGTGTCTGCGTGGGTTTCCTCTGGGTGCTCCGGTTTCCTCCCACAGTCCAAAAATGTGCAGGTCAGGTGAATTGGCCATGCTAAATTACCCGTAATGTTAGATGTAGGGGAATGGGCTGGGTGGGTTGCTCTTCGGAGGGTCAGTGTGGGCTTGTTGGGCCGAAGGGCCTGCTTCCACACTGTAAGTAATCTAATCTAATCTAATCTTAATTCATAGTGACAAAAAAACTGCAGATACTGGAATCCTAAGTAAACAGGCAGGAGGCTGGAAGAACCGAGCAAGCCAGGCATAAATTCACTAGCAGGAACTAGTCCTCTACAAGATTAAAAAAGGACATGATGTGGTATTGTGCTTTGTTTGAACTAAAACAAAGGTGTGGTGGATTCTCCACTTACCATGCAAATAACATTCCTTTCTCATGTAATATAGATTGTTGCTCCCTTGATGTTTGGCAATTTTGCATCTGCCCTAATGAGTGCATGAGAAGAAGTTTAACAACACAACGTTTTTTTGAGTTTCAGCAATGCTTTGTTCGAAAGTTGTAACGAAGTGGCCTCTAACAACCGAGCAATTTGCCCTGCAGGGAGAAACGTGAGGGGAGGTGTGGGACCCTCAACAAGGCAGACAGTGACAGTTTCATCACACAGGCTAGCAACTCAGTCAGTTCTTACCAGGCCTTGACAGTTTACACAGCACCATCTGGATGGGTAGCCCTGCCACCCCAATCCCTTCTCGTTGAAAATACTTTGGTTGGGAGTTGAAGCAGGGGAATCGGTGTGCGAACTGATAAGACTTTAGCTCCTTCCTGTCTTTGATCCGGTCCCAGTGGGGACCAAATTTCCAACCTAAAGAGTGTCTGAACATTTGGCATCTCACTATATTACTTTTACCATCATACCCGCCGCCTGGACCAAAATCCAGTCAAAATTCTCAATGTTAGGATTTGCAAATAAAAAAACACATTCTTGGGCTTAGTCTCAACATTTTTAGTATACTCAGAGGGTTAGAAGATGTTAAAGAGTGCACAGAGTGTTCTCTTGAGTTTGGATATAATCAAACTTGGTTTTGCATCCTTGGGCGTACTCATCGCACTGTAATGCAATCCTTTGGGACATCATGAAATCAAGACTCCATATGTCTAAGTTTGTGTTTCCTTATTTTATGGACTAAATCTTAATAATTAAATGTAGGATATTAACTTTCATCTCTACCATCAAATTATTACATTTTCACTACAAAGCAACCCTTTTAGAAATGTTTCACGCATTTTTTCATTGTGAAAAATACCTTTAGCTTGCCCTAATCAGTCCAGAATTTCAGAAATGTTATTTAACGCAATGAGTCTTTTGAACAACCAACGAACAATACTAACATACAGAAAAGTGCAACGTTCTCATTCAGTTCCTATTAATTATGTGGATTAGCAGAGAAAAATAGAGATTAACTGAACCAGGAATTTTACAATGCTTTCATCTTTTGAAACAAAAATGAATCAACAGACTTGAGCTATTTTGACACAAAATATTTAAAAAGAGATTTCTTATCCAGGATATTTCAATAAGGCCTCAAAAGTTATACCTAATTAATCAAAATGTCTGTTCACAGATGGACGCAACTTAAGACCGAAAATGTACAAGGACTATAAGGATTATTTTGGTAAGAATTTCAAGTAGCAAATTGAATAGTATGCCCACTTGACTGCAGTTTATGTTGCAATGTATACAGAGACTGATGGAATCATATAACAGATTTCATCTTATAAAGACATCTACTGTAACAAACTCAACATAAAGTAAACAAAATACTACATAATAGACAACTTACATACCAAACGATAGAAAAAGTACTATTCCATTAAATAAGTAACACAAAGAAAAATGTCTTGCTGCCTGGATGTTCATTATTCCATATCCCCAGTCAACGTTCTCTAAGCCATGGCTGCTGGGAAGCTACATGTCTGTCGATTAGCAGATCGATAAATGGCTTCTGCTTCTGGAAGCTGCGACTACACACAGACCTTGATGGCCCACTTAGCAGCAAAAATGATTACTACTGATGTACAATTTACTTATGAAAGTTAAATCAAATTGGCTATTTGTTCATTTAATGCTTCTGCAAACCTTTCTGGAGGAGAAGCTTTTCTCAGTCTTGAGTTTTTGGAACACTGTTCCTCAAAAAGCAGTGGAAGCACAGCCTTTACATTTTTTTAAGGCAGCAATAGATAGATGCTTGATAAGCAAGGATATAAGGCTATTGCGGATTGATGGGAATGTGGAGTAATCAAATTAGCCATGATCTTATTGAAGACCGGATGAGGCTCCATAGATTGAGTGTAAACCATAACCTGTCTGTTTGTGCAGTGAGTTTAGAATTGAATGTAGCAATTACCAAGGGAATGCTAAATGTAACAATCTGTATCACTCTTTGATGTCCAAAGCACCTTAGTTAAGCTTTCAAGTTCTGAAATCATGAAGACATCTTCAAATAATCGGAGAAAAATGAAATGAATGGGTGAATCCTCAGCCGCACTTTACAAAAACATGGTTAGTAAAGTGAGGTCTATTATTGACATATGAGAGAGAGAAACTATATGTCTCTACTCAAATGTATTGCCTAGTTCAAACAGAACGCACCATTACATCATTTTAGAAGGAGAATTTGCTGAATCTAGCAATATGAGATGTTACATTATATTAGTCAGTACAATCAAATTGCATGCCAGTGGTAATTTCAACTGCCTATATTAATTATCCTCCTACACACTGTTGATCTGTGATATTCTTTCAAGCTGGTTTGCTAATAGGCTTGGATCCTTTTCTAAAAAAATGAAAAGCCAAAGAACATTTTTCAAGTCAAACATAATTGCCATTTCCAACAAGGGAACATTAATTTATGATTAACATTATTAGCATAAATTATGAGTTTTCAAGATTTTATTTTATGCAATGATCTATTAGAATATAGAATGCCTTACCAGAAGTGATGATTAATATGAAATCAGTCATGAAGTTGAAAACAAAATTAGCATGAAAGAAAAATGTTAAGGGAATAGGAATATAAAACAGCAAAATGGGATTAAATTGTTCTGTTCTGGAGCTTGCACTGATTAGGCAAAATGAACCAAATGTCTCTGCACTCAAATTTAATCACTTTAATCCTTTGTATTTGTCATGTTTTAAAGTACAGATAAGATTCAATTAAATTAACTATATATCCTTTCACTAAACTCTCTTAGTAATATTCAAGTCTCCTTACTAAAAATCTTTTTTCTTCCCAAACGAACTATTTTATTCTCTTTCCCAATATAATGATTGAACATCCATGAATCTTTTACATAACTATATCCTGAGATGAGCAGTATCGTTATTCATGTTCTGCAGTATCTTCTCTTAACCTCCAGGCCTCAAAGAAAATCAATTTCATGGTAGTGAATAACATACTTTAAACAAATTTATGCTTGTAAAATCATTAAAATTGTAACAAGTGCATTTTCATTTTGCAGGAACTAGTTCTAATAATGCTGTTGGCTACAAAAAGCACCACTATAAACATCTGGGGTAAAGTTGCCAATGTGAAGGTACAACAAGGTCTGATTTAAGAACATAATGTGATCAACAGTACACTGCTTGTAACTCTGCAACACTCTCAATTGTTGTAAAAATATCAGTAACTTGGATCGTTACTCACAATGAGTCACGTAGACCTCATCATTAATTGCTTATCAAATAAAAGCCCAGAATTTGCTGACAAAATAATTGAGAGCTTCATTCACGTAATGTCATTAGTAAGTAAAATCTCCATCAATTTATGGCAAGGAAGGGATAGACCATGAGTTATGAATTGCCGCAAATTGCTGGATGGTTAACTGTACATCTCTCTACAAGCGTCAAAAATGACAGCATTTGTGCTATGAAGATGAATTAAACCAATGGCAGGAAGTTGTGACTGCGTGAGGACCTCTTGAATGGAGTAATTCATGTATCCAGTGGTCTTCCACTTTATAGCCAGTTTGCAATTATATTGTTCTGTACATGCCGCAAAAAGCACACATTCAGAATGTAAATTGAACTGATCTGTTTCGCTGATTAAAACACGTGTTGTGGATTCTTGCTGGGAGCAAAGTATATGTTAAATTCAAGTCAGCCTGCTATGGTTTAGAGTTAGCACTCAGCTACCCCAGCCCTCCAACCAGTTCAAAGTATCTGGGGTTCTTGTGGTACAGTTGTAGGGCCTTGAGCCAGGAGACCCAGGTTCAAGTCTCACCTGTTGTCAGAAATGTGCATAATAATATCTCTGAACAAGTTGAGTGAAAAAAACAAATCTGGGCCCACTAATTTCCAAGAAAGAAAATTAACCATGCTATTTCCAAATGTAACAGAATAAAATATATGATTTCCATACATAGCAACAGCTGGTTTCAGTCCACTTATAAATTTAAAATAGCAAACAATCCCAACCATGTGCAAAAGGATGTCTGTTTCAACTCACATGGTCCCTGGACAAAATTAAACTTGGCACTTGTACATATATTCTTCGCTGTAATTCAATGATTTTTATAACTTTATTGTTATAGCAGATGGTCAAACTGCCACTTCACAGCTTTGATAACCAAATTTCATCGGTTGGGGAGGTAGAAAATTGGCTTCATTATACATCAAGGTTTCAACTGCTCTGCAATCCTGCTGGAGTGCTGTTTAACTTGTGTCATCAATAATTGGCAACATGAAACAACTGGAGCTGAGGGAGGAGGTAAATGATCCAAATCTCGGCATTCACCAAACTTTCCACAGCAGCAAATTCTGGGCCAAAGAATTTAACCACATTGAAAGTAATTATTTGTATCATAAGTTGTGAAGATGATGTCCAAGATTTTACAATTTTAATAATGGCAAAACTGCCAGTGTTTGTGCTCAGAATTGAACAAAACTAACAACAACTTCTCTATATGTAATTAAACCCGGAAATCTGGAAGTTACTGTCAGTGTTTTGTTACATCTTGCAGTCCTTGAAGTAAATCCAATTAAAACTTACTGATTTGAAGCAAAATTCCACTTTTCTCATGAACAGTCTCACTATAAAAAGTTTGGAAAATGTTGCACTTTGTTGAATGACGTGTGGCTGGGTTTTTAACAATAGACCAAGGCAGCATTATGGCCCAACAACTTCACTGTCTCTGGAAAACTAATTTTATACTTGTGGATTACAGATTATGTCTATTATGATAAAAGTCTTTTTTTTTAGATACCCTACAGTATGGAAACTGGCCCTTCGTCCCAACAAGTCCACACTGACCCTCCAAACAGCAACCCACCCACACCCATTCTCCCTCCCTATATTTACCCCTGACTAATGCACGTAACACTATAGGCAATTTAGCATGGCCAATTCACCTGGCCTGCACATCTTTGGATTTTAAAAATCTGGTACGCTGGATATATTTTTTAAAAAATGTTCTTGAAAAAGGGAAACATTCTAAATTGTGATTTTTGCAAAAAATGAAAATGTGCAGTGCTCACCTTTTGTTCCAGGAAGTAAGTTTTCTCTTAATATATTCCTTGGATACTATGCCGAAGCAAAAATTACACTCTCAGTTGGTGGAATGTGTACAATAAGTTTTGAATGGATGAGTGAATTTGTGCAGGTTGGATGTGCAAAAACAGGACTTGACTGTAATAATTCAGCTTCAGTATAATCCCATATGTGTGTCTCAACCTTTCTTTCACAGCCCGTAAAATTATTCATAAAGTGAAAGATATTTTTTTTTAAATTCCTGGTTTGCTCTCTGAGAATGCTTCAATATGACTATTTAGCTTGTTTAACGATATTACTGTTGTTGGAGACCAGATCTCCCCATAATTAGTGTTAGAATTAAATCAATGTTAGGAAGAGGAAATCTATGCCCAGAGATTGCCAGATATTTGTGGGCAGTTTCCAAGGTTAGTAGCAAGTTCTGTCATTTATCCATGGATCACAAAATCAGAGACAATGAAATTAAAGCTGACAGTTCATAAGCTAATAAAATGTTTAGTGCTGTGGATGTCAAATTACGATCAGCATTGCTCTATATAATGCAAATCGAGCGAGGAGATATGTTTGAACAGTAGATGTGATGAAGTTAGAAGAGATTGGCTATGTAATGTTCTTCTTCTACTTGTGAAATATATTATTCTCAAATATACTCAAAAGTACATTTCACAAAGAAGCTACTTTTGCTGCAAAGTTCAGATAGATCATGTCTGCCCAATCTCACATTCAGCAGCATGAAAGACACATGAGTTCTGATTCTAGAGGGTATTGACCATTTTCAGGTTCGCTGCTGATTAATTTCTACTCACTGTTGCTCTGATTGTGCAATTGCTTGGTGCTTTCGAGAGTTATTTAAAGTTGCTAATATCTACCAGAAGTGGATATAACACATGTTGGAAGAACTGTTCCTGATATTAAGATATCTGTAAAATCAGTTATCCTTAGGCATTAGTACAATCATAGGCGTTATCCTTGGCATTGAACATGATTTGGAAATTTGGCAGGGAAGCGTGCCAGAAGAGGTGGGAGAAGAGTTCGCAGCTGGGGCCCAGTGTATTGAGGGAGTAATCCTTTTACCAGAACAATAGAGGAATGTGCACCTGAATCAGGCTTTCTTCACTAAAACCAGCTAGATGTTGCGGTCAGGCCAGGACAAGGGCTGCATTGTCAGCAGATGACCATGATCATTTGCGGACTGGCAATTTGAAAGCCGAGCAGGAGGTATTTTCAACATTTTCACTGTTGTTCGTCTGCTATTACTCAAAATACATTGCTGATTCTTGTTTTCTATTTGTTGATAGGCTGTGGGCATTCACTGGCGAGTCCAGCCCTTATTATCCATCCCTAATTTCCCTGGAACTCAGTGTTTTGCCTGACCATTTCAGAAGGCAGTTAAGAGTCAACAGCATTGCTGTGGGTCTGGAGTCACATGTAAATGAACAAGGATGTCTTGCTGCAGCCATTCAGGGCATTGGTGAGGCCACGTCTGGAATACTGTGCACAGTTTTAGTCTCTTTATTTGAGGAGGAATGTTCCTGTTGTAGAGGGAGTGCAATGAAGGTTTACTGGATTGGTTCCTAGGATGGCAGGACTAACATGAGGAGAGATTAAGTTGGCTCAGATTGTATTCACTGGAGTTGAGAAGAATTATGGGGGCATCTCATAGATAAGGGGGTCACACCTTTTGAGGATGTGGGTGAGGTAGAAATATATTCTCATCCTCTATTGTTTTTGGCGAATGTGTAAGCATTGGCTGCTCCAATGATATCCGGCACTGTCTCAACCACTAGGTTAGGACATGAAGTCACACCTTACTTTCTCCCATTAGCACCTGCTACCTCCATCTCTGCACCACTTGACCTTGAAAGTATGTTAACTTAGTCCAATGTACAAGTGATGTTGTTGTCATGGTTGAATAGCTGGTAGTGTGTGCCAGCTGAAATGTGAGGGCATGGCTTGCAATATTACTCAGTATGTGAGGACAGGATGAAGCAATGTTAAGTACAAGTCCTGATTGATAATGCACTTTCAGCAGTGGTGGGTGGTGCACGTGTGGTGCATTGGTGACAATTAAAGTTGGTGGCGTCACTGGTGGGATATTGCATTTGAAGATGCATTCACTGACTTTGACAATTTGAGTGAAGTCATTTCACTGAATATTTTGTGGGACAACATGACCTCCAGTGACCTCCATGGTGAACTACTGATCCAGCATATCTCTTCCCCCTCCTTGACCATAGCTCTTAAGTGCAGCATTGGAAAATATTGGACCATAAGACATCAAGGCAGAAATTAGACCATTCAGCCCATCATGTCTGCTCCACCATTCAAACACAGCTGATAAGTTTCTTAAACCCATTTTCCTGCTTTCTCCCCATAATCCTTGATTCCCTTGATACTCAAGATCCTATGTATCTCAGTCTTAAATATACTCAATGATCTGGCCTCCACAGCCTTCTGCGGCAATGAATTCCATAGATTCACCACTCTCTGGCTGATGTTTCTCCTTATCTCCTTCCTAAAAGGTCTTCCCTTTACTGTAAGGCTCGGGTCCTAGTCTCTCCTACCAATGGAAACAACTTGAAAAATAAGATCAATTGTGGATGTAGTTTCATCTACCTTTCTCTTTCAAATATTAATTTACCTCATGTATATTTCCAACATTTCTCTTACATTAAGCTATACAATACTAGTTAGTTACTTGCCTTTTCTTGATTTTTTATGACAACTTACATCATTAAGATTTTCTATAATTTTTCAAGGGAATAGATATTAGTTTTTTTAAGAGAGTTGAAACGTATGAAATGTTTCATACAGAGTATTTAAAATTAAGCAGATATGGCTGTTGTATACTTTAATATCTGTTAACAAAAGTAAAACTGTGCTAGACCTCAATGACATTACACCTCACATGAACACAGATCTATTTTTGACTGAAAAACAGCTGAATTTGAGAAGACTTATTGCATTAATTTGTTTGAAATGTCATCGCATTTTTGCAGAGAATTAGAGATGTATAAAAAACATTAAATTTGATATAATATGGAAAACTGAATTCTTCACTGGAAACATTAGCATGTTATTCAGCAGCAAAAATAAATCTGCTCTCACATTGTAACTGAGGAAGCTGACAACTGAACCAATTTGATCTTTATCTTTTTCTTTTATTTGTATGTGATGTGGGTGCCAATTGCTAGAACATTTATTGCCCATCCCTAATTATCCAGAGGTTAATTAAAGGTCAATGCCATTTCTGTGGGTCTGGACTCGCCTGAAAAAAGACTAATGGTAATGGTAGATTGCTTTCCTTAAAGGACATTGGTGAAGCAGGTGTTTTTTTTTGTGTGGGGGTAAAGATTGACAATGGTCACACGATTGCTACTAGGCCAGATTTTTCCTAAAATTAAAATTTTAACCACCTACCGTGGTGGGATTTGAACTTGTGACTCCTGAACATTAGCCTGGAGTTCTGTATTACAAGGTAAAAACAATGACTGCAGATGCTGGAAACCAGATTTTGGATTAGTGGTGCTGGAAGACCACAGCAGTTCAGGCAGCATCGACGTTTCGGGCAAAAGCCCTTCACCAGGAATAAAAGTGCATGGCCAAAATGCCATCACCTTTCTGGTCCCATTCAACGTTAAATCAGTCTGCTCCTCCTTGGTTACAGTGCTTGTCTTTTTTTTTGCTTATTTCCTGTCAAATGTCAAGGAACTGTTACTAATTCACATAACTGAATATGTGCAGGAAAGAAAAAGGTTTCTGTTCAGAGTGCACTTTCACAACTCTCAAATATTTCCGACCACCTGATAATGGATTACTTTGAAGTAAAGTAACACAATGTACAGACTATAAACACAAATGTAATACTTAACATTATTTAACAAGTATCAGAATGTTCTCTTATGTTTATCAAATTAGATGCAAGTGAGCAAATGGATCACTTTTTCAGCTGAGTTAATTAAACAGACTTTAGTACATATTTTCCTTTGTTAATGTCGCCTTCAATCTAGTTTTTATTCAACAATTTTAACAAATGGAATAAAATATTACTTTCTTTGTTTTCTCAGTAAAAGATGGGTATACCTGTGACAAGTCCTATTTGTTTAATGTTTATTTGCTGGCTCATTTATACTGACCTTCTAAAGGCCAAACTGCAACAATTGGACCTCTGATGCAATATCAAGCACGCACAGTGTAAAAGTCGCACCCTGCTTACAGATCAGTTTACGTTGGAAAAGCATGATTGTTTGCACTTACATTCAGTTGAAAAGTACAAACAGAAATCACAGAACAAGCCTTGGTAAAGCTGACATTAAATGCTTGCATCTAATGCAAACTTTTCCTATGCGTCACATTTATTTTAACATTTATTTTTAACTTTTCACTTAAGTTTCTCTTGCATTTTCTACTTTTATTTAACAGGTCTGACAGCATCCGTGGAAAAAGAGTCAATGTTTTGTGTGTATTATGATTACTCAAAACATTAGCTCTGTTTCTATCTCCACAGATGCTGTCAGACCTGTTTCATTTCCTTAGCATTTGATGTTTTCTTTCGAGATTTCCAGCATCTGCAGTAATTTGCTGTTATTTGAGTGCTCTGTCTACTTCGATAATCTGAGCTGTTTTAGTCCATGTGACACCTTCCCAGCTTTGTCCTGCAGGCTCTACCTCCCGGGTTCATTTTCTCCATGATATCCAAAGAGTCGTGCACAAGTATAGTGTAACTTGCAGATACCTCTCTCTCTCTTATCCCAATGACACAATGTCCTGGGAAAGTTAAAATAAAAACTTTAAGTCAATCAATTAATGAAAGAAACATTAAGAAATTCCCCTCTCATTTCCAAAGACAACCAAACAAGCAAGCTCCTGGAGTTTAATAATTGCTGACATTATCCTCAGATTGTCCATTTACTCCTGAATCTACAGGTGTTAACCACACACTGGAACTAGTCCATCTTTCTTTTGAATACTTGGATCTGAATGTGCAGTTACTGCACAAGCAGGAAGTTTATTCCAGAGACTGACATTTGCACAAAGTTCTCCCTAGCACCCCACCTGGTTTCTGTGCCTTTGCAACCTATGTATGTCTCCTACAAACCTCTAATATCAATAGTCCAAATATCAAAATCCATGTTTCTTTAAAGTAAAAGATGCCACCTCTCTAAATCTATCTGATCACTAAGAAATGAGCCATTCATCTCGTACAATTCCCTTGCCATTGCTTCACAGCTGGCCTGAATTTTCCTTTTATAAGACTCCTTCGTGAAAGACTCATTGGCCCTGCATTCACCACATTTTCAGGCACCGCATTCCAGATCCCAAACACTCACTCCGTGAGAGAACTTTTCTTTATGCCTCCTTTTCTGCTTTTCCCAAACTATTTTAAATTTCTTCTGAAGAAGTGTCACTGGACCCAAAACGTTAACTCTGATTTCTCTTCACAGATGTTGCCAGACCTGCTGAGACTTTCCAGCAGTTTCTGTTTTTGTTTCAGATTTCCAGCACTTGCTGTTCTTTCAGTTTTCCAACTTCTATTTGTACTTTCTTCTTTTCTACTTTGTCGTCCATTTTCACTTACACGTGGAGGTTTATTGAATGCCTTACTTAACTCTTATTAAGCAATTTTTCAAAAAAATTGTCAGTTCTTTAGACTAACTTGCTAAGACTAAAGAGTACGAGGCTATACTACTCACCAGCCAATCAATTCTCAGCTTTCTCGTGATGTTTTCACATTTGTCCATATCCTTTCTCCCATCTTCACAGTCCTCCCTTTCTGCTTCACAACGATCTTGATCAGATTAAAAGTAATTGTAGTTACTCTTCCTGGGTCCCAAAGCAGGTTTAGGAGCAAATTACTGTGGATGCTGGAATCGGAACTGAAAACAACAAATGCTGGAAATCACAGTGGGCCAGGCAACATCCATGGACAGAGAGTAAGCTAACGTTTTGAGTCTAGATGACTCTTCGTCACAGCTGAAGTGAAGTCTACACTGAAGAAGTCACTAAGACTTGAAATGTTAGTTTGATTTCTCTCCATGGATGCTGCGTGACCCACTGTGATCTCCAGCATTTTTTTTTTATATTTCAGGTGGTGATGTCAATTGCCCAGCTTCAGCAATACCTTAAAATTTCAGCCTTAAGCCTTACTTTTTAACTTATTTTTATTTTTCTAAGCCCATTGTAATAACCAAACTTAGAGTAAGGATGCAGGGAGGTGGGAACCAAGTATATAGTCAGAATAAAAATTATCCTTTTTAAGTTTTTCTCATGACCATATAGTACAACTCACATTTTCTTCCCCTATTGGTTTCATTAATCTTCCTTCCCTTCTGAATGCTGCTCTTCACCCTGTTATCTTCTTGTTGGTCTGTGTGCACTCATTGATCTGGTAAATTGCTGACACCAATGAGTAATACAAGATCAATGGACAAGAACAGGAGCAGAAAGCAATGGCAGTTCCTTGACTCTAGCTGTTTCCCCCTCCCATGATGCTCCCACAGTCTCGATATTAGCGCCTAAGGCTAACTGAATGCAGAAAACCAGTCCCCGATTGTTCTTAATCCTCAAGCACCACAATCTAAGTCCCCAGGTCTAATGGCTTCCCCTCTTCAGTACTGGGGCATTCAAAATGCAGGAACCTCTCCCCTTCCCTTGTGTCCTCAAAGGTCACAATAGTTGATGCTTTCCATGAAACACAAGAAATCTATCCCCCAATACTTTTAAAAACAAACACAAGGCTGCCCTCCCTCTTGGTTTCAAACACAAGTACCTACCTTAAAGCTGAAACATCTTTCCCTTCATTTGATCTTGCTGCACTAAAACATTTGAGTCAGAAAACTGTCAAATGCAACTACATGAACTAGCATATTAAATAAAAAGCAAAAATGCTGGAGAAATTGAGATCTGGCAGCATCAGTGGAGAGAGAAAAACAAAGTTGACGTTTTGAATCCAATATGATTTGTTGGAACTAATTTTTTTTTTAAATTTCAGATTTCCAGCATCCACAGTATTTTGTTTGAACTAGCATGTTGTTTGAATCATCACTATCATAATTTAGCTGATATTATTTCTGCATAAATCAACCATTTTGATTTTTATACATAATCATAGTGGTTGTTAGCTTTCTTCTTCAATATATTTTTTATTTTACACTAAAGACTTTTAAAATCAAGTAACACATAAAACATTATAAATTGAAATGTAATTCTTTTCCCCATTGTACTTAGTCACTCATGACTGAGAACCTCAATTGTGCAATTAATGACTTAGAGTTATTCATTCATTTTACAAATAACAAACTATCTCCATTTACTTTGATCAATTTTGTACTTCTGTGAGATTATAAATATCTCAGATTCTTTTACATGGTGCTAAATGCCAAGTGTTATAGTTCTAAAGATTTTGTGTAATGTACAAATACTTTTTATTGTTTCACTTTGTACCAGTGGCAACTGAGGCAAAATTCTGCATTAAAATCTGTCTGAAACAATGCAAGATGGTTGGTCTTAATTTAGTTCCTTCTTGTATAACAATGTAGCAAATCAGATTTTTACATTAAAAAATTATTGTCTGATTAATTGGTCTCTTCCACAGAATTTTGGAATAATAAACAGAGTTAATAAACAGAGGCCAATGGGTTTGTGATGCACTGGTAATGCTCTGCCTCTGAGGCTGGAAAGTTCCATGTGTCACAATAAATCCAAACAGGTTGTTTAAAATAACTGTAAGTAGAGGGAATTCAAGTAATTTGAAAAGGAATAGAGTGGAAGCACCTCGCAATAACATTTAAAAGAACTCTATCACTATTTCTCCATTTTATCACCTGTCTGCTCATCCTCCCAATTCAGACCTGCCTGCCAATCTTCCAATCCCCATCACTCACAACTTGCTGGGAGTATACATTCATATGTGCCATTCAATCTCCAGCATCTCAGTCAATTATAGAATTCTACAGTGCAGACATATAGCCTATAGTGACCACACCGATGCACCCAGGCCCACCCCTACTCTATCCTTATAACCGTGCATTTCCCTTGGCGAGTCTACCTAGCCTACAGCTCCCTGGACACTATGAGCAATTTAGCATAGCCAATCCACCCTAACCTGCACATCTTCAGACTGTAGGAGGAAACCAGAGCACCTGATAGAAACCCACGCAGACACAAGGAGAATGTGCAAACTCCACACAGTCACCTGAGGGTGGAATCGATCCTGGGTTCCTGGTGCTGTGAGGCAGCAGGGCAGACCACTATGGCACTGTGCCGCCCAATGATTAGGTGATGTGTGAACGCTCACAAGCTATTTGATCAAAAGGACATCACACTTTGAGCCAACCCTTGCTGTCCATTTATGCATTTAGTAGCATGCATTCAGCAACAATTAAGAGAGGAAATATTAGTGGGAAAAAAGTCTTTGCTTTTCTAATCCACAGATACTCTGGCCAAACATTTAAGATCAATGCCTTTTCAGCAGAACAGATTTGATGAAAGGTCATCTCAACCTAAAACATATAATCTCACCACAGAAGCTGCCTGACCTGCTCAGTCTTTTAAAAACTTCTTTATCTTGTTTTTTTCTCTGAATTCCAACATTTTGTATTTGAGTGAGAGTCTATCTACAACCTTTTGCAGTTTCGATGTGACTCTGAAAATGAAGGAGACAGTGGCAACACGTTTTTTTTATTTTCCAGTCTTAATTAGAGTTCTGTAATATAGGTTTTCTTATAATTATACTTTCAAACTGTAACATTTGAGCAGTTAATCATTCTATTGAAATATTGAGGACAGTCACTTTCTCTTGTCTCCAGCACTTATTCTAATCTCATTTAACAGTTTAACAGAACACCGATTAATTTCTTTATTTAACAATCATGAATCAGTGGTTTAATTTTATGAAATGTTATCTGCTGGCCACTAGTAATCCAAAGGCCAAGACTAAGGCCCTAGACACAATGTTCAATTCCACTGTAGCTCCTGATATTTGTTGTATTACAGCTTTTTAAAGCTGACACCACATGACAGAAAGCATAAGTGCTCCAACCAACAGCATACTAGACTAAGATGTGTTGGTAGTTGCTTTGTAATGACAAGTTAGCAGTTCGTCTTTGACTTGTTTGAGATTTTCAAGTAAAATGAACCTACACTGCTTACCAATCCATTATGAAAGTGATAATTTGGGATTAAGGAAAATAGCACATGAATATGATGTTGTAGTGTGCCGTGATTTTTTTTAAAACACTAAACATTAAAAAAAAGGTATAAGCCATTTGGCCCTTCACACCTGCCCCCACTTCATCTATAACAATGGTTGACTATCCAACTCAGTATCATGTTCCTGCTTCTGTCCTATACCTTAAGACTATATGTATCTTCTATATTAAAATGTTCAACGCTTTAGTCTCAATGCCCTTCTGCTGCAGAAAATTCCAGGCCCACCACACATTGGGTGAAGAAATTTATCCTCGTCCCAGTCTTAAGTGGCCTACCTATTTCTGGTCTTGAATTCTCCAGAAGATCCTGACTGTGTTTACCCTGCTCAGTTCTGTTAACAATGTATGGGTTTCTATGAGGTCTGCTCATTGATCTAAATTCCAGTGAATTTAGTCCTGACCAATCCGATCTCTCCATTTGTAAGTCCTGCCATTCCAGTTTTGTGAACCTGAACGCTACAGGTACAAGCCTGATCTGTAGCAGTGGCAGAAGTTACATTCACACTGGGACCCCATTGGCTAAACAGTGAGTACTTCAGAGAATCCCTACAATCAGCCCATCTAGTTCACACCAACTCTCCAAAGAGCATCCCACCCAGACCCATCTCCCTACCCTGTAACCCTGTATTTCCCACTTAGCCTACACATCCGCAGAGGCTACAGGGCAATTTACCATGGCCAAGCCATCTAATCTGCACATCTTTAGACTGTGAAAGGAAGCCAGAGCACCTGGAGGCAGTCCACACAGACAGAGAGAAACGTTACACAGACAATCACCCAAAGATGAAATTGAGCTGAAAATGTGTTGCTGGAAAAGCGCAGCAGGTCAGGCAGCATCCAAGGAGCAGGAGAATCGACGTTTCGGGCATGAGCCCTTCTTCAGGACTTCTCCTGCTCCTTGGATGCTGCCTGACATGCTGCGCTTTTCCAGCAACACATTTTCAGCTGTGATCTCCAGCATCCGCAGTCCTCACTTTCTCTTCAAAGATGAAATCGAACCTGAGTCTCTGGTGCTGTGAAGCAGCAATGCTAACTACTTAGCCACCATGCCACTTCCTTTATCAGCTAGCTAGATGAATGTGGGTAGCACTCAGGTCTTTTGGAATTGGGTTATGGAAGTAACAGAGCTGTTGAGCAACGTTAGTTGCCATTTCCATACAAAAGGATGAAAGCGTGTAAAACAAAAAAGACTTGAGCTGCAGCCAAACACAGCACAGAGAATGACATTTTTAAAGTAATAAATCAAAATTATTTGGATGTGAATTCAGGAGGTATGGTTAGTAAGTTTGCAAACGACATCAAAATTGGTGGTGTAGTGGACAGTGAAGTTTACCTTAGAGTACAGCGATACCTTGATCAGATGGGCCAATGGGCAAGGAGTGGCACATGGATTTTAATCTAGATAAGTGTGAAGTGTTACATTTTAGTAGGGCAAATCAGGCAGGACTTACGCACTTAGTGATAAGGTCCTGGGGAGTGTTGCCGAACAAAGAGACCTTGGAGTGCAGGTTCATAGTTCCTTGAAAGTGGAGTCACAGGTAGACAGGATAGTGAAGTAGGCATTTGGTACACTTGCCTTTATTGGTCAGTGCATTGAGTATAGGAATTGGGAGGTCATTTTGCAGCTGTACAGGACATTGGTTAGGCCACTTTGGAATACTGTGTTCAATTCTGGTCTCCCTGCTATAGGTAAGATTTTGCTAAACTTAAAAGGGTTCTGCAAAGGGTGAATAGTCAAGGTCTTTTCCCCTGGGTAGGGAAGTCCAAAACTAGAGGGCATAGGTTTAAGGTGAGAGGAGAAAGATTTAAAAGGGATCTAAGGGGCATAAAAATAAAATTAACGTTTCAGAACTGAAGACATTCACAGGACTCGAAATGATAAATCTTTCCACAGATGCTGCCAGACCTGCTGAGTTTTTCCAACAGTTTCTGTTTTTGTTTCTTGCAAAGAGTATACCCAGTTTGTTTCAATGCCAGAGAAAACTACAAAAGTGATGCCTTATTACACTTCTGAGAAAATGTAATTCATTCATTTGACCCTTTGAGAATGTGCAGTGTTCACAAACAAGGGATGTTTAAGAGTGAGCTGGGCAATAGGGAAGGTAGGGACTGGTGCACTTCTGTTACATCCATGCTGAAGAAAGGTGGCACAATCAGGGTATATTTGGACCCTAGTTGTCTAAATCCAACTCCAAAATATGTCCTCATAAACATTCCAACCTTAAAAGAACTGAATCCCAAATTCACAGCAGCAAAATTCTTTTCAACCTGAATGCCCGACATGGACCTTGGTTGATTCATTTCAGAATGGAATCTCAAGAAATCACTAGTTTCAGAACACCATTTGGAAGGCATGGCTTCCAGAATACTTTCAAACTGTGTGTCAGTCAGGATCTGTTCCAGCAGCACCTGGATAGAATTACAGTAGGTATTCCTGGATGTCAATTTATTGTTCATGATTTTGCCCATCACTTCAATGTTAATGAAGTGCACAACTAATATGTACATTAGGCAAAAGTGAGGACTGCAGATGCAGGAAACCAGAGTTTAGATTAGAGTGGTGCTGGAAAAGCACAGCAGGTCAGGCAGCATCCAAGGAGCAGGAAAATCAACGTTTCGGGCAAAAGCCTTTCATCAGGAATCCTGATGAAGGGCTTTTGCCTGAAACATTGATTTTCATGCTCCTCGGATGATCCCTGACCTGCTGTGCTTTTCCAGCACCACTCTAATCTAATATGTACATTAGCTGATGGCACAGTTCATCATGTAGGACTTATCTTCAACAGGGCAAAGTGTCAGCTGAGCGTAGATGACTAGATTAGATTACTTACAGTGTGGAAACAGGCCCTTCGACCCAACAAGTTAACACCGACCCTCCGAAGAGCAACCCACCCAGACCCATTCCCTTACATTTACCCCTTCACCTAACACTACGGGCAATTCACCTAACCTACACATTTTTTTGGACTGTGGGAGGAATCCGGAGCACCCGGAGGCAATCCATGCAGACGCGGGGAGAATGTGCAAACTCCACACAGACAGTTGCCTGTGGCGGGAATTGAACCCAGGTCTCTGGAACTATGAGGCAGCAGTGCTAACCACTGAGCCACCATGCTACCCACAATCAGATCGATGATCCAACTTATGGGATAAACCTCAACCCAGAAAATGTTGAGATCGATGCCCCATATCTGCTATGCACCACATGCCATCACAACATATGGACTTTCAAGATTAACCTATTTATTAAGGGAGAGGAGATGACCGAACAACCTGAAGACCACTATGCCTCAGGTTAGTGTGTGTGGGGGGGGGGGGGGGGGATGTTGAAAAGCAGAGTCCTTCATCATAAGATCAGCTAGTACTGGAACTGAACCTACACTGTTGGATGTCAATTGGCAGTACAAGCTAACCCCCCAGGCAACTGAGCTAACACATACCCTGTTGTCAGTCACCTTAAATTGGTGTCCTTTTATGTAATAAAATTTCAAAGTACTCGAATCGGACAAATACTGACATTGAAACAAAAACAAACATTTGAGGCCAAAGACCAGGCATGTTATTGATGATGGAGCAGACTAGTGGGACCACAGGTGACGAAAAGCTTCGTCGAAATGTTAAGCTTGAAGGAATCTCGTAAAGGAGGAGATCTCTGGCGAGGGTAATTCCAGATGTTGGGGTTAGAAAGTTTACTATCACTGGGGGAAAGGAAATTAGTGATGCATAGCTTCAGCGAAAGTTGCAGAGTTCTTGGAGAGTTGTAGGTGCTGCAAGATTGGGAGCGACAATCTCATAGAGGGGCCTGAGGACAAGGGTGGGAATTTGCAAAGCAAATTATTCACTGATAAGGGCCAGTGTAGGTCAGTGAGGAAGGGAATGAGGGAAGAAGGTGATTGGTGGTGCCAGTTCGGACTTGTAGAGTTGTATTACCTGTCAGTGACCCTGGGGCACCAGCAACACCTTTAACGACTCAATGTCTTCTTTTAAAAAATCGAAGCGAAAAAAAAGGTGCGGCCTGTTGCTCAATATAATGACAGATACGTGGCAATAAGCCTAAAGCAGAATTATCACCTTGTCGCTTGCAGGAGCTGGGTTTGGGTGCTGGGACAGGCGTGTTAGTTACCTGCCTGTAGGAGGGAGGAGGAGAAAGCATTTAACAGCAACTCTTTTTTTAATGTTTAACTCGACTCTCCGCTTCGTTCGCTGTAGTGCTGTCAGACAGCTCACTGACGACAGCCACCGCCACTCTCGAAACAAGTACCTGTTTTATATGTGTCTCTGAGGAGGGCAGCGCGGGGTGAAAGCATGAAACAATCGCGATTTCCCAAATTGTTCCAGAAACTTTCCATCGCCTTCTCCAGGAGAAAATACCAACTGCTGCAGGACAGTGACTTGCACGGCAAGGTGAGTGCTTATTGTGGGATGCTTTACCCTTACTCCCAGTGTCAGACCTGGGTATGCATCGGGCCACTGATCTCCCAGCCATTTCAGAAAACAAAGCTACATTGTCGCCAATCTGCCTTTACCAAGTCAATATCTTTAAACAGACTAGTTGGTTTTTGTTTTGCATTGCTAGTGCTGCATAATTCATCAAATGTTACAGCACTGCATTTTCTCAATACTCGTAGTTGCTTATTTAAATGGGAGACTTTTTAAAAAGAACTTGCTGGGTTGGGACGTGAGCGAGGATAGGGAGCCCAGTTGTTCGTTCTTTCAACGAGCCAGCATAGGCAGAACGGGCCGAATGGAGTTCTCTGTATCCTTTGCGAGAGAGACAAAAAATTGGCAGCTGCTTTTCCAGCTCATGACCTGCGCTTTTGTTTTAGCTAATCCAACCGAAGTATTGAAAAAAGATCTGTTGAAAGTTAGTTCAAAAGTTGCTGATCTCAAGCCTTTCCTGTTGTCTCAAAAGTATACAGTACTGTGTTTCTTTATTATTCTCAATGAACCTATGTGTTTCTAAACCACTTTAACATGGCTAATTTATTGCTTTGTAACTTTCACAATAACTAGCACCAAATGCTTATCTAGTTGTTAGACCTTTATACTGGAATCCCTGCTCCAATACATATACATAGCATTTTAGCTGGATCTACAGTATGGTTGAAATAATTATTGAGCCAAATGGACATATTTTGTTTTTATTTTTGGGCAATGAAAGGTTTGCCCTTTGGTCTATCTGTAACGTACAGTGACCAAAGGAGTTTCAAACAGCTTCCAGCTTTATGAAGATTCAAGTTTAAAGTAATAATGTAGGTGCCTCTGAAGCTTTCTAACATTTAAAATATTACTGATATGATATGGTCTCTTTTTCTACTTAATGTTCAAATCAAATCAGTCAGCTACTACAGGTAAAGCTGTACTCTTTATGCTCAGGTATTGGCACACCATATCAGAGTTATACAGGAGTTTATCTGGCATTTATTTTCTTCTAATGCTTATGCCCAGTTGTAACATCCCAAAATTATCAGCTTGTCGATAGGTCAACCTGAGAACTGATGAGTAGTAATCACTAAGAGGCAAAAATAAAACAAACAAAATGGTTTAATCAGTACAATGCGTATAATAATAGAAAACTCAATTTCTCACTCACATTTAAATGCTTATATATATGGTAAATTTCCCATACTCTCTGTTATCTCCCTGCATTAAGTTTCACCAGTCAATATGTCCTCAGTGATTCCTACAGCGTGACAAGCAAGTAGAAGCATCTGGTCTGTCAGTCTGTTTACGTGTCTCTTTGCCTTTTTTTTTAGGTTGAATTAGTACAAGAAAAACATTTAAATGCAAAACTTTGATTTTACAATTAATTATATCTCTCAAAGATGTTAACAAAACTGCATGAGGAAAGAAAGCAGGCCAGTAACAATGAACCAATGATCTCAGACAGGAATCAGAGATTTAAGACTCATTTGCATGAAATTGGGTTTGCAAATTTAAATCAATTTCAATTGTGCCTCCCTTTCCAAGAAATAAATTTAAATGCAGTTCTTGCCACTTACAACAATTTCCTCTACTCCATAACTCATTGTTCATTGGGTGAGACCAAGCTGGAGAAACCACTTGCCATTTTTTTCCTTTATTTAATAATTTTTCAGTGACTCTTCTTTTATAAATCCCTGTACTGACATTAACTGGCTGTCAGAATTACATAAGGCACCCGAGTGATGTAGCTACCTCTGAGGACCCTGTGTCACATTAGAACTATTTGAACAAGTGGCTGAAGAGTGAAGCTTGATGTGTAGCAATTATGGAAATTTGACAATGCAGTAGTATGCATGCTCTTTAAATAAGTAACTACTTTATTAATGTACACCCACTTCATCAATTGCTAAATTATATTCTTCCAGGAAACATAGTTAAATTTATGCACAGCGTTGAACAGTAGCAAAAGGAGTTATGAAAGGTGATAACATAATGTGATCTCCATTTAGAAAATTATTATATTGAAATGCATTTCTTTCTGTAATCCTTTAATTCACTTCTAATGAAGTAATCCATTTTTTAAAAATGCAATTACATAAAGTCTTTCATAATCAGAGGATATCACAATAATTTTACTTGATATCTTCGCTCTCATTGCTCTGCTAAAGAATATTTAGAGTCTGCTGAGGTAATAAAAAATTTAACTTTAAGAATTATCATAATGTATCTTTATGTTGCCACAAAGCTAGGAGAGAGAGCAAGATAATGTGACATTGCATGATGCCCTGTGATATATATAATATATATATCACAGTCAAATTTAACCCCTGACACTACATCTCCCTATCCTGCAAAGTCTCTAATTTCACCTTATTATTTTACAGGCTCAAATACTGTGGTGGATTCCTCATCTATAAGAATTGTTCTTTGCTCCTTTGAAGGAGTCTGAGAATTCAAGGCCTCTATGTGAACCCTTTGACTCTGCTGGGCAGCTATCAGGTTGTCATTTGCATCTCTTGACGAATGCAGAGTAACTGGTCTGTTTAACTGTGTAGAAGATTGCTTCTGTATAGACACTGGTGCATGTCTCTTCAGTTGCATCATACCATTTTCAGTTTGATTGAGGAAGAACTGTGAATGTGGTGACTGCTGCACCACATTTTCCACAGTGGGGTTGATCTCAAGCCCAGACTGACCCTCGTTACTGAAGGGTCACTGGAGCTGAAATGTTAACACTGCTTTCCCTCCACAGATGTTGCCAGACCTGCTGTGTTTTTTTTCCAGCAAGTTCTGTTTTGTTTCTGATTTCCAGTATCTGCAGGTCTTTATTTTTCTTTTGTATAGTATCTTACTCCTATACTTTATTTAAAGATATCATCTTAGACACACAGTGTGAGGGTATGTGGGAGTAAAGGAACTTGAGCTCATGCTTCTTCCCATGCGGAGTTCACACGGAGCTACACTATTTTGGAATGAAGCTGAATGATTACTCAGAAGTGCAAGTTAAATGTCATCCTTCTCCAGCTACCCATTGTCTTGAGGGTATCTTGATGAGCCCATTGGTAAACTAAGTTGCATGGTTTGACTTTCCATGTGTTTCAAACATCTGCAGCAGTGTAATCATTATTTCAGACGTTTGCCTCTGCATCTGGAGAAGTGGTCTACCCTATCTTACCTCTATTCAAAGAGGTTCACCACAAGACGCTTCTATGGCCCCAATATAAAAGAAGATGAAATTATTGGTTCACTTGACTCTGGACAGTGAATTGCACATGTAAGACAGCTTGATGTCATCTCCTTCTATGATTTTGAGATAGCTAGCCACCAAACAGAATATTTCAACTTGGTTCAACATTTTGTCATTCTCAGATGTCCTTGGTGCAATAGTTGAGGTATATTAAATCTCTAGACTCTCAGAAAGACTAATCTCTCATTATAAATGAGTAAATCATCCACTACGTTAGGGTGTCACCTCTGATTACAGTGTCAGAGAATAGGGTTATGTCACACGTATGCCGACCATCTTTTGACACAGTATTGGCCAACCTATGTGCATTCTTGGTCTGCTTTCCTTCAATCGCAGAGTCGCAGATGGTGTTGCTTTCAATGTAAAGATTTCCACCTCTTCAATGAAAACAACATCTTCATGTTCAATCCTTGCTACAGGGATATGAGACAAGCTTCAGCTGGAGTCTGCTGATTTCTTGGCAGATATTAGCATCATCTTTGGTCTGATTATTGTACTTGCGAAGGTTCTTTTACTACATGTTTAGAATTTAAGAGTGTCACAAAGATGCCACCAAGGTGGTCTGCACCTATTTTAAAGTGAAAATTAAGAATAACATTTACCGCTTTTTCACAAGCCCAAGTCACAGAGTCATAGAGTCACAGAGATGTACAGCACGGAAACAGATCCTTTGGTCCAACCTGTCCATGCCAATCAGATATCCCAACCCAATCTAGTCCCACCAACCAGTACCTGGCCCATATCCCTCCAAACCCCTCCTATTCATATACCCATCCAAATGCCTCTTAAATGTTGCAATTGTACCAGCCTCCACCACTTCCTCTGGCAGCTCATTCCGTACACGTACCACCCTCTGCGTGAAAATGTTGCCCCTTAGGTCTCTTTTATATCTCTTTCCCCCCATCCCCTCCAAAATCTATGCCCTCCAGTTCTGGACTCCCCCACCACAGGCAAAAGACTTTGCCTATTTACCCTATCCATGCCCCTCATAATTTTGTTTACCTCCAAAAGGTCACCCCTCGGCCTCCAACACTCTAGGGAAAACAGTCCCAGCCTGTTCAGCCTCTCCCTATAGCTCAGATCCTCCAACCTTGGCAACATCCTTGTAAATCTTTTCTGAACCCTTTCAAGTTTCACAACATCTTTCCGATAGGAAGGAGACCAGAATTGCATGCAATATTCCAACAGTGGCCTAACCAATGTCCTGTATAGCCGCAACATGACATCCCAACTCCTGTACTCAATACTCTGACCAATAAAGGAAGGCATACCAAACACCTTCTTCACTATCCTATCTACCTGCGACTCCACTTTCAAGGAGCTATGAACCTGCACTCCAAGGTCTCTTTGTTCAACAACCCTCCCTAGGACCTTACCATTAAGTGTATAAGTCCTGCTAAGATTTGCTTTCCCAAAATGCAGCACCTTGCATTTATCTGAATTAAACTCCATCTGCCCCTTCTGAGCCCATTTGGCCCATCTGATCAAGATCCATTTCTTTCTTTGTCAATGCCTACCCATAGTCAGTCCAGTTTAGTGAATGTAATGTGTAGGACACTAGATCTACACTTTCTATCTGTTCATGTCTGAAGCCTCAAAGCTTCTAGTCAAATAGAAGATTCATTTGTAGCAATGACAGTGGATTGCTCTGGGTTATAGTGAGCTGAAATAGCAGGTGATAGCAACATTTATTTGATGCTCTTAAAGGACTTGTGTTGTTCTTCCTGTCACCATGCATTGTCTTAATTGTAACAGCCAACAAAGTGGCTTATTGACAACAGGAAGTTGGGAAGAAGCTTTCCAACGTTGTTTGCAATACCTCTGTATATTTGGAGCTCCGTCATATTCTGAGGAGTTGGAAACTCCTTAGTGGATCATATCTTCTGTGGACCAACTCTGATATGTGAAATGTCCACAATATACTCATTGATTGTGATAGTCTGCTCTGAGAATTCAGATTTATAGTTGAGTATAAGTCCTATTAGCGTTTGCATATCTCACACTGAAGTGTCATATTCTGTATGTGTGTATCCATGGATCAGGACATCACCTATGTGACATCTAACTCCATCCTTCAAGGTACTTGCCTTTGTCCTCTCAAAGTAATCTGGTACTGATGTGACGCTGAAGATTACGCTGAAAATAAAACCTTACCATCAGTGTAATGAACAATTTAGTCTCTTCAACAATGGGTAGTTGCAACGAGATCTGAACAATATCCAGGCTTGGGTGGCCATGTGGAAAGTCATGTTTGCGCCACATAAATGTCAGACAATGATCATCTCCAATCCAAGAGACAATCTAACCACTACCCCTTGACATTCTCTAATGTTACTATCACTGAAACCCACGCTATCAATATCTTTGGGGTTACCATTGACCAGAAGCTCAACTGGACTCGCCACATAATCAGGTCAGAGGCTAGGAATAGTAACTCACCTTCCAACTCCCCAAAGCCTGTCCATTATTTACAAGGTACAAGCATGGCATATAATGGAATATTCCCCAGTTGCCGTGATGAGTGCAGCCCCACAACACTCAAGTAGATTGACACCATCCAGGACAAAGCAGCCTGCTTAATTGGCATCGAATGTACACGCATCCACTCCCTCCACCACCGACACTCCATAGCATTAGTGTATACTATCTACAAGATACACTGCAGAAATTCATCAAAGATCCTTAGACAGCACCTTCCAAATGCACAACCACTTCCATCTAAAAGGACAAGGACAACAGTTATCTGGAAACACCACCACCTACAAGTTCCCCTCCAAGATACTCATAACCCTGTCTTGGAAATATATCACCATTCCTTCACTGTGGCTATGTCAGAATCCTGGAATTCCCTCCATCGATGGTCAACCTTCAGCATATGGATTGCAGCTGTTCAAGGAGGGAGCTCACCACTATCTTTTCAAGGGCAACTAGAGACGAGCAATAAATGTTGGCCAGCCAGTGACACCCACATTCCATGAGTGAATTCAAAAAAAGTGTTGCCAGCAACTTGAAGATTGAACTTTTTCCCAATTCTTCTATGCTGTCATCCACAGAGAGCAGACGGTCTACTTAATGTTCAACTGCTTTGTAGATTCTTACAGATCTGTTGGGCTTTGGTGCTGGTTCCATATCTGAGGACCAGCTTATTAGTTCTGTCAAAGGTAAAATGAATCCTTGTTTCACATAGGGTCAATTGCCATTTTTACCTTTAACAAGAGGGGTGAGGGATTTTTATGGAAGTAATCAGCAATGCTAGCTCTGTATCAGTAGGGAGATGCTGCTGTTGAGGTAAGGAAAACACTGCCTTTACTGAGGAAATATAATTATTTGTTTAGATCTCGCCACATGGCTGCAAATCAGAGTAAGGTTGTGTGACATTGTGTCACTTTCTGTCTTATTAGTATATTAAATGTAACCCCGAAACCACTTTTACAGCCCATTAAACAAATATATGGTGTGTAGTCCTGTTGTATTGCAGAAAATGTGGCTTGCATGTAACAAGCTTGCAAAGTCAGCAATATGATAATGATCATGTTATTTTGCTTGAGGGGTAGCTATTGGCCAAGGATGACGGCTTTTTTTATGTAGGAGTGTGTATCAAGTTTTTGAAAATAAACTTTATTAACTTGTGCATGATGTTTGGTTTAAATGCTGTATTGTCCTTGAAGTTTATATTTTCCTTGTGTTGTGCCTTTACTTTAATGAAAGGCTGCTAATTAATTACGATACTGGTGAATACATTTGCTTCGATGAGTCCAAATATTCCCTATGCAAGACATCGTTACTATGTATTTACACTGCCTAATAAATGAGATAAAATGAAGTAACCTTTGAAAGAAATCTCAAAAGAGCAATTCCTCCCCCAGGAGGAATATTTTGCACCCTCAGGCAGGTATAGACAACAAATTTCATCACTGCCTCCAACTCTGCCTTCAGCCGAGAAAGGAAAAGAGTATCTGTTTGAGGGGCAGGATCTCAAAGCTAACACTAAGATATTGGCTTGCTAGGCAGCAGTCAAAATGCTTTAGAGACTTTAAAACCTATTATAGGCATCTCAAAGCACTGGATAGGTACCTGCAGTGGTGCCTTCATAAAACTGTCTAAATCCAGTGGCAAGGAATGGAATCCAACAGTAGCATTCTTTTAAAAGCCAACAAATCCACCATCAAGTCATGGATCATTCAAATTCATTCAAAACAAGCTCTGCCAGACAACAGAGTCCCAAAGAAACTGCTTAGTCACAGTGGAAGATGCCAGGAGGACAGATGGTATGCTTTTGGTATGTCATCCTTGAAGTAGTCAAGCACCTGCACCAGTTTGTGCAGAAGTGCTTTTGAGGCTTTGGAGAGATCATTTAAACCTCCCAGTAGCACCTCACGTACACAAGTCTCCAAGCACCATTTACCTCACACGTGGCAGATTCTGTAGATGGCACATGGACCTCGCAGCCTTCTGGGTGAAAGTGAGGACTGCAGATGCTGGAGAGTTAGAGTCGAAAAGTGTGGCACTTGAAAAGGAATTCCTCGGATGCTGCCTGACCTGCTGTGCTTTTCCAGCTCCACATTTTTCGACTTAGCAGCCTTCTCGGAATCTATTAAAACCAAGTGGAAACAAACCATCCTCTATCCTGAGGGACTGCCTTAGAAGGTACACAGCACATTGCCATGACGTCTTTGACAGCACTTTCCAAAACTGTGACCTCTACACCTCAGAGAACAGAGATGGCAATGACTGAGAACACCAACCTGCCATTTTCTCTCCAAGTCACACACACTTTCCTAACTTGGAACAATATCAGAGTTCACTTGCTGTTGCTTGGTCAAAATTCTGTAACTCCTTAATGGCACTGCGTGACTCACATCCAATGAATAAAAGAATATTTTTTCACTTTTCTTGAACATAATTGTAACCGTTGATATTACAGCAATTAATGCTGTGGTTCTGTTCGCCGAGCTGGAAGTTTTTGTTGCAAACGTTTCGTCCCCTGGCTAGGCGACATCAATGTTTGCAACAAAAACTTCCAGCTCGGCGAACAGAACCACAGCAACGAGCACCCGAGCTACAAATCTTCTCACAAACTTTGAACAGCAATTAATTTTGTAACTGTGATCAATGAGGGGAAGAAATTTATTTATTTACGTGCTGAGGGCAGGGAAGACATTTCAAGGTTTTGAAAAACTTTTTGCGATCCCAAGGAAGAGAAATTCAGGACTTAAGGTATGAAGAGAAACTTCTGCACATATAAGTTTGTCAAGGAGCGAGAGGGGAATGTGATACAAACCCTTAAAATGCTGCAATACATGCTTAAAGTAAGCTTAGCATTCAGGGAAGCATAGGGCCCAGAATTAAATAAGACAATTATAGTGGTAAAGTTTAGAAGAGCATTGTAATTTGTAACTGTAGATTAAATTTGCTGTAAATGAAAAGGATCCTGTGACCTGTTTTTCAATCTGCCTGAAAATAAATTTTGGTCATTTGATTGGTAGAGATCAAAGGAAGGTTTATGTTGATGTGCTAAGAAGAAGGTTCAGGGTAGTTTTTAGATTATAAGACCATAAGAAATAGGAACAGGTGTAGGCGGTTTGGCCCATCAAGTCTGTACTACCATTCAATAGGATCATGGCTGATGCGGCATTTTTCAAATCCAGAATCAAGAATCCTATCTATTTCAGCCTTAAATATACACAAGGACTCTGCCCCCACAGCTCTCTGTGGCAAGGAGTTCCAAAGCCTCTCAACTCTCTAAGAGAAGACATTCTTCCTCATCTCAGTCTTACGTTGGCACCCCTTTATTCAGAGACTATGCCCTCTGGTCCCATGAGGGAAGCATCCTCACAGCATTTACTCTGTCAAGTCCCTGAAGAATCCTAGATGTTTTAATGAAATCACCTTTCCTTCTAAACTCTACTGAGTAGAGTTCCCAAACTGTTTAGCCTTTGTTCATAGGACAGTCCTTCCATACTGGGGAATCATCCTGGTGAACCTTCTCTGAACTGCTGCCAATGAAATGATATCTTTCCTTCAACAAAGAGATCAAAATTGCTCACCGTATTCTAGATGTAGTCTCACCTTGTAAAGTTTGTAGTAAGACTTACCAGCTCTTATACTCCAAGCCCTTTGAAATAAGGGCTGACATTCCATTAGCTTTCCTGATTACCTGTGTGCTAGCTTTCTGTGTTTCAAGCGCAAGTGCTCCCAAGTCCCTTTGTCTTGCAGATTTCTGCAATTTTTCTCCTTTTATGACTCCATATTCTTGGAAGCAGTCTTTGAGTTTACAATTAATAGGCTGTGGAATCTCCTAAAATCCCAGCAAGCTGTTGTAGATATCAGTTTGTGAGCGGTTGTGCAATAAGCTGTCCACTCACTTCCAAGGTTTGGGACCCCAGATAGCTAATTAGCATTCCTACTTGAATGCAAAGTTAATGGAGTTTTACGTTCCTGTGCAAAAGATCTAGTTGCGATCGCCATTAAGACTGATAACTGTTTAAAACTATGATTGGACATCAGAGTTAATAGCTGAAAGAACGACACATCATAATTTAAATTTTTAAAACTTTTTTGACTTGACAAACAATCAAAAGAACTATTGACTAAACACTATTTTCTTTCTGTGGGCCATTTTGTACTGGAAATTAAAGAGAGGAATATTCCCCTGTTATATTTGTCCCAGATGGTATTCCCAAAGGAGATCATTTTGAGATCAGATTACAAATCTCCCTACAAATCAATGACTTTCTCAGACAGACAATAGTTCTATGTGATAATAAACAGATTAAAAAGGCTGCTTAGCTTTGGTTGAAGAGGCCTCTAGTTGAAGAGACACATGGTGCAGCCTTTGCTGGTTTTTGGGAGATCATCATGAGAATAGACTTTATCACGATAGTGGATTCAAGAAACTCTCCAGAACTGTGAAAAGCAGGAAAACACTCAAAGGTACTATTCAGCAGAATGGTGAGACTGGAGCACATTGGAAGCTGAGACCAATTGTAAACTGATTACTGTATGGACAGTAATGTCATTGGGAATGCATTCCATAGCCTATTCCTTGTAAATTCAGAGACTGCTTCCAAGAATATGGAGTACGGGGAGTGCATTAACAATTTGAAAGAAATTCAAGCTGCTTGAATGGAGTTGATGGACAAAGACACTTTTTTTGGTGGGGGGAGGGGCATGGACAGCTCTTCTTATCCATTTACCCCCAATCCTGGAAAGAGAATTTGTGACCAATCGGCAACTCAGAACAAGCCTGCCCTGAGCCATGACTTGTCGCAGACGGGGTAACTTAGTGAACAGAGGGAATGTCCCATTCTCTGAAGATATTGGTTATTCTGATTGGCTGTCACTTATAGCATCACCAGAGATCCATAGTGGGTTAAACCAAACTCAAAATTAACATTTAATTATGTAGTGACATGTTGTAGTCATGCTATTGATTTCAGCATCTGCTACCCTGCTACCAGTTATGGGTAGGTGTTATGGTGGTGGGCTGAGCACCCATTTTATTTTATGTGCTACCCCTGCTGAAAATGTGAGCCCAGTGAGGCCTGTATTACTCGACTGATTGAATCTACAATACTTTCAGAGAGGTCATCTCTTTCTCTGTTGCTGTCACCATATCTCACTCTCTGTCTGTCTCTTTCTGTCACTCTCTCCCTCTGTCACTCTTTATCCATCACACTTTATGGTTACAGATGTCAGTTAAAAATCCACCAGAAAGCGTCATCACTGTAAGTTGAGGGTGCCTAGAGGAGAACTTGAAACCTACACCACTATCACCAGAAAAGTGAATCAGCCTGCTACGACTGATCCAGCATACTCAGTCTAATTAATATATATGTGAGTTGTACCTGCCTAATCCAGCACTGTGTGGTCTGGCAGCCATACTACTCCTGTTTTTCGAAGATCACGCACTTTATAGTGCAGGAAGGAAGACATCTTGTCAGTTAAGCAATTTGACATGAATCAAACAGTCTTCTCATCATTGGTCACCTGAAAACACTTTTCCCAGCATTGAAGAGCCAAGGAGGAATTTAAACAAGCAGGAAATGAGATTTCCCAGCATTTAAAATAGAGTAACTGTTTGAAGTGTCATCAAAGAGACCAGCAAAGTGTAAACATGTGTCATTATCAATGCAGCCAACTATTGAATTATTGAAAAAAGAATAAGTATGCATCCATCATTACAGGTGCCGTGTGAGTCTTTAATATTGGGTCATATGACTGAAAGATCTGATCCTATTGCTGTTTTAAGTTTTTATCTGGCAGTGAAAGGGAGAACATTATGACTGTCTGTAAAACAGTAAGGGAACAAAAGAGCAGTAACTTACATAGCACACTCCTGCATTGGTTTAGGCTTTGTCACAATGCAGGAATGATTATTTCTGGTGAGATGTTAATTGCCCAAATATAATTATTACACAAAGACCTTGACTGGCAGCATGAGTGTGAATGATCGTAAGGATGGCTGAAGAAGGTTAAGAACAGACTTGGCATTAGATTACACTGTGTGGTGGGAAAAGAAGACCAGTGCTGAAACAGTTGCCAACCATGTCCAAGAAATTGTGTAGTTAGTTGGCACTAAGTTATCCTCAGAGCTGGTAAACAATGCCAATAAACTGCTATGTAGTGGAAATGGATGGTTTGCAAATCCTTAGCAACAGAGCTAAGGAGGTGCCAAATGTTGTGGAAGAGCCAAAGACAGAGTTATTGTTTTTAGTTCATAGAAAACCTCCCTTTTTCCTCAACCAAGAATTCTCCTCCACAATGGTTGACAGGATTCTAAACTGTGTCTAACTCATTTCCTGCACTTCTGCCATCATCTTATCTCCTCCCTCCAAGAACACCGATAGTGCGCCCCTTGTCCTAACTTTCCATCACTAGTCTCCACATTTCAAAGGCTCATCCTCCATCATTCCCATTGCCTCGAGCAGGATGCCACAACTAATCACATCTTTCCCACTTCTCCACTGTCAGCATTCCGCAGGGACCACCTTCTGGCCCACTTCTCCAGTACTTTGAATATTTCCTCATGCCCCCATGGTAACTTTCCATGCAATCCCAAAAGGCATATCTGTAGTCCATTCACCTCCTCCCTCTTTAATGTCTAAGGCCCCAAACACACCTTCCAGGTGAAGCAGAATTTTATGCATACAACTTTCAACCTAGTCTTCTAGTTTTGGGATAAGAGGTAGCAGCTTGAAAACAAGAGTTGAAGAGAAATTACTTTTGTCAAAGGCAGCCATGATATGGAGGTAACGATGTTGGACTGGGGTGGACAGAGTCAGAAGTCACGCATCATGAGGTTATACTCCAACAGGTTTATTTGAAATCGCAGGCTTTCAGAGGATTCTTCATCTGGCAAAGTGGAGAGAGGCGCATAGGCACAGAATATATAGGCAGAGAGATAATGGCAAGATAGTTCTAGATAATTAAGAATAATTAATTACTTCACCTGATGAAGGGGCAGTGCTTCGAAAGCTTGTGATCTCAAATAAACCTGTTGGACTATGCCTGGTGTCATGTGACTTCTGACTTTCTCTCAAAGGATCGTGAAGCTATGGATTCGCTACCCCAGAGTGCAGTAGGTGCTAGAACATGGAATAAATTTAAGGAGATATACAGATTTTGAATTAGCAATGGCTGAAGGGATTATGAAAAGTGATAGGAAAGTGGAGTTGAGGCTGTAATGAGATCAGTCATGATCAGTTGTTGGAGCAGACTCGAGGGTCGGAACTGCCTCCTCCTGTTCCTACTTTTTATGTTGTGTTCCACATTTGCTGCTCACAATGTGGTCTCCTTCACATTGGCAAGACCAAAGGCAGACTGGGTGACCCCTTTGTGCAACACCTTCACTCTGTCTGAAGGAAAAACCCCAACCTTCCAGTTGCTTACCATTTTAATTAACCTCCTCGCTGTTCCAATGAAGCTCAGCACAAGGCAGAAGAAAAATATCTCACTCTCTGCTTAGGTACTTTATGCCTTCTGGGATTCAATATTGAGTTCCACAACTCCTCTGCACTCCATTTTGCTTGCATCTTCCCCCCAGGAGCGCCCTGTGTGCCTTGCCAACTTTGCCGTAGCAGGTCATAGAGTCATAGAGTCATAGAGATGTACAGCATGGAAACTGACCCTCGGTCCAACCCGTCCATGCCAACCAGATATCCCAACCCAATCTAGTCCCACCTGCCAGCACCCGGTCCATATCCCTCCAAACCCTTCCTATTCATATACCCATCCAAATGCCTCTTAAATGTTGCAATTGTACCAGCCTCCACCACATCCTCTGGCAGCTCAATCAATACATGTACCACCCTCTGAGTGAAAAAGTTGCCCCTTAGGTCTCTTTTATATCTTTCCCCTCTCACCCTAAACATATGCCGTCTAGTTCTGGACTCCCCGACCTCAGGGAAAAGACTTTGCCTATTTATCCTATCCATGCCCCTCATAACTTTGTAAACCTCTATAAGGTCACCTTTCAGCCTCCGACACTCCAGGGAAAACACCCCAAGCCTGTTCAGCCTCTCCCTGTACCTCAAATCCTCCAACCCTGGCAACATCCTTGTAAATCTTTTCTGAACCCTTTCAAATTTCACAACGTCTTTCCAATAGGAAGGAGACCAGAATTGCACGCAATATTCCAACAGTGGCCTAACCAATGTCCTGGACAGCCGCAACATGACCTCCCAACTCCTGTACTCAATACCCTGACCAATAAAGGAAAGCATACCAAACGCCTTCTTCACTATAGGCTTGAATGTAATTTAAGCAATATCTGGTAGGAAAATTTGCAAACAATATCTCCATTGAAAATAGACCTTCAAGTCAAATATCAATGCTTAAACGTATCCATTTACACCTATTTTACATATCTCTCCTTTACCACCATTATCGCTGCCTTTTGTTTCTTTTTCGCTCTGAGCACCCTCACCAGCTGTTCCAATTGTTCCTCCACCCCATTTGACACTAACATAAACACCATTATTTTCCACTCCTTTCCGTTCTGAAGAAGAGTCAGGTTGGTTCAGAATGTTAACTCGGTTTCTCTCACTACAGATGCCAGATCTACTGAGTTTCTCCAGCACTGTCTACTCTTATTTCAGATTGTTCTTGGTTGTTATAATTGTAGTATTGAGTACAGGAGTTGGAAGGTCATGTTGCAGCTGTACAGGACATTGGTTAGGCCGCTGTTGGGATATTGCGTTATCTCATTTCTGAAGGCTTCCCATTTTCCAGCTGTCCCTTTACTTGCGAACATCTGCCTCCAATCAGCTTTCGACAGTTCTTGCCTAATACCGTCAAAAATTGGCCTTTCTCCAATTTAGAACTTCAACTTTTAGATCTGGTCTATCCTTTTCCATCACTATTTTAAAACAAATAGAATTATGGTCACTGGCCCCAAAGTGCTCCCCCACTGACACCTCAGTCACCTGCCCTGCCTTATTTCCCAAGAGTAGGTCAAGTTTTGCACCTTCTCTAGTAGGTACATCCACATACTGAATCAGAAAATTGTCTTGTACGCATTTAACAAATTCCTCTCCATCTAAACCTTTAACACTATGGCAGTCCTAGCCTATGTTTGGAAAGTTAAAATCCCCTACCATAACCACCCTATTATTCTTACAGATAGCTGAGATCTCCTTACAAGTTTGTTTCTCAATTTCCCTCTGACTATTAGGGGGTTTATAATACAATCCCAATAAGGTGATCATCCCTTTCTTATTTCTCAGTTCCACCCAAATAACTTCCCTGGATGTATTTCCGGGAATATCCTCCCTCAGCACAGCTATAATGCTATCCCTTATCAAAAATGCCAATCCCCCTCCTCTCTTGCCTCCCTTTCTATCCTTCCTGTGGCATTTGTATCCTGGGAAAGTGGCCATGTCTGTGTACATGATACAAGAGAAATCCATCAAAGAAAGGCAAAGATGCGTTGGACCAACCAAGCTGCAAGATTGTTTCAAGATGATAGACAATGAGAGTGGTCACCAGCACTCTGCAATTATGTGTACATGTGCAGTAACCCCCATGGTGGAATAGCTCATCAAGGATTATCATCAAAAATCGCAACAAGGGAAATACTTTTGTGCAAGTCTGTGAGGGGTAAAAGAAGAAGGGGCATGTTAGAGAAAGGAATTGTAAAAAAACTCCCATGCTGACCCTGCTCGGTGGATAGGGCGGGTACAATCTGTATAAAGAAATTTGCAATATCCTCTCTCTTTAATACAAACTCTTGTACAGACCAATTAAGCAGTGTGACGAGGACATAAATTGGTTCAACTCTCATAACTTGATCACTATATATATAGAGTAGGCAAAAACATGGTGGAGCTATAAATTATTTGACATATACATTAATCATAATTGAATTTTTCTCATTCAACAGGAGAATGGGGAGCTCCAGGAACTAAAAGTTAATAGCAAAAAAGAACCAATTGTGCCTGTATCTTCCAAGGAAGCTAGCACACGGTACCTGGATGAGCTAGTAAGCGATCTTCAGGTGAGAATATATTTTGATGTAACTAAGAATGCATGACATTTTGTTGTTCTGAAGGAATAGTATTGTCACCTGGTTGAAATGTTATGTGAACAATTTGCCAAAGGCACTTTTATTATGTAAATTTGTTGCTTGTGTGTTCACATTCCTTATTTCAAATTGGAAACTCAAGGTTGAGATGGTTGCTATGGATACATTTAAGCATTGATATTTGACTTGAAGGTCTATTTTCAATGGAGATATTGTTTGCAAATTTTCCTACCAGATATTGCTTAAATTACATGCAAGCCTATATTACATAGACCAAAATGGTCTTCTGGTTTCAATAACATTTAATGCATGACCTGCCAAAGCCTGTCTTGCTTTCACTGACAACTGGTTCCTCCTCTAAAGGTGAAAATCACATGTCACAGGTGGAAGATATTGCACATGGATAATGTAGTAAGCAGTAGAGAAAAGCCATACCTTATGGCTCCAAAAGAACTACTTATCCTTCATTTTATTTTTGGCAATTAAACACTGGTGGCAGCTGCTATTTGAGATGTTGGAACAGCTAAGGATAATGTAGAGGAGCATCTACCCTTCTCAACCAAGACCAGTTTTCGCAAGGAAGTGCACATCAGGAATTAAGACTCATGTTTGCATATTGTTGGAATACTTGTGTAACACATTGACAATAGGCCAAGAGGCTTTTAATGCAGATTTTATCTTGGTGGTTTCCATAACACCAGCAGAAGTCAGGTACACGTTTTGGAGGAAGGGTCACCAGACATGAAACATTAACTCTGATTTCTCTTCACAGGTGCTGCCTGGTTTGCTGAGCTTTTCAGGAACTTCTGTTTTTGTACATGATTGTGCAACCTGAAATAGTTTTCCATTTTTCAGGAGCTACCCAGTACAGTTTCTATTTCAATGTTACTCCTACCATTCTAAAGTGAGAGGAAAGCTGGTACTTTAAAAAACACAGTTAAATAACAAGGCACTTGAAGCAAAAAATTAAATTTCTGTTTAAATTAATCTTGTATATATGTAATATTTTGGTTGCATCAGATTTATGCCATAAATGCTTTCTCTGTTTCTGTTATGAATGCTTCCTTGGTGCTTCTTTCCGTATAGACTGTGTTAATGATTCTGAAATTGATTGCTTTCAGCATCTAGTATATCCACATTGTTGTCTTTTCATTATATAACAGATGGATGGTTTGACTTGTTCTTTAGCCATTTAAGCAAAACCCAATTTCCCTATAATTATATTCAATTATAGTGATGCTTTATTTTCATTCATTCAAAGTGTCACTTGCATGATCAGCATTTATTGCCAATTCCTAACTGCCTCTGAAGGTGCTGGTGAGCTGCTGACTTGAGCTAATGCTGTCTGAGCAATAAGACAGGGAGGGCCTTACAGGATTTTGACCACTGATAATGAAAGAATGATGGTATGTTTCCAAATCAGGATGGTGTGTGACTTTGGGGTAATAGTTTCCCCATGTGCCTGCTGCCCTTGATCTTTCTTGATAATACAGGTTGTGAGTCTGGAGATGTTGGTGACTTGCTGCAGAGCAACTTGTAGATGATGTACACTGAAGACTCTGAGCTCATGGTGGGATGAGTGAATGTTGGAATGAACTGATGCTTAAGGTGGCAATCAAGCAAGTTGCTTTGTCCTAGATACTGTTGAGCTCCTTATGATGGGATTAAACTTGTACAGACAATTGAAGATTATTCTGTACCACTTCTGCATTGTAGATGGTGGAATGGCTTTGGAAAATATCTAACCTCTGACTTGGCTCTTGTAGTCACATTTATATCCTGGTTCAGTTGTTTTTCTGGTCAGTGGTGATGACCAAGATGCTGATGGTTAATTCAACCAGCTAGTACAATGGAAAGGTGGTTAGACTTTGTTTGTTGGTGTTGGTCATTGATAGCACCTTGTAGAATGAATGTTATTTGTGACTTATCAGCTGAATGGAATTGGAATGTTGCTGCAGACCAGCAGTGTTTGTTTCCTTATCTGAGGAGTTGTGAATGTCACTGAACACTGTGCAAACATCAGTGAGTATTCACACTTCTGACTTTTATAGATAGAAGGATGAAGCAACTGAAAATAGCTGTGCCTGGGATACTGGCCTGAGGATCAGGTTCTTATGGTGCTGTGGTGGTGTTCCCTACCTTGAGAAGCAGCTGCAGCAATGTTTAGATAATTCCTGTACAACTACCTCAGCAATCTTCCTTTGTGTTTGGCATAACATCAACCAGTAGAAAGATTGCCCCGATGCTTTTTGGCTTCAATGTTTCTAGCGTCTCCTTAATGCTTCATGATTTGGAGATGCCGGTGTTGGACTGTGGTGTACAAAATTAAAAATCACACAACAAGTTGGACCATAACCTGGTGTTGTGTGATTTTTAACTTAATGCTTCAGTCAGTCAAATGTTGAAAGTGACTCTATCAAAAGGTCAGAATAAAACACAAAAGAAATTGCTAAAAGGAACATTTTGTTTTAAACAGCCAAATTCAGAAAGATGCACAGAATGTAATTTTAATGAAGTACCTTTACTTCTGGGGAGGGTCGTGTCATTGGTGATTTTAAAATGAATCCTTGGTTTTAATGTTAGGCTGACTTACAGAATGGCCTCACAGCAGTCCATGTGCAGGAACGTCGCCTCCTGTATGGATGGAATGATTTTGAAGTGGCTCAACCAGAACCAATTTGGAAAAAGTACCTCGGCCAGGTAATGCTTAGCATGTATGTGAATGTCGTGTAAATTCTGAAATGGTAATACAGAAAGCAAGTTTACTTTATGGTCTACAGCTTTGATCTTGAGTTCATTGTAACTCCCCCTTAAACAGTTAGATATTGCAAAATGCAGTTTGACATTTTTCAGATTCTTAGGGCAGCTCTTTAATGACCAAGAGAGGGTGGGTTTGGGTTTGGGTTTAAACTCTCAAAGTGCCTGTGGGTCAGGAATCCGACATGATTCCTCTCACTTCCAGGTTTGACTGTGTAGCGTTTGGAGGCAAGCAGGAAACCACCACGGTGATATTGAGTAAGTACACTGAATGTGAAAATTGTCAAGCAGTTATGGATTTAACCCAAGATTCTGGCTTTGATTGCCAGCAAACAGGTTTTCAAACTGTGTGGAGATTGCTAGAGTTCACCAGGTGAGAAGAAAGCAGCAAGACATTGCTCAATGAAAATAAGAAGCTTAAAAGCCTTTAACTGGTGAAAATGTATGGCCAGGGGTCAGCCCACACTAAACGTTTGTGCTGTCATTCCTTATGTTTAGAGCCTGATACACTATTTCACGAGTGATTTCCAATTTTGGAAAGTCATTTCACCTATTTTGAATTTCAAAACTGTCAATCTTTGCTGGAGAATATCCAAAGCATGGGCCTCTAATAAGGAATTGCAGCAGCAGCGATACTAGCAGCAACCCGTATTCATATATTGCTCACAGGACAGAGGAGGTGGACTCAGGGCTCCAGCTTGTCGGAAGAGATACTCCCAGCACAGATTACATGGACTCAGGATCAGATTCCTCAACATGACTGAGCAATGGGGCCTCAGGAGACTACGGCTTTCATGGCTGTTTGATGCTGGTATCTGCAGCTTCTCCGAACAAAGAAAATGGATAATAGGTTAAGAATTGGGATATTGGGCAGAGAAAAGCATAAGCAAAGAGGTATTTCTTAAGAAGGTCCTTGAAAAATGAGGCAGAGGTGCTCAAGAAGGTAATTTGAAAGCATAGTGTCTGGATGGCTGAAGGATGGCTGTCAATGCACTTGGACGAAACAAGATGCTAACGTGGAGTTCATGGCGATTTGCTGTAAGGCCGGTAAGGGTACAAAGAAAAGGGAGTGATAAGACCCTCAACAGACCAAGGTGAAAGTCTAGTCGGGGAGTATTGCAACCATCACTTGTGGAGGAACCAAAGTTATGAATCACAGTATTAGAAACTGTTGGGCTGAGGTGGAATATGTTGTAACAGTAAAACAAAGGCAGTCTTAGACATTGGAGAGAAAATAAAGTCAGCTTTAGCAATTTGGATACCAAAGTTGAAACAATCTGGTTCAGTCAGAGACAGTGGTCAGGGTGGGAATGCAGTCAGTGTGGAGTACAAAATTTATAGCTGACTAAAAGCATGGCTTTGATTTTCCCACTGTCTGATTGAAGAAAATTGTAATTCATTGTGAATGTTGCACAATAAATCTGGCAGCTCATAAGTAGTGGAATTGTTAAGATGGTGATGAGGTATAATGCATAATCAGAATGCAGGTGGGAGATGAATTCTGGAGCAGGACGTTTGGATTTTGAGATAGAATCCTGATGTCAGGTCAAATAGAGTCATGATTGTGCACTGGGTGGGAAACGATCACTCAGCAGTGACTTTTCCTTGAATTAGTCACCATCAATTTTCACACCTGCCCACGGTTGGTGAGGATGGGGTGCTGGGTGGAAACTCAGTCCCTTATCCTTGTATGATTTTGGCGAAGGCTCCACAGGTGATGGGGGGGCAGGAAGGGACCAAAGGGAGTTCCTTGGGGAACTCCAGGATGCCAAGAGCTACAACTGCTTGAAATGATCTGGTAGACAAGCAGGAGGCTGGAAGAATGCAGCAAGCCAGGCAGCATCAGGAAGTGGAGAAGTTAACATTTCGGGCGTAACCCTTCTTCATGAGTTCTGAAGAAGAGTACACCTGAAACATTGACTTCTCCGCCTCCTGAAGCTGCCTGGCTTGCTGTGTTCTTCCAGCCTCCTGCTTGTCTACTTTAGATTCCAGCATCTGCAGGTTTTTTTTGTCTGTGAAGTTATCTGGTTGCATCCTAAGTGGAATCAAATGAGAGTTTAAATGGGATAGGGATAAGTCTGACAATATTAATCCCTTGCAGTTATGCTCAAGAGGAAATGTTGGTGTGACAGAGATATTTGGGTTCATTTGGGGTTGTTGCTCATAAGATTTTTATTCCTTCAAAAGCTAAGCAGTTTTTGATTATTGAGTTTTTTTTACTTTTTATGCAAATAATGTCTAGCCAGAAGAACCACTGCTTTAAAATATCTGTATTTCCAACAAAAATGCAGTTGGTCAGCAATTGGTAACCTTCATGGATGAATCAAATTTTTTAGAGTTGTGTAAATTTGTTGCTACAAAACGTAGGAAAGGTATTATGTCGAGATATAAGTTAATCAACTTTAAGCACTATTTGTCATGTGTTAAATAATCTGTTAACTGATGTGTTTGTGTACTTTGGTAAGCACAGTTATAAAGACATCGGACAATATCAGTTATTGAAGCTTATTCCTCCTTGTACTGTTAACATTTGTCTGTTTAACTAAGATTTCAATCCTATTTCAAATGTCCTTGGCCCTTTGAACCAATATTATACAATGCATTTTCCTCTCTTAAGTCATGAAGTTTTGCTTATCTAATATGGTCATGAATGCTTTGTTCATTAAAGTATGTGTCACAAGATAAAGTGGAAGCTTAGTGTATAAAAAAACAAACATTTTGATGTCAACTTTTACAGCTGCATTAATCCCATCCAGACATGTAATTGTTTTACATGAATAATTATACATCAAATGGTGACAAGTTTATTCAAGTCTTAGATTTATTTTGATACATCCTATATTCAGTACAATTGCTAATTTTTGTTTTCAATCCTAGTTCAAGAATCCCCTTATTCTGTTGCTTTTGGCCTCAGCTGTTATTAGTCTCATCACGAAAGAGATTGAAGATGCAGTGAGCATAACATTGGTATGTATAAATGTTCACATAGTCCATTCTGTTAGTGAATATGATCTGGCAAATAATTTTGACTTTGTATTTGTTGAGGGAAGGAAATGAGTTGCCAGTTTTCTACGGAAAGGATATCAGATAAATTTATAAATTGGGATTTAAAAGCAAGTGGAAGCTTCCTTCTGAAAAAGGAAAATTCTGAGAAGTGGTTAAAATGTTAATGAGCTAGATATTGAAGTTATTTCTCCAAGGTGAAAATGCTCCATGAATTGCTGATCTAATTTAGCAATTGATAAAGATGCTAGCCTCTGATAATTGGCATTTAGCAGGGCTTCCTCTTCCCCATCAGTTTTTAGAATTAGAAAACAAAATAAGGACAGAACTTTAAAAACAGATTTTTAAGCAGAAAGCTCTTGATGCAGAATTTTATCAGGATCCAAAAAATTAGAATACAGGCCCGAGTGAGAAAACACAGACCAAACTTATTTGCTTTTAAAGAACAGGAAGTCTGAAAGTATTTTTTTTCAAATGCAGTGAGTTCTTGTGATCTGGAATTTGCAGACTGAGGAGGGAGTGGAAGCAGGATATATCATAACTTCCAAATGGAAATTACATAAATTTTTCAAGAAGAAACATTTACAGAGTTGCGGGGAGAGGGCAGGGAGTTGGGAGTAAGTGATAACTGTGCCAAAAATCTGGTATTGACACAATGGGCCAATTGTCCTCTTTCTGTGTTTTATTAGTATATGAACCGATGTGGTGACCATCTGATGTGGGGAAGCATAGTACATTCACTAGTTTGTATTTTTACATAGAACCATGTTATGCAGATTGAATTAAGTGAGTTTGATGAGACATATTGCTCTTGTGTTTGCTCGTATCCTGAGAAATAAAGCAATTCATTGTTTCAATTCTGGCCTCACCTCATTAGTGTGTAAATGGTCTGTCTATTGAGAGCTTGAGTGTCACACTTGAGAAGGGCTAATACAAAAAGGTTCTATGACCAGTTCCTATATTAAGATAGTACATTGTAACATCTGCTGGCTCACACTTCATCATAAATAGATATTGGTCTGTGTGAGTCAACTTTGCAATGTAAATAAGAGCAGATCTACTTACAGGAGTGATTGTCCCAGAAATGCTGGAAAAGTACAGTTCATACATCATCATGTATACTGGAGAAGAAATGAGAAGTTAATATTTCAGGGATAAATCTGTCTGCAGGTTACATACCAAATGTTTGGACTAACCAAGTTGCTCCCAATACTCATGTCAATTTAGAATTCCTTTGGAACTGATTTCCATGCGGGTGAAAATCCATCGAGGCCATTCTGTATACAATGTGACATTTTCAGCTGTGTGACAAGTTGAATATCAACTTAATTTAGCCAGAGCAATTTTTTTTAAGGATGTACTCGTTTACAGAAGTAGAAAATATATACAAAGGAATAAATATACTAAAAAGAAACAGGAGAAAGGTCGAGTTGCTACTTGGTCACTACCTTTTACAGTTTATTGCAATGTAATTACGTTTTTGGAGATAAATCATTTCAGTGATAGTATAGGAGCTGAAATTGTAAAATAAACCATTTGGTTTTATTGTTGCAGGCATTACCTTTGTTTTCCATCCCTAAATTATTCTAAGAAAGTATTCTAAGAAAGTAAGAAAGTGGGCGGCACGGTGGCACAGTGGTTAGCACTGCTGCCTCACAGCGCCTGAGACCCGGGTTCAATTCCCGCCTCAGGCGACTGACTGTGTGGAGTTTGCACGTTCTCCCCGTGACTGCGTGGGTTTCCTCCGGGTGCTCCGGTTTCCTCCCACAGTCCAAAAGATGTGCAGGGTCAGGTGAATTGGCCATGCTAAATTGCCCGTAGTGTTAGGTAAGGGGTAAATGTAGGGGTATGGGTGGGTTTCGCTTCGGCGGGTCGGTGTGGACTTGTTGGGCCGAAGGGCCTGTTTCTACACTGTAATGTAATCTAATCTAATCTATTTCGAACTTTTGCAATTTGTAAATTAAATGTGATATCTACATATTTTACATTTTCTTTAAGATGCCAGTTTTGTAGTATGTGTTTTACTGTCTGTTTCTTTTCTTCTGTTCAAGTCTTTTGTTTATGAACATTGTGGTGGAATTATGTTAGTATATTCTTATGTGTGCATACAAATAGTGTATCATTTGTCTCTCAAGAAATGCATTAAAATCCAGTCAAAGCTTCCCTCCGGATCTTATTGAAACAAAAAGTAATTGGTAAAAGCGACGCAAGTAACATTTTCACAAAGTGAGTGGTTAAGTCTGGAATGTGTTGTCTGGGATTAGAGTGAAGACAGGCACTTGAGAAAACAAAGATTTCTTTCTTGAAGGGATGGGGGTAGCACTGAGGAGGAGTTCCATTGAAAACCAATTCACTTCAGAAACTAGCTGCTCCCTCCTCTTTTGTTGGCAGGTTCTGTCAGCCTCAGCATTGCAATGTGTCAGCCTGATCTAAATATTTACCTGAAGCAATTTATTTCTCTAAACTTGTGGGAAAATAGCAACACGCGCTTATGATTTGGGTTGTGGTCTTTTTCTTTTCCTTAGCTTCCTCCTTTGCCAATGTCTCAGCATCATCGAAGAGGGCATCAGTAACATGAAGAAGCAAATGAAGAAGGTTCTTAGCAGATTGTGTACCTCCACTGGGCTAACTCAGCATTATTCAGCTGTCACCTGTCTGACTGATGATTTTTAAGTGTTGGAGGCTGAGCGGTGACGTTAGAGATGTTTATAAAATTGTGAGGGTCATGGATAGGGTGAATAGCCAAGGTGTTTTCCCCAGGGTAGGGCAGTCCAAAACTAGAAAGCATAGGTTTAAGGTGAGAGGGGAAAGTTTCAAAAGAAACCCAAGGGGCAACTTTTTCATGCAGAGGGTGGTGTGTGTATGGAATGAGCTGCCAGAGGAAGTGGTGGAGGCTGGTGCAATTACAACATTTAAAAGGCATCTGGATGGGTATATGAATAGGAAGGGTTTAAAGGGTTAAGGGCCAAATGCTGGCAAATGGGACTAGATTAATTTAGGCTATCTTGTTGGCATAGACAAGTTGGACCGAAGGGCCTGCTTGCATTCTGTACAAATCAATGAATCCATGACTCTATAACCACCACGTTGAAAAAAGAAATTGTTTTATTATCATTTGAAAAACAGGAAGTATTTTGTGTACAACTCAGTAACTTAATTTCATTCATTTTATAGGCTATAATAATCGTTGTCACAGTTGCTTTTGTGCAGGTAAGCTATTTTTGCTGTAAGTTCAGTAGAAACTTTTGTAAAATCAATTACTTTAAAATTTTGTGTTGTCTAGTGACTGTTTATTTTCTCAGGAGTATCGATCTGAGAAGTCTCTGCAAGAGCTAGGCAAACTGATACCTCCAGAATGTAACTGGTACGTACCACTGTACCTTCGAATATTTCATGAATATTTCACACAGAGAGTGGTACGTGTATGGAGTGAGCTGTCAGAGGAAGTAGTGGAGGCTGGTACAATTGTAACATTTAAGAGACATTTGGATGGGGATATGAATAGGAAGGGTTTGGAGGGATATGGGCTGGTAGGTGGGACTAGATTGGGTTGGGATATCTGGTCGCATGGACGGGTTGGACCAAAGGGTCTGTTTCCATGCTGTACATCTCTATGACTGTATGTGGGAGCAATCCTCCCTCTGACACAGAGGACGGGACATTTCTAGGAGCTGCCAGAATGTAACTCTGTAACTCCATTAAATCATGGCTGTAACTCCATGCGACTGTGTAAATTGTGTTTCCGATGCACTTCTGGCCACAAGCCAGAACCAGATGCATCAAAGTTGTTGATGATAATCTTTCAAAAGAATGGTAATCAAAAGCAATTTGTTTTTATGGTGTTTATGCCTTTATAGCTCAAAGAATGACGTTAGTCTGTCTGTCTCCCATTTTCAGTATTCGTGAAGGTAAGCTGGAGCATTTGCTAGCAAAGGAGCTTGTACTGGGTGACACTGTGTGCATTTCAGTCGGTGATCGAGTCCCAGCAGATGTTCGACTCTTTGAGGTTCGTCTTCTTTCATGTTTTTAACACTCGAGATAATGATAAAGTTACCATAGTGCCACTTGCTCATTAGAAAGAGACAACTGGTAGTAAGATAAACCTGAGACCCACCAAACCACAGGTGAAGAGCAAGGCTGAGAAAGCAGGACCTTTGCAGTGATTGTAGCTGGTACACTCTGTATCAAAAACCAGCTGCCCAGCCAACTGAGCTAACCAACAGCCAAGCTCTTAGCTTTCTAGCAGGTTAGCAAGTCCACAGAACAGCAACTGATTATTAACTGGAAGCTTACCATCACCTTCTCAAGGGCAATGAGAGTTAGGTAGCAAAAGCTGGCCTTGCCACTGACATTCACATCACACGAATGAGTTTTTCAAAATATGGGGCCCATAGTTTTGCATTGATGATTGATAAACTCATGAATATTCATGAAAGGCTAGCAGCCTACAAGGTGTGTGCAAAAAGCAAAGGACAAAACAAATGGTCAGCCAGTTGAAAGGAGAGTCTGGCAGATGGAAAAATCATCAGCCAACTTCGAGCTAACACTATTCACCAATGCCAGCTATTGAAGGCATTGCCCCTAACATATTAGCCTCAATGGCCACAATAATGTTAAATCCAAAAGTGATTTCTACCATGGATCCAGTCTGTCATCTCCCAGGATAGCTGATTGCTGCTAAAAATAAGTACATTTTCTCAATAGTGCTCGGTGCTAACAAACAAATAAGATTATAAGATTCTGTAAATTTGCAGTGAGCACAAAAATCTTTATTGTCAATGGCATAATGATATGTGGTAGCCTCATGAATAGAAGATTGGCTCACTAATAGAAGACAGAGTTGGGATAAAGGGATAAGGGTAGAAGAGCACCTCATCTTCCGCCTTGGGATCCTTCAACCACACGGGATCACCGTGAATTTCACCAGTTTCCTTATTTCCCCTCCCCCACCTTATCCCAGATTCAACCTTCCAACTTGGCACAGCACTCATAACTTGGCCATCTTCCTTCCCACTTATTTGCTCCACCCTCCTCTCTGACCAAGCACCATTATCCGCACCTTCATCTACCTATTGTACTCTCAGCCTCCTTCCCCCCAGCCCCACTCCCCTCCCATTTATCTCTCCACCCCCTTGGCTCACAAGCCTCATTCCTGATGAAGGGCTTTTGCCTGAAACGTCGATTCTCCTGCTCCTCGGATGCTGCCTGACCAGCTGTGCTTCTCCAGCACCACACTCTTGACTCTGATCTGCAGTGTCTGCAGTCCTTACTTTCTCCTAGATGATGAGAGATTGTTTCCTCATTTGGGAGAGTCCAGGATTGGAAGACATAATCTCAGTGTAAGATATTGTCCATTTAATATAGAGATGAGGAGGAATTTCTTCTCTCAATTGTCTCTGAATCTGTGAAATTCTTCACTGCAAAGGGCTTTTGAATTAGGATAGTTAAGAATACTGAAGGCAGAGATAGACATTTTTAATTGGTAAGGGGTATGGAGAAAAGACAGGAATGTGGTGTTGAGAATTATCAAATCAATAATAAGCTATTAAATGACAGTGCAGACTCAGTGGGCGAATTGCCCTAATTTGGTTCCATAACCTATGGCCTCACTTGATCCTGGACTATGAGAATAATGTAGTGCTTGCTGTTCCTACATATTTCCTTGTGTTTTGCTGGTACTTTTCTGGATATAAATGTTTTAGGAGTTAATATAGGTTTGTTATTTGCAGTTGCAATACAAGTACAAAATTGACTTGTGAATCAAGTAGATTTTAAAGTTAGGCTATATGCATGGCGTGTCTGCTTAAGGGAAGAATGTCAGATGTGGGTTGTTTATGAAGCTTTCGTTGCATTTACAGGGTTGGGATCTTACAAGTAGCATTATATATAGAGTGTAAATTTTATTTTTCAATATACATTCAGTTAGTTATATCTGCTTACGTTACCAATGTATCTCCACAAACAGTTTTATTTATTTAGTCCCACTTTCGCGTCTGTTTTCAAAGCAGCTTTTCTTCTAAGAGTGTAAAAGAAGAGATTGTTCCTCTTTCAGCTACAAGTTGGAATTATGTTTGTTGTACCAGGTAACCAGAAATCAGAACACTGAGTTTTATGGTCAATTTCACTGAGTTGTTTTACAATGTCCCTTCCCTGGCCACCCATACCTTTCCCTCCCAAAAAATATTAGCGCATTGGGAAAATCTGAAACGGGTTTTTGCACTTTTTCTTTTGAGGCTTCTAAATTTTTGGTGTCTTGTGCACTAGCGACTGAAACCCGGTGCAGTATTTTACAGCTCTCTAAAGGGCGAGGGGGTTTCTAAGGTACGGCGTGTGTGGGCTGGTGACTACATTCTCAACCATGTATGACCTGTCTCCTATGTTACAATAGGAGTCGCCTGTGAACCACTCACCCCAATTCAACAGGCATTTAAGAGCCTCATCCTGCCACTACTGGTGGATTTTCACCACATCAGGGAGTGGCTCAGACAAAGTAGGTAGTCAGCAGCTTTTACTGGGCAAGATGGTTTCAAAACCTGTGTCCAGTGATGTCAACCCCCACCTCACAATCCCATGAGTAAGGTCTTACTGTCCCCCCACCATTAATTGTCCAATACCCCACCTATCTTACCTACTCACTGGAACCTACCAACCAAGCACCTGTGTTAGCCCAGACTTTAATTCAGTCTGGTTTCCAAAGTATCCTCTTTTTCATGTTCTGGCTGTTGTCCCAATAGGGACCACCTTTCAGAACTAACAATTGGATTGGCTGGCAGCTTTCTAAAGCAGGTCTTTCTCCTCAGGAGGTCCAGGAGTCTCTGCCTGAGGTGACAAAAACTCCGCTGAGCAGAGCAGTCAGCTTTACACTGGCGGGGTCTTGAATGACTTCTTCCTTGGTGGGACAAGATGGGGAACATGCTAAAATAAGAAAATAGGAGCGAAGTGCAGGACAAGGTAATTCAGCCCCTTGAGCTTGCTCCAACATTCAATACAATCATGGTTGGTTGTATCTCAGCCTCAACCTTCCTGCTCGCTGTCCGTAACTCTTTAGTTGATCACTAATTAAAAATCTGCTTATCTCCTCCTTAAACTTACTCCATATCCCAGAATCCAGCTCACTTTGGAGTAGTGAATTCCACAGATTTACGGCCCTTTGAGAGAAGTAATTTCTTCTCATCTCTGTTTTAAATCCCTCACCCCTTATCCTAAAACTATGAACTCTCCATCTAGATATCGGCTCAATGTCATTATTGTGAAATCTTGATAAGTGTAAATGCATTTTCCATATCAACACTATTCAGAAAAAACTAAAGTGGGTAATGGATGTGATGCTGTAAACCAAAAGGCACTAATCCATTTATTCAGGTGATGCATTTTCTTCATTCAACAGAAAGTGGTTTGTGTTTGTTGACTAAATCTCCAATGGATTTACTACCAATTTACTGGAAGGTTTCGAGTGTTAAATTGTGGTAGATTTTCCTTGTACTTCTCTATTGCAGGAAATGTGTTGAATCAGTTGTGTTTTTATTGCTCGTAATATTGATAATAGTTTGCATGACATTGAATTTCAGGTTTGTTTACACATGTAAGGTTGCAGTGTTAGCACTATTTCTTTAATTGTACAAGAGAAGGTCATTTTAAAGAAAATGTCTTTATTGTGCATTCAAATCCAAACCTGTTCTGATATAGAGTCATAGAGTCATACAGCATGGAAACAGACCCTTTGGTCCAACTAGTCCACGTTGACCATGTTCCCAAACTAAACTAGTCCCACCTGCCTGAATTTAGCCATTATCCCTCCAAACCTTTCCTATTAATGAAATTATCCAAATGTCTTTTGAATGTTGTGACTGTATCTCCATCCACCATTTCCATTGCTTGTTCATTCATGGACTAACCGCTCTGTGTGTAAAAAAGTTGTTCCTTGTGTCCTATTTAAATCTTTCTCCTCTGACCTTAAAAATATGCCCCTTGGTTTTGAACTCCCCATCTTAGGGAAAAAAAAAGCATTGCTACCTTATCAATGCCCCTCATGACTTTATATAACTTTAAGTTGGTGTTTCCTTTACAAAGGAATTATTTTTCCAAACCAGTGTATGTTGTAAAGAATTCATTCAAAAACAAAAAAGTGGCTATTCTACTGTTTTGCTCATTCCTAGACACTTTTCCAATTGAAGACTTAATACATATCATGAGGCTCTGATGGTATATTATGCTCATGTTGCTCCTTTCATAGTCAGAGAATAATGTAGCACACAAAGAGGCCATTTCACCCTTTGAGTTTGTTTTAACTGTTTTGAAAAGCAATCAAGTACATCCAACTTCCTTGCTCTTTTCCCATATCCTGACAAGTTTTTCTCCAATTCATTTTTGAAGGCCATGAATTTGATTCCATCATCTTTGGTTTTACCAATAAACTCAAATCTTTAGCCTTTGGTTATGGATCCGTCAGCTGTTGGAAATAATTTATCTCTACTTTCACTGTCTAAACATTTAATGATTTTACACAGCTCTAATTCCCAGAAAAATGAGTTTGGAAAGTTAGACAGCAGGTCATTGATCAGAGTGGGGATTTGAGGGAGAAGGGTGACTAGCAAGGAGACTGATGGTAAAGTATGAGAAAGGACAAAAATGTAAAAAGATATAGCCCAATGACAGACAGGTGCTAAATGGGAGAGAAGGGTCTAAGATAAGTCAAGAGAAAGGAGCAAGAGTGGAATAATGCACTTGTGCCCAGTTGCAGCCAAAATGCATGCACTGAAATGGTAATTGCAATGTGACAGTGCATAATAAAGTAAACGTCTATGGTTTTTAGATCTTTAATCTATTTTACAGTATAGAACTCTAAAAAAAATTGCTGTTTAAGGTGCATTAGTTAAAACTTGGAAGAATTTCGAAAAGATTTACAGGGATATTGCCAAGGTTGGAGTGTTTGAGCTACAGGAAGGTGCTGAATAGGCTGGGTCCATTTTCCATGGAGCGTCAGAGGCTGAGGGGTGACCACATAGAGGTTTATAAAATCATGAGGGTGAATAGTCAAGATCTTTTCCCCAGATTACGGAGTCCAAAACTAAGGGCATAAGTTTAAGGTAGAGGGGAAAGATTTAAAAAGGACCTATGGGGCATTTATTTTCACACAGAGGGTAATGTGTGTATGGAGTGAGCTGTAAGAGGAAGTGGTAGAGGCAGATACAATTAAAATGTCAAAAAGCATGGATGGGTACATGAATAGAAAGGATTTAAAGGGATAAGGGCCAAATACTGGCAAATGGGACTAAACTAATTTCGTTTATCTGATCGGCTAGGGCAAGTTGGATTGAAGGGTCTGTTTCTGTGCTGTACATCTCTATGACTGTAAGTGCCAGAAACTTATATTTCAACTAATGATTGCAATTTCTGTTTATGCATTAGCATTTTATTAACAAATAGAAATCTCCTATTAATTTTGAAAATTTTATTTCCACCTAGGTATTAAAACTAACTAGTTTATTGGTTTTAATTTAGGCTGTTGATCTGTTGATCGATGAATCGAGTTTCACAGGGGAGTCAGAAGCTTGTAACAAAAGTGCTGCAACCTTAACAGAAGCTGGGGATCTGACTTCTCTTCAAAACATTGCATTCATGGGAACACTTGTACGATGTGGGAATGGAAAGGTATCTACTTTAATAAATTACTATTTTCTCAAGCTAAAATGTACATTTGGCTGAAGAGGAATTTAAAAGTCTTGAGACATTGCACAGTTGAATAATTTTTAATTCTGTCACCTGTTCTTGAAATTGTTTCTCCATCTCATTTTTTTAGATATTAATTTAGTTCATTTTTGTTCTACTCTCTTCCAGAATAGGCTGGGGCTGTTTTCCTTGGAGAGTCAGAGGCTGAGGGGTGTCCTTATAGAGGTTTATAAAATCATGCGGGGCATGGATAGGATAAATAAACAAGTTATTTTCTGTAGGTTGGCGGAGTCCACATCTAGAGGGGCATAGGTTTAGGGTGAGAGGGGAAAGATTTAAAAGGGACCTAAGAGGCAACTTTTTCACCCAGAGGGTGGCGTGTGTATGGAATGAGCTGTCAGAGGAAGTGGTGGAGGCTGGTAAAATTACAACAATTAAATGGCATCTGGATGGGTATATGAATAGGAAGGGTTTAAAGGGATATGGGCCAAATACTGGCAAAGATTAGATTAGGAAATGTGTTTGCAATGACGAGCTGAACTGAAAGATCTGTTTCTGATTCTGTGACTCTATGATTTGAAGACGCACTAGACAAAAAAGCTGCTTTCAAATTATTTAAGAATAAAACTAATCTGATAATGGAATCAGTCTGATAAATCAAACTCTACAAAACCGTAATTGTATACTCTTTACCTGCTAGGCAGTTATATTCCTCTTTCAAAGAGGTATGTGACAATACTTTACTTCAGTAACTAGAAGGTGTTCTCCTTGGAAACAATGAATTGAACACACACAGTCAGTAGCCGACGTTGGATTCCCAAAACATTTTGATATAGACTAATGTCCTAGGTCTTGGTGTCCAGGACTGAATTTAATATTTGTAGATGAGGTCCAGAACTTGGAACCATTATGAACTGTGAGGCAGATTGTGTAAAACCTCAAAAAGACATGGACAGTGAGGTGGAGAGTGTGAAAAAGTAATAGACAGAATTTAATGAAGATAAGTGTGAAGTGATGCATTTTGATAGGAAGAACACAAAGAGACAACATAAAGGATGCAATTCCAAAGGGAGTACAGGAGCAGAGGGAACTACATGGACAAATTATTGAAGGTGGCAAGATGTATGGAAAGCATGATTAATAATGCATATAGTATCCTAAGCTTGATGAATAGGAAGATAGAGTACAAAAGCAAGAAGGTTAGCTAAATTTTGAAAGGCCTCAGCTGGAGTATTGCATCCAGTTCTGACAATATTTAAAAGGCATCTTACAATATTTATTGGGGGTATGAACAGGAAAGATTTAGAGGGATATGGGTAAAATGTTGGCAAATGGAACTACGTCAAATTGGGATGTCTGGTTGGTGCAAACAAGTTAGACTGAAGGGTCTGTGTCTGTGCTGTATGACTCTATAATTTTACTTTAGATAGATTTGAGAGCATTAGGGAAGTTACAGAAAAGATTCACAGAAATGATCCTAGGCCTGAAAAACTTCAGTTCCAGAGATAGATTGGATAAGTTAGAACTGTTTTCCTTGGAGAAGAGATTTTTAAGAAGAGATTTGCTTGAGGTTATCAAAACCACAAGAGATCTGAACAAAGTAGGTCACGGATAAGTTGCTCTAATTGGTAGAAGGATTGAGAATGAGAGAGCATGAATTTAAGATAATTGACAATGGCCACATGAGGTTAACACTTTTCACGCAGTGTGTACTTAGGACCTGGAACAGGTCATGCTGACAGTGTGGTGGAGGCTTGTTCAATTGCAGCATTCATAAGGGAGTTGGACAATTGTAGGAAGAATGTGCAAGGCTGTGGGGAAGAAGCAAGGGAGTGGCATGAGGTGAATTGCTCTTTCAGACAACCAACACAGACATGAAGGGCTGAGAAGCCTCCTACTTTTCTGTAACCGTGCTGGTGTTGTTGTTGCTGTGAAGCCTCTTTATTGCTTATGAAATAGCCCCAAGGAATAAATAAACCTCACACTGATTTGTTTAAGTGGGCAGAACACACCCTGTCTACTGTAATTATACTACATAAGAAATCACCTCCAGAATGAGCAAATCAGTTGTAATGTTGCTCATTTTAGATTGAAATTTGTGTTTTAAAACATGTAATAGTTTAGTATGCAGCTATTACTCCAGCGCATCTCCCTTGCTAACTCTCTTTTAAAGTACGTGAGTAGTGTGCCAACTGTGCACGCAGATAAAGACATAAACACCTTCCACTTATATAACTGCTGCAAAAATAAATCTGCACATTATGTGTTGCAAGGGGATAAGTGAGTAACCTTGGATAAGGGGAGGCAGTGGTGGAGTGGTAATGTCACTGGGCAAGTAAACCAGCAACTCCTAGCCTAATGTTCTGTGGATGTGGGTGTGAATCCCAGATGGTGAATTAGTATTCAAATAGAAATCTGGAATTTTTTTAAAAAGGTAGCCTAATGGTAACTGTGGTCAAATGTATCCATCTGGTTTACTAAGTCATTTCAAGAAGGAAATCTAGTGTTGTTACCAAATCTGGCTTATTTGTGACTCCAGATCTACAGCAATGTAGTTGACTCTGAACTGCTGTCTGGGTAATTAGGATTGGGTAATAAATGCTTGCAAAAACACTGATGCTTATGTCCTGAAAACAAATTTAAAAGAATTTCAGGAAACCATTAGTTGCATCTAGAATCCCTACAGTGTGGAAACAGGTCCTTCGTTCCAACAAGTCCACACCAACCCTCCAAATAGTAACCCACCTAGACCTATTCCCCTACCCTATATTTCCCCCTGACTAATGCACCTAACCTACACATTTGCCTATGGGCAATTTAGCATGTCCAATTCACCTAACATGCACTTCTTTGGATTATGGGAGGAAACCAGAGCACCCAGAGGAAACCTACGCAGACATAGGGAGAATGTGCCCCACAGTCGCCCGAGGCACGAATCGAACCCGGGTGCCTGGTGCTGTGAGGCAGCAGTGCTAATCTCTGAGCCACCATGCCATCATTTTGACTCCTCCTACAAGTTTACAGTTTACCAGTTTTCTTCTCGTTTCTCCCAAACTTCTGTTATTGTTTCTCATGGCTACAATGTGACTGGAGGGGGCTGCACTCACCACAAATGCAAACCCAGTGCTTGTGATCTTTCTGGATCAAGGAACATTTAAATTGAGCCAGTTGTGGTTCAGAGAGCAGAATCTTCCTCATGTGACATGATCAACGGTAAGAAACTTAGGACAATACAGAGGTAATGAATAGGTCAGAATCCCACATTGAGAAACATTTTATTCCCCCACAAGCTATAAAAAGTGGCTTTGGAATCTTGCCATTGAGTAACAACATTATTTCCAAGCATTAACCTTTCATTAAAGCCCCAACTATCCTAATTTAGATGCTATTTCCTGTTTTCCTCTCCTACCTGAGAAGTTAGGTGATACAAATTCCTAACGTGAATAATTGTCCCATCCAACTGTTTCTTCACCACAAAGTCGCTGCAGGCTCCACAGCCACCATCCTCCTTGAACCTGCGTCAATGCAAGGTGGTATTGTCAAACTACTAGTCTCACCCACAACAGCATGAGTGCTGTCAGGCAACTCACGCATCACTCAGCCCTTCAACATTATGTTGGTGCTCAGGGACATCTAGAATTTGCTAGGTCACATTGTGTGCAGAACATACATGAATCTCATGTATCTGCATTGGATGCATCTCATGGTTCTTGGCTTGTTTTCTGAGCACTCACTCACTTTGTCCTGACTAGAATGCTGCTAGAATCTGTATACTTCACTTGCTTTCTTAGTGGACAATTATTGACTTATGTACTCATGTAAAGACTGCAGACTTCTATGTCAGTTATATTGCTTTCTTGACACATGGGGCCTTCTGTGCTTAGTAATAGAACTTCATTGCATTGCATTGCAGAGTGCAGAGACAGTGCCAGGCAGTTTGTGATGGTAGAGAGCACTGCACAATCAGAGAGACAGATATTCCTAATAAAGGGCTTCTGCCCAAAACATCAATTTTACTGCTCCTCAGATGCTGCATGACCTGCTGTGCTTTTCCAGCACCACACTCTTGACTCTTATCTCTCGCATCTGCAGTCCTCATTTTCGCCGAGAGGTATAGATATGTCTGGGGATCCGTGTCTTTGTAGTTGAGGGATTGGGTCACGATTCATCCTGTAGGTCAAATGCAACTGGTTGGGCCATTACAGATATGTCAATTGAGGTGCTGTGGAGATATCAGTCAGGCAGCTGGTCAGTCCAGGAAGAAAGCTACTGTTAGACTCTGGGGATTTGGTCACTTCAAGTCATGGCTTTTCAGGGAGCAATCCATGGACTCCTGTGGAAAGCAGGCACATAAGGCCTAGGGATAGGCCTCACTGTACAGGAATCATTGACAGAATGTTGACAGTCATGTGGTAAATTGTAGATAGCACTGTGAGACCACTTTATGAACAGGAAGGGACTGGGAGCTCTGGAGAGGGTATTCAAACAGCTTATGGTAACTCTGACCTCTATGGGGGGGAGGTTTAGCGCTGTCAAGGGCATTAGAATTTCTAATATCATGAACTCTGAGGGTATATAGAGGGGCTGAACTGAAATAGGGTGAGTCGTAGGGACCACAGGGACAGCAACATGAAGGATGGGGGGAGTTTGTGTGTCATAGACAGAGCCTGCAGCTCACTCACTGAAACAAAATTGGAACCTTGAAACGGCAGATCAAACTCAACCGTGCAATAACAAAAAATGACTACCATCATCTACAAAGTGGGTGGAACAAGTGACATTATCTTTCTTTGGACTGGGGGTGTAAGATTTTTGGAATTGGAGGCTTTTCTAGGTGTGATTGCAGTAACTGTGTCTATAGTAATTCAGTAATGTGATCCATTTGGCTTCAATTTGCAATTCATCAGCAGGTCATTCACTGTCGAAGAATGCACATTCAGAATTAAGAATCTATCAATCATGATCATTACATGTGCGCACTAATTATCTCCTTGTCATGTCAGCTAAGAAAATTGAATTCGACAAAGGTGTTTAAAAGTGACACTGAGTTATGTTTTAACAAACATGTTCCAAAGCTATCACTGGGAGAGAATGCTTCACAGCTGCCGCACTTACACACTGAACTATAAGTGTGTAATGCCGTGGTCTGTGGTATGAAACAGACCATTTTTTTGATCGTGTAGAGAACCATCATAGTGGCCTTGCACTGAGCAGTAACTGGTCTCTGATAGTACCCTGATTGCTAGAGTGGAAAAGTGTGGCACTGGAAAAGCACAACAGTTCAGGCAGCATCTGAGGAAATAAGCCCTTCATCAGGAATGTGGAGGGGAAACGGGGATGAAAGATAAATAGAGAGGTGGGTGTGTGGCTGGGGGAAAGGTTGGTTGGGGGCGATAGGTGGATGCGGGGGGGGGGGGGGTAATTGTGATAGGTCAGTGGGGAGGGTGGAGCGGATAGGTGGGAAGGAAGATGGACAGGTTGGACAGGTCAAGAAGTGGTGCCATGTTGGATCTGGGATGAGGTAGGGGGAGGGGAGATTTGGGAACTAGTGGAATTGATGTTGATGCCATGTGGTTAAAGCATCCCAAGGCGGAAGATGAGGCGTTCTTCCTCCAATTGGTGGGTAGCTTGGATTTGGCAGTGGAAGAGGCCAGGACTTGCATGTCCTTGGAGTAGTGGGAGGGGAATTTGAAGTGATAGACCTTGGATGTTTATCCTTCAACCAGCTACAGAGCAATGTCATATCATGTATTCACCCGACTGTACTCCTGAGTCTAACTGAGAAAAAGATTAAAGTCTGTAAGTTGGTGGAGGGTGCAGATGAAAGCCTTGCTAGTGCATCCTCTGAGTGTTCAGCAGCTTCCTCCTCAAAGCTAGGAGTGGAGCTGAGGGCTTCTCATGCTGACATCTTCCTCATGGAGGTTCACTGGGTAATACTCCTGCCTCAGAGAAGAGTGGAAATTAGATGTGTAAGATGGATAAAAACTTATGCAGATTAAGTATTGGTTTTAATGGGACGCAGCAGCAGCACACAATGAAGCTGAGTGGGTTGTGTGTCCATTGGTCTCCCTGTCCCTACATGAGTGGGTGTCCTTTTCTCTGGTTAGACTGAGGATCTTCTCCTTATACAGAATGAGATGCCTGATGTCTGCCAGCCTGCAGTGCAGATATAGGTAATTTCTTCCTGTGCTGAGATGAAGAAAGGGATTAAGGGCGGTAGAAATGGGTGTAAAAATGGTTAGTAGTGATGCAGGAACAGTGGCGAGTTCATAGAATCCCTACAGTGTGGAAGCAGGCCATTCAGCCCATGGAGTCCATACTGACCCTCAAAGACTATCCCAACTAGATCCATTTCCCTACCCTATCCTTGTAATCTCACAGCCAATCCACCTACCCTGCACATCTTTGGACTGTAGGAAGAAACTAGAGCAACCAGAAGAAACCCGTGCAGGCATAGGGAGAATGTGCAAACTCCATACAAACAGTCATCCAAGGGTGGTATCGAACCCGGATCCTTAGCGCTATGAGGCAGCAGTGCCTCACCAAATTGTCCCCAGTGAGTGAGTCGGACTGACATAGAGCAGAGAGGGTTACTATTTTGGGAGATTGAAATGGATATTATAATCCCAGCCAGTCGTAATGTTAGACAAATCAAATCCCAGACTGAAAATTGGCTGATAGATCATAAGTATAATTTTTGCAGTTGGTTAGCTTGACAGTTAGTCACTGAAAACATATTCACATGGGGCTGCCAATATTATTTAATCAAAGATCACAAGTTTATTACATACAAAGAAGTTTGATATGTATATGTGTATATGTGACAATTTAGAAAGATTATAACATAAACAGCAAAGCAGAGTTTCAGCCTGTTTCCAAACAATCCCCTTTACAGATGCTCAATCCCAGTGAAGTGTCACTCCTATTTGACTCTTTAATTTCTTTCTTACCTAACTCTCTTGAAGTGTGATTGCCCAATGATTTCTTTCCGCCTTTGATCAAATAAGCATCTTTTCAGGTCTGATAGTATAAAGAGTTCGACACAACCTTACAGCTGAGAGACTTCACAAACAAAAGCACTCCTCAGGTGAAACTCTTCTCCTGAACTGAAACCAGATTCTGAGCTGAATTCAAAATTCTCAGCAGTACTCATCTGCTTTTTCTATTTGTCATAAAAACACTGTCAACACTTCATCAGTTAACATCACAGGTATCCTGCTTGGCACTTAACTGAAGTCACAAAAATGATTTAATTAGTTTGTTGCTCCTAATGACTTCCTGATCTTTTTAAAAAGAACTGAACAGAATTGAAACCACACTTCTATTTTACCTCTACTTTAAAATACAAATTCCAAAATGCTAATATTTTATACACCTTTTTCACAATTGGTGAGAATAGTTAAATGGATGTGATGTGTGTAATGGTGAGAGTTGAAGTTCATGAGCTTTGATGCAGTTGCAAAATTAGAGTGACTGATGATCCTCTGATAGTGAGGGAGCAGAGGGCAGATACAACCAGAGAACAGAAGATAGTTTACCTTCTTTCGACACTGCTATGCTTTCTCCCTCAACATTGATCCATTTTGCAAGTTGGGTCCAAGCTGGCTAGGTCTGATGGCACGGTCCTCTGTGGGTGGTCAGCTGGAGTAAAAGCACCCTTCCAATCCACCACCCCATCTCCCAGCACCATCTTTGCTCTGAAGCAGGGAATGCTGGGCCATCATGGTCGTGTGTCATAGTGTGGTGGGCTTTGCAGTATCTGAGGTGGTCAATAGCTGAATGATTAAATATGGCACTGATGGAGTGAATACTGACAGGTCCCTGAAGTGGCAGGTACTGCCTTTCCAGCCTTGCAATCACCCTGATATGGATAACAAATATCACAGTTGCATAATTGGTGAAGTGAAGGGCAGAAGATTGCAAGAGAAAAATCACTCTGAGCCAAGGTGCTATGAATCTTATTTGACAAACCACTTTATCTGAAAATGGGGAAGGGTGTAAATGAAAGGTCTTTTTAATGAAATATTTAGATTTTGTATATGGTGCCAAATGGACGACAAGGGAGTCCTGTGTAAAAATGTGATGAGGCAGGAAGCAAAGCACTGTGGTGACAGGGATTAAAGCAGTAAATGGAGAGATGAAAGGATGATGAGAAGGACAAGCAGGTAGGTGGTAGGTGTTCAGCAGTTAACATGTGTGCAACAATGATGCCAGCTGCACCATGCATGCACTTACAGTTGGAGTGGGTGCAGAACCACTGATCAAGGTGCACAGTGGTGACATTAATGGCATTGATATCCTGTTTCATTGCACTGGCAGGACATACAGACCTTCTTCATTGTTTGATACAGTGACAGACTTTGAGAACAACACAATTCAACATGCTGCATAAATGGCCAATTCAGCTATCAATTTGTAAATAAACATTCTGTTGTTACTCTGCCAAGTTCCCAAATATATTGTTGCTGTTTATGTACACTGTTTACAGACCCTAAGAAACAGGTCTGGAGGACATCTTGGGGATTATGCTGAAATGTTTATATAAATTGTTACTAATGCCTTCTGAGAGATTTCTGATTCATTCAGTTGACCAAGTGATAACTCTGTCCACAATTTCAACAGTAGAAGTGGAAAAGCCTTTATCTAAACAAAATGTGAGAAACAGTTTAAATCTGCTAGAGGACGCCACACTTTGTTTTGCTCTGAATTTTGCACTTTTTAATACCTGAAACCTTATTTCATGTGATGTCATTGGTTTAGTGAAAAAATTTTTTTTAGAAAGGCAGGTGAAAAGATTTGATATCATCAAATTGCTTTGATCACTACTCCATTCTGTTAGATATTTAGATATTAATAAAGGTTGTTCTAATTATTTTCCTGATTCTGATTGAATTTTGAACATCAGCAGTTATTGTTGCCACTACTTGTTTATCGGTAAACTCTTGACCTACTCTGATTCTATGAGTCTGTACTCTGATGCCTCTTTAATATCATTTGAGCTTCTTGGGTACTCTTAATACACACCCTTGTTTATTTGTGTGTGAGAGTGTTATATGACTTAACTACGAATTCATTAAAATATTATTTTGCAGTATTAGTCATATTCTGACATATTATGTTTACTGTTTTGATTGCTGCCCTCAGGGTGAACATTTTTAAACTTTTTAAAGAGTTAAGGCACTTAATTTTTCACCTTTGGAGTCATAGAATCGTGGATATCTCCAGCATGGAAAAAGACCCTTATGCCCATCATGTCCACTCAAGTCAAAAACAATCAACTTCTATTCTAATTTTTAAGTTCACTCTTTATGAAATCTAAGAAACAAGTCTTGAGCACTTTCCTCGGGATTATGTTGAACTGTTTACATAAAGTTGTTACTGGTGAGCCCTCTGCTTTACTAGATTGAGGAAATGGAAGATAGCTCTATGCAAGTTCACATTTGAAATTTTATCCTCAACTGTTTTGGTAATATTCATGGACCATTTATTTCCATTCTTTTCCCTCCCTTCCACTTGTCTGCATTATGTAGCACATTTCCCCTGAATCTGTTTCACTTACTGATGAAATCTGCCCCAAAACTGTTTTTTCAGCTCTTGAGATGCCTCCTCAAAATCAACTCATCTTTCCTTGTTTGGTATCAACTTCTGAATCTAAATCTTCTTAATTTAGAAGTGATAATAGTACATAGTACTGGAATCTGAGGGATTCCACTCCACTTGACCTGCCCTGCAGCCTTCCTCATGTACACACCAGTACAGACCCTCGAAGTACTGGTTTCTCTTTTATAGGATGTTTCTTACCTACTTCCAAGATTTACTCTGAATTGTCACGAATCTTTTTTTTAGATTTCCTACAGTGTGGAAACAGGCCCTTCGGCCCAACAAGTCCGCACCGACCCTCTGAAGAGTAAACCACCCAGTCCCATTTCCCTCTCATTAATGCACCTAGCACTATGGGCAATTTAGCATGGTCAATTCACTGTGGGAGGAAACCGGAGTACCCAGAGGAAACCCACGCAGACACGGGGAGAATGTGCAAACTCCACACAGACAGTCACCCGAGGCTGGAATCGAGCCTGGGACCCTGGTGCCTGTGAGGCAGCAGTGCTAGCCACTGAGCCACCGTGCTATCTTGATCTTAAGTACTGAGGCAGTGGTATAGTGGTAATGGACTTGTAACTCAGAACCATATTCCAAACAATAACTCGGCTCTCTCTCCACAGATGCTGCCTGACCTGCTGAGTTTTCCCAGTGATTTCTGTTTTTGTTCCTGAGTTCCAGTATTTGCAAATCTTTGATTTTTTTATACGTATGATGTGCCACTGTGAAGTTGTTTATGCTTGTTTCTTCTGTCCAGGGCATTGTGATTGGAACTGGTGAAAACTCTGAGTTTGGAGAAGTGTTTAAAATGATGCAAGCTGAAGAGGTATATACCATTCATTTTTTAATACTATTGCCTATAGATGTGATCTGTCAATCTGAGATTTGTCAAAAGAGATTGTATACATTCAATGCAAACGACAGGATAACTTGGCTTGGAAATTCTCTCCCTGTAATATTTCTTTTATCACCCTCACTGAGGTGAGAAATGGCCACTGTTTATTTGATTACAATTTGTGTTTCCTTGTACAGAGCTGGTGGGAATTAACTGGGCATGCACTTGCACAACAACAAAATAGACTGAAACCATGAGTTAGATTAGATTACTTACAGTATGGAAACAGGCCCTTCGGCTCAACAAGTCCACACCGACCCACAATCCACCCAGACCCATTCCCCTACATTTACCCCTTCACCTAACACTACGGGCAATTTAGCATGGCCAATTCACCTAACCTGCACATTTTTGGATTGTGGGACGAAACCGGAGCACCTGGAGGAAACCCACGCAGACACGGGGAGAATGTGCAAACTCCACACAGAGAGTCGCCTGAGGCGGGAATTGAACCTGAGTCTCTGGCACTGTGAGGCAGCAGTGCTAACCACCATGCCGCCCGCTGCTTGGATGCAAACTGTTTAGTGGAAAATAAAGGAGCTTTTTACTGAGTATCTGACCCCACTGACGAAGGCCTGATTAGATGCTCAAAGTGGGATTTTGATCCCCCTCACAAATATTTCTTGCCTTTTTAAAAAAGTAGAAATCAAAAGAAATTGGAAGGCTAAATTTTCTTCTGGCATTTTACAGTTAGTTTTCCATATTCACAGTCTTTGTAGAAAGGGAGTAACTTTGACGTTTCTTCTCCTTTTGTAGTTCATGTAATAAATGTTGCTCCGATGCACTGGACTAAACTTTCCTGCTCTCACCCTGGTCAGCTTGGATTTTTGGGGTGGGATGAGGAAAATAACGGGGAGCCATGTTGAAATGGCTCCCTGATGCATTGCCACTGCTGAGGAAGTTTCTCAGGGGTGACCATGGAGGTGAATAGCCAATTAGCATAGTTTAGGCACCAGGAAGGGATGACCTTTTGTAGCCTTGCCAGCATCTTAGTGGCATTCTGCTCATTCAAGACATCCTTTCTGCAGCAGACTGGGGTGCCCTCAGAACATATGGTCCCACTCCACCAAGGCTGAGCTGCATCCCTTGCATCCATAAAGGAGAACTATTGCAGCTGAACCCAAGCAAGTTGGATCCTTCTTTATATACTTGCCACTGGGCCTATTCAGGTATCACCCTTGCCTCCTGACCTTCCTCAGCAGCTTCTACTTTGTCTAATGGGGCTTTCGGGGTTACAGATCTGCTGGTCTAATGATTGGATTGGCAATTTTGTGAGCCTTACTGCTGTCATTAATTAGATGGTAGACAAGCAGGAGGCTGGAAGAACACAGCATCAGGAAGTCAACGTTTTGAGTGTAACCCATCTTCAGAACTGAGGCTGCGTGTTCGGGAAGCTTCAGACAAAGGAGGTGGGGAAGAAAGGAACCCCCAATCCTGAAGAGGTGCTACACCCGAAATGTTGACTTCTCCACCTCCTGATGCTGCCTGGCTTGCTGTGTTCTTTGAGCCACCTGCTTGTCTACCTTGGATTCCAGTGTCTGCAGTATTTTTTGTCATTTATTAGATGGCAAGTGCAGTGTTGAATAAGCGCTGGAAAGATTGTTCTCCAGTCTTACCTCTAGCACCCGTGGACTCAGAACCCCAATTTGGTATCAGAAAATGGTCCTGAAACCTATGGAGAAATTCAGCTCAAAACATGTGAACTTGATTCCTCCATAGCAAAATCTTCTCTTGTATTTTTTTTATAAACTGGCAAGTTATTTTCTTACTTTCGTTTTCCTATCTTGGTTTCTCTTCCTCAACCATTGATTAGAAATGCAAATAAAATAATTAAAAATAAAACAAATGTCCAGGCTAATAGTACTTCTGTTAATTATTAAATTACGTCTAAAAATTTATGATTATTTAGAATGAAAGACCTTTAAACCGATAATCTGTGAAATATTGATTTTATTTTTATGTATTATATCTAGGCTCCAAAGACCCCATTACAAAAAAGTATGGACAAGCTAGGAAAACAACTATCACTCTTTTCATTTGCAGTTATTGGTAAGTTTTACAAGATACAACTTTAGTTTTCTCTGTGATCAATGTATACATTATTAGAGTTAGCATTTGTGAGATTTGAAAGTGTTTTAAGACTTCCAGATGTGGAAGCAGACTTGAAGAAAACATTATCTTGGAACTTCAACATTTGCAGGAAGAAAAATAACGGAATAAAACATAGAACAGCCCAGCAGCCAATAGGCCTCACCGCCCATGCACTCTCACTATCTCCTTGCTCCATTCATTCCGGCTCATGCCACTTAACATGCCCCCATGGCTCTATATACTCCTCATCCAACACTCCTAATTCTCCCACCCTCCATGGTAACTCGCTTCGTATCTACCATCTGCATACCTCAGTATATACTCAGATTAAATAAAGTTCTTTAGTGTCTATTTCGACAAAAACACTCTTATCGGTTAAAAACCTGTTCACTACATTTTAGATCCTTCAAATATTTAATCCATTTGTAGTCCCACTTCAAAAGCTTTATAAACACTTAGAGTTGTCAGTCAAACTGTGAACTGACAAGCAGAACATTGTGGTGGTAGCTTGTGAAATCAGTCATGCAGCATTAATCCTATACATCAACAGACAGAGTGAAATAACAAGTAATTTTTTAAAAAGTTTTTTATTGTTTAACAGTCAGGATATTTAAATGCCTAGATTGTTCCCTTTGATGGATCCAATGTTTTTCATGTGTAAAAGTACCTATCATTTTTCAAATGTGTTCCTGGACTAAATTTTATCTCTCCAAAGAACTCTGGTAAGGTTTTGGAATGTCTTCTCACAGATCTAAAGCATACATGTCGTGTTTTGAACATCCCACTAGCGAAAATAAGATCTGGCTGAAAGCATCTGCACTTTAACATATAAAGTGATTTCCATGAAGTCTGATGTGAACATTAAGAGTTGCCCCCATTCTTCCCCCTACTGTCCCTTGAAAATGGCACAGATGTTTAGAGGCAGGATTTTGTGCTTCCAGCACCATTTTCTAAGAGAAATAGTTCCATGCAAAAATTCAGGCTGTTGAGTCCGGGAATTACAAAGACGCAGCAGGAGGTATCTGTCTGTGACCAGGAAAGTTGCATTGCATTTAACAGCAGGTTCCTGTTGGAATTGTTTTATTCTATTTCTTGGAGCTATCTTGTAGCCAGGCCAGCTGTCAGGCCTAATGCACGAGCAGCTGGTGAAAATTGCTGGCAGTTGAGAAGATTGGAGGATAAGTGTGGCAGAGTGGAGCACATACTTGCTTACCCTTCTGGTGAGAGCAGACTTAGCTATGCTGTGAGTAATCCAGAATTGAGTGTGATCATAGTGGGTTAGGTTTCAGAATGTGTTTACGATTCATCTTACCATGTTCACACCCTTACCTGTGTTATCTCTCTGAATGTTTTTTCAATAACCCCACTCTGAGCTAGGGATGAAGAATTATTAGATTTTCCAACTGCCCAGCACATAAACAATTGTAGGAAAACTATTTTGCCATAGAATTGCAAGCTGCTCACTTGAAGTGTTTTCGGAGATCAAATGATCTGGGTGTAGTCTTCATACCATGATATTATAGCTTCCTTCACCCTGAGCAAATTTTTCTGTAAATCAAGAACATTTTGAAATCATGGGCAAAATTTAATTCACTCTGGTATATTGTGAGGGGTGGCAGGGAAAATAGGAAATTACAGTGGTAATGAAAAATATCAGATTCCCAATGTTGAGAAAAATATTCTGGATCTTTCCTTCTTTTCCCTCAAGTCTTAAGTGGCAACTTCAAAACCTCAACATTGATTGGCAACTACCTTATATCCATTCAGTACATCTCATTGAAGTCCTAATTAATCTCACCAATGGGCTACATCAAATCTTCTTCTTTCTACCAATAAACAAAACAGGGCAAATTCCTGACATGTATCTGCAGTGATTACAGTTTGCTGAATGCTTGTTCTGCCTATCATGCAGCTGCTTCTTCACGACAATATATGTGAGTGCTCATGCCCCACCATTCCTCTTGAATGGAAGGGCAATTAGTGGTGATGCATGAGTAGGAGATGTGTCCCCAGTGATGGAGCGCAAAGTACAGAGAGCACGCTAGCATTTTGGGAATACGAAGTGGGTAAGAGCTGGTGAGTGGACATGATGCCTGCAGTAGTGAGAGTTGTAATCCATGAATCTTGGTAGGTTCCATGCACAGTGGCAGTTCAGATTGAAAACAAACAATAAGAGTTTTTATCAATTTTTTGAATTGAATTTATTGTCACATGTACTGAGGCACAATGAAAAGCTTTGTCTTGCCAACAATACAGGCAGATCGTAAGTTAAATAGCATAGATAAATAAATAATAGGTAAAAAGTTGAAAAAAAAACACTGAATCAAATAAGCTTTGGTGCTTTATAGAATGACACTGTAAAGTTAACAATGAAAAATAAGGAAATGACAGATGATTTGAACAAGTATTGGATATCAGTCTTCACTGTAAGGATACAAACAACTTCGAAGAAGCAGCAATAAATCGGAAAATGGAAGTGAGGGATGAACTCTGGAAAATCACAATCACTAGGGAAATGGTACTGGGTAAGTTGTTGGAGTTGCAGACAGACAACTCCTTACATCCTGATGGACTTCAACATAGTGTCTGAAAGGAAACAGCTAGTGAGATAGAGGATGCATTGGTTTTAATTTTCCAAAACACCCTTGATGTGGTCGGGAAATAGTGAATGTCACTTTTTTGTCCATAAACGGAAAGGGACAGAAAGCAGAAACTACAGGCTAGTTAACTTAACATCTATTAGAGGGAAAATGTTGGAAGCTATTATTAAAGATGCTAAAGCAGGAATTGGATAAGTTCAAGGCTATGTCAACAATGTTTTGTAAAAGTGAAACCACGTTTGACCAGTTGAAAAGGTAACGTGCTGTGGCAAAGGGGAACCGGTGAATGTGCAGTTCTTAGATTTCCAGAAAGTATTTGATGGGGTCTACAAAAACTGCAGCCTCCTTTCCAGCATTTCGTTCACCCTGAGTTCCATGTCCCTGAAAACAAAGCATAGAATAAACTTTCCTTGCCTCTGGTACACTTTGACTATAGAGGCTCGAACATTACAGTGTACATTAGGAAAACAAGGCATAGACTGGCTGACCACTTCACAACACACCTATGTTCTGTCCACTAAAAAACCCTGAGCTTCCAGTTGCCTGCTACTTCAATATACCATCTTGCTTCTTGGCCAACATCTCTGTCTCAGGCGTGTTGCAGTACTCCAGCTCAGCTGGAAGTGCACCACCTCATTTTCCACTTGGGAACTCTACAGCCTTCTGGACTCAATATCGAGTTCAACAATTTTAGGACTTGAGACAACGTCTTCCATGTCCTTACCCCAACCCCCACACACCAGACCTTTTTAATCACATGGTATGTTATCACACACAACACATTGTTAGCCACTAATAATCCCCATTAGTAGCTATTCATTCTCCTAGGTTAATGGTTATCCATTCTCTTCTCTGTCCTACTGTGATTCTCTCTCTTTGGGCTCTATCCCCAACTATCATTTACTCCTTACCCCCTGCCCCCACCCTATCTTCTGCATATATCCTGACAATTTCCGAGCTACCATCAGTTCTGAAGAAGGGTCACTGGACCTGAAACATTAACTCTGATTTGTCTCCACAGATATTGCCAGACCTACTGAGCTTTTCCAGCAATTTCTGTTTCTGATTCCGATCATAGTGTGAGGGTCAATCCTGGCTTGTAGCATCTGAAATGAAGCACAGCTGCCATTCCAACATGGTGTTGGAGGTGTGTACAACAAAAGGTGCCCGCAGTGGTGGGCCTTTCAGTCCCTGTGGGTCACCCATGAATCCAGGTACATGACTAATGAGGTGAAGAGTGGAAGGTGGTGTGAGGGAAGTCAGTCCAAACCATGGTGGATCATTCAGCACAAATCTTGGTGAAGAAAACATTTTAACTGAAAGTGGGGGAAGTTACACCCCATGTATTAAATGATACATCTCGATGAACAATAATACCTATTACTGAGGTAGTGATGCAAACTTGAAATCTATTTAGAACAGTGAATAATACATACTGATACACCAAAGGGCAAGCTGTTGCTTAAATATGAAGAAAGACAATTCACCTCTACTGTTTTCTTTCTCACTTGGAGCCAAACATTTATAATTCAGAATCTTCTCCAGAAGCCAGCTTTTATTTTAACTCAATATGCATATCACAGCTTGGTCCTTCATCATCAGTCAGTTGAGTGGAGATGCTCTTGCTCACTTCCATTATTATCTATATATTTGCAACCAGAAAATCACATGCAGTGGATTGTCAACCTATTTCTAACAGTTGCCTTTTGTGGTCCCCAAAGATCTATCTATTGCATATATAGTCCTCCAACTATTTCTTATCGGTATGATTTATTAAAATATATTTATGTATTTATGACAACAGGACTGGATGTGCAGAAATTTCTTTCAAATACATATTCAGAAGACCAAAGCCTTTGTCTTCATCACACCACAAGCTGCAGTCCCCAGCTACCGACTTCTCACTTCCTGTACCTCACGCTTGCTCAGGGCAGAGCAGAATGTTTGCAATCTTGGGGTCATATTTTATGCTGAGGTGAACTTGCCAGCACATATATGCACCTTCAGTATGACCCTGTAATGTCATTAACTCTGCTCCATCACCTATCCCCAACTCAGCTCATCTGCTGTTGAAACACTCCTCCATTAATTTCTCATGTCCAGACTGGACTGTTCTGGTGTGCTCTTGGACAGCCTCCCACATCATACCCCCCAATCCCCTCTGCCATAAACTAAACCATCCATTTGGCTTGTGCTCATTGACTGATATTGGTTCCTGGTTAAACAATACTTAAATTTTAAGCTTCTGATCTTTGTTAAATCCTTCCATGGTCTTGTCCTTCCTTATCTTGATAATCTGCTCCAGTCCCTATACACCTTTCTAGATCTTGGTGGTCTTTTCACTCTGGCCTCCACATTGTCCCTAATTTCAATCATTTCATCATTAATGGCCCCTCCCCCAAGTCCATCCTCCCTACCTTTTATCTTAGCCTGCTTGGCACACCCTCCTCATTCCTGAAGAAGGGCTTATGCCCGAAACGTTGATTCTCCTGCTCGTTGGATGCTGCCTGACCTGCTGCGTTTTTCTAGCAACACATTTTTCACCTCACCATTAATGTCAGGTTGCTGAGTACTGGAATTTCCTAACTAAATCTTCCTTACTCTTTACCTCACATTGTTCCTGAGACCTAAGTCTTTGACCAAACTTTTAGTTACCTGCCCTAATATCTCTTTATGAGGTTTAGTGACCTATTTTGATTTATAGTTCCCCTAGAAGTGTCACATCTCAATATATACCATTAGGAGAAAGTGAGGACTGCAGATGCTGGAGATCAGAGTCGAGAGTGTGGTGCTGGAAAAGCACAGCAGGTCAGGCAGCATCTGAGGAGCAGGAGAATTGATGTTTCGGGCATAAGCCCTTCATCAGAAATGAAATATTCCTATTATATTAAAACAATATATCTTCTCATGTGCTGTAGGTATTCAAATGGAAGATTGACTAGTCCTGTTGAAAATTGTTCAGAAGCTTTCTGAATTTGGCCAAAAGCGATGACAAATCACAAATTTCCCAAATGAAATACATCTGTTAACATTTTGATTTTTGGTTAAATGTAATTATGCTGATAGTGAAATTGTGAATGGAAATAAATCAAATGGGAATGAATTAATAGAATCTACAGTGCAGATGGAGGCAGTTCGAGTCTGCACCATCCCTCCTAAAAACATTCTACCAAACGTGCCCCCTACCCATCCCCATAACCCCACATTTCCCATGACTAATCCACGTAGCCTGCATATTCCTGAACACTCCAGGGCAATTTAGCAATCCATCTAACCTGCACATCTTTGGCCTTTATGATTCCTTCCTTCCATTGCTGTAACTTCACTATTACTGAATTCGCAGCCGTGGACTGGTACAAGACTCCTGGACCTTTACCTCTAATGTCTTAATTCATTCATTTCAACACCTTTCATGTAACTGCAAACCTTGTTTTCCACAGGTTTAATGATGCTGATTGGTTGGTCACAAGGGAAGCACCTCCTTGGCATGTTTACTATAGGAGTTAGGTAAGAACATCAATGTTCCTTTCAGTTTCATGTGATGGAATAGCAATGACCATCATGATATGTCATTAACAGAGAATGAACCTGTTGGCCTTCAATAATTTTTGCTTCAGGGTATTATACATGGGAAAAATAGTTGTTCTTTATTTGCTTAAGTAAAAAGAGAGATTCCTATTTAGAAACAGCATTATGATAAACAGATGAGTGAAATTCTCTCTAATTCTGCTTATCTATTGGTAATAAGTTTGCTTCTAAATAGATGCTTTTCGCTTATGCTGCGGAACAAAATACTCATTATTATTACCAGGTAGGATTGAGTGATAGGTTGTGGAGCAGGCTAATTGGCATCAGGCAGTTGCATGGGACCAGAGCAAGGGGAAAAATTATGAGTGAAAGTAAGAATGTTAAACTATTTTTTCAAAGAAAGTAAAGTGTGTTTATTTAATCCTTCATTCTCCACCGAAAATGATTTAAAATATTCACTCCTTAACTCATGAGATGTTTTCATTATTTGTATCTGAATTATTACAAATTATAAATAATTGCTTTATTTGTTAACTGTGCTTGTTGCATTTTCTTGTTTAATATTACTTGTTGAATGACCTCTTGTGAATGTGATGTTGGTTATAATTTCTACCTTTCCCAGCTGAATTCATGAATGAATGATTCCTTAAGGTGTAATTATTTTATTATGGTTCCTATTCATTTGAATAGGTTTTGGTGAGTTTACATTAATCTAGTTTTAAATATCTTGAGATGCACTTCTTCCTTACAGTTTTCCCAGACTGCTCCACCTCTCGTTTATGATGGTGTCTGCATTATTGGAGCTGGTTTTAATTTCCAGTATGTTTGTAGAGCCATTTTTGTAAATCATTGGTCTGTGTCATTTTCTTCGTGTTGGAGATACCATATGGCACAGTCTGCATTATTTTTTCCAACAATAATGTAACTATATCCAGACAGGAGAGGTTTTGTTCATGATTGCAAGAACAATATTTTTAAACTTGGTACAAATCAATCTCATTTTTAATGTGTTTTTTACATTTGATGAGATTCAAGTAATTTAAAAGTAAAACAAGGAGTTTTTTTGTTGGCTTCACTGGTTTTGCAAATAACTTCGATGTGAGATGGCTACAAATTGGTCAGAGGTCAAATTCATGATCCTGAAGTCTCCTGAAAAGGTGCCCTGGTCAGGACCTTGAGGTTACTTTCTTTATCCAATGTTACCTAGCAACTTAACACAAATAAGGCTCAGCTGGAAATTTCTACAGCCGAAGGGATGAAAATTTGTGTTCAGTTCCATGGAAGATGATGATATATCCTTGCCTTACATGTGGAATGTGGAATATGTGACTATTTAAGGTTTCGTTATAAATACATAAAAGAACCATAGAGTCACAGACATGTATAGCACGGAAACAAACCCTTCCATCCAATACGCCCATGCCGACTAGATATTCTAAATTAATCCAGTCCCATTTGCCAGTATTTGGCCCATATCCCTCGGAACCCTTCCTATTCATATATCCATCAAGATGCCTTTTAAATGTTGTAATTATACTAGCCTGCACCACTTCCTTTGGCAGCTCATTCCATACACACATCACCCTCTGCATGAAAAAGTTGCCTCTTTGGTCCCTTTTATATCTTTCCCCTCTCACAAAGAGTGACTGATATGCAGGAATATATCCGCAATGAAGAAAGGCAGTGTTGTATCAGCAGAAATAGAAATTGCCATTTTGAAAGAGTGCTAGTGTTTCAGTGTTGTGTTGTATTATGTATGTGGTGTTTCACCACGAGAAGGAAATAGCTGGTGGGAGACTGCAAGGTGCAACAAAGTAAATTGGGGGAAGGTTAAAATAGTTCTAATTCTCCTTTTTTTGAAAGGAGTCTTTTTAAACAAACTCTATGAGAAGGAGACATTAAATTTCAAATAAATCATCCACACTTCTGAAAGCGATTAAAATGAATTTAATGAATATGGTGATTTGTGAGTTGAAACATGATATGAAAATTGCTGAAATGATAAAAGCACTATCTATTTACCAACTCATTTTGAGAAAAGAATCTTGCTCCCCACATTAGGTGTCCAAAAGGTGACATATATCCACAATTATTGAGTAACTAAAGCTTCGTGGTAATACCACTGAGCTGTTAATCCAAAGACATAGATGATGTTCTGGGGAATCCAAGTTCAAGTCTCACCATGGCAGATTAAAAAGTCTGAAATTAAGAGTCTGCTGATGACCATAAAGTTGATTGTTGAGGAAAAATCCAATTGGTTAATTAATGTCCTTTAGGGAGGGAAACTGACATCCTTACCTGGTCTGGCCGACATGTGTGACCCGAGATTCACTATTGACTGTGGCATGGGAAATAAATGCTAACCTAGCCCTCATCCCATGAACAAAGAATGATTAAAAATATAATAATCATAGCCCCAGTTAGTATTGACCAAATCGTGCAAACAAAAACACGAGTGGATGACTTTTTGGACAAATTGCTTTCCCTTGTGAATTCCATAAAGGTTGGTAAGCCATCGCCAAAACACCACCCTTTATTTACATCTGCAAAATATATGACACTGACCCAGCTAGCTCAGAGCCAACTTCTGCAGTGAACAGAATCTCTGATACTCCTGTTTATTTTTTTTTCTTTTAAACAGACTTTCAGAGTAACCTCAGCTGATGGTTGGAACTGAATCAAGTCCATGCTTTTTTTTTATTCATTCACAGGATGACGGCATCACTGGATGGGCTGGTATTTATCATTCATCTCTACTTGCCCAGGGGGCAGTTAAGAGTCAACCACATTGACTGCAGGTCACATGTAGGCTAGACTAGGTCAGGATGACAGTTTCCTTCAATAAAGGATGTTAGTGAGATGGACAATACTTAGATGTCATTATTAGACTCTTAATTCCAAATATTTTCTTGAATTCAAACAGGATTTGAACCCATGTCCCCAGAATATTACCAGAGGCTCTGGATTAACAGTCCAGTAATATTACCACTAGGCCATTGCCTCCCTATACTCCTGCTTATATCTGTCTGCCAGGACTCCCTGATTGGACCAGGTTAACAGCCTCAGTCAAGGATTTCATATTCTATGAGGCCTTCCTGGCTTCAAATCAAAACACCTTGTTTCCATCATTTTTTGTGGTTCTGTTGCTATCCGATAATGCCTTACCATAATATCATGTGTGCACTTTGCGTATGGACAGAGTCAGTCTTGGCTGTAACATGGCTTCTTGTTTTTAATAATAGCCTGGCCGTTGCAGCTATTCCGGAAGGCCTACCAATTGTTGTCACGGTAACATTAGCACTAGGTGTGATTAGAATGTCAAAGAAGAAAGTGATAATAAAGAAACTCCCTGTTGTAGAAACATTAGGTAAGTCAACGAAATGAATTTATTTTCTCCAATTTAAGTCACATGGCTTAAAATTAATATCATGACTATTTTTATTTGAATAATTTGATTTGTTTTCCACCCATCTAAAGTTATCATTTGGAGGAATTATTAGGCAAGATGGAACAGAGCTGGTTAGTTTAAAAGCAAATGTCTTTAATATATTTGCATTGTTGAAAAAAATGTAAATTAAATTTCCATTTTTCTTTCAATTGGACCTGTTCAAACTTTCTCGTATATGAATGACCAAAGTAGAAATAGAATCCTGTCTTAATAAGTTAGACCCTTAATTGATTCTCGAATATAATTTTTGGCAAAATGCAATGTAATTGCTAGTTACACTTATTAAATTCTAGGTTGCTGTAACGTTATCTGTTCTGATAAGACTGGCACCCTAACAGCTAACGAGATGACTGTAACACGATTGGTTACATCAGATGGAATACATGCAGAGGTGAGCAATGACATACCTTGCACTCTCAACCTGATAAGGCTTTTATAGTTTCTTCATCACAATTTATCCATGTACCAGATTTTGGAGGACAAATTAAACCAACCCCTATTAATGGGCATAAGGGATGCAATGCATCATTAACTCAAACCCATCCCTTCCAATTTGAAACTGCTGGTCTGTCTGCTCATTTATGTAATTGCAACCTGCAGTCAGTACTGCGTGAGTTTAAAGCAGCACTGTAATATTTAAAGTCAGTCTGCAGTTCAGAAGGATGGAGGTGCATTTTGACTACAGCAAGTCCTGGAAATCACTGTAAAAGTGAGTTTAACCTGCAAATAGCCAGGCATGCATGCTCGAAGTTCTTTCAAGACCAAGAAACAGAATGTAGAGAGGAGGAGATAGGCTTTCTATTTACAGGGAACTCATAAATCTTTGAACAAACATTGCAAAGGCAGTGGACCAGATAGGCCAATCAGTCACAGAAGCCGTAACAGTCAACAGCACTACCTAATGCCAAGGACTTAGATGAAGTATGAGAACAAGTTTAGTAGTCTCACACTAGTGCTCAAGATCACTGGTTACATCCTTAAATGCCATATCCCACCAATTGCACCACCAGCCATATGGGTGAATGCAGAGTTTAAAGTCTGTCCGTCCATTTTCAGCATGGAACTGACGGTCAACTCCATTTCCTCACTGTGGACCCAACTATGATGCAGCACTTGATGGACAATGTCTCAGCTTTAACTACAGGTCATGCAGAAGCCACTCAATGTCAATGTGCTGCAATGGAAACTCAGACTGAAGTGATACAAGCTGAATCTCTATCATTCTGATTGTAGATATCAATGTTCAAAAGGGCCTGCAGGGTGTCATAGTAGTATAGCAATCTGTCCTTTGTTTCATGACTTGGATTGCTGGAGGTGCCGCCTCAGAGGAATGACATTGGTTCTTGGAACATGAAGCTGTTGTCTTCTTTCAGGATGAGCAAATGCTTCCAATTAACTTTTCAATTCCACCAGCACCCTTGCTGTTGACTGGTCCAGACTGTTACCACCCACTCAAAATGGTGTAATCTGAAAATGCACTTTCTTGTGTCAAAACAGTTTGAGATCACCCTTCAAGGTCCCCCACAATGAAAGTCTGGAGCCTTCCATAAGCTGCGTCTACTAATGGGATAGCATAGATTAGGCAGCAGATAAAAACGCATGGTCAAGTCACTATGCAAAGGGTGATTAGCCAACTTTTGTGTGCAATCTTGGATCATTTTAAAAAACATTCTTTGAATATTTGTTGTACAATAGCTTTGACTGCAGTATTATATCCAAGAGATCTATAATGGCCAGTTTGCAATGGAAGCTAAAGTAGTGGACCTATGTCAATTGAAGAATTTGGTTCACATTCACTGGTGCCCCGGTCAGACGAGCTGCTTGCAGATAGATCAGCCAGAAAGGGTATTAATTGGCTCATTCTTAAACTATCTAAAAGTATTCAGTAGCTCTTATTGAAAGCGAGTTAGCTGGTGGATTGAAAAACAATCATTTGAATAATGACCAAATCTAATTTGTTGACATTTTGGGCTTGTGAATTAAAATTGCATTTTCATTTGGTGCAGGTAACTGGTACAGGATATAATGGAAATGGCAATGTACACCTGTCATCCAATGGAGAAATAGTAAAGGCATTCTCCAATCTGTCTGTAGGAAAACTGGTTGAAGTGAGTTACTTTTAATTCATTCTCTGAATGTGGGTGTCACTGGTATTTATTGGCCTTGAAAAGGTGGTGGTGTTGGGTGGTCTTCTTGAATTGCTGCTCTGTATGGGGAAGCTATTGCCATAGTTTCTGCTTTAATATCAAGGACAGTCAATCTCCAGTTGTCTCTGACACTCAGCTCTTCTGTCTATTTTTGGAGCAAAGCTATAACAAGATCTCATGTCAAGTGGCTCTGGTGGAACCCGAACTGTGCATCAATAAACAGATTATTAATGAGGACCACTTAATACAGTAGTAACCATACAACTGGACAAGTTCCAAAATTATTGAGGGATGGTCAAATAAAAATCAAGAAGGATAAAATACAATGGAAGTGAACAAAAACTAAGTAAAGAAACTATTGCAGTCTGTGCTTTATACGTGTGTAAAGTGAAATAGAGTGACAAAAGTAACTCTGGGTCCCTTGAGGATTAGACAGGAAGAATTATAATGGGTAAAAGTCAAAATATTTTGTGTCTGTTTTCCATCATATAATCCCTACATTGGGTAAAGGGGCCATTCAGCCCATTGAGTCTGCACTGACACCCCCCAAACAGCATCCCCCCCAAACTCATCACCCCTGTCTATCGCCATGTGCCCACATTTACCACAGCTAATCGACATAACCTTCACATTCCTGGACATTACAAGGCAGGTATATGGATTCGAAAGATGTAGAGGGATGTAGGCCAAACACAGACAAATGGGACAAGTTCAGATTTAGGAAATCTGGTCAGCATGGATAAGTTGGGCCCAAGGGCCTGTTTCCATGCTGTATGACTCTATGACTCCTTGGCCAATCCCACCTACAGACCCAAAAAAGACCCAAACAATGTGGAACTTAGGGTCTGATAAAAGTGAAGAATTTAACGTAATTAATGTTGATAAAGAGCAATATGAAAACAATCAATGACTCCAAAACTTGGCAAATCTATTAGAACGATCTGAAGGTGTAGAAAACAGTGGGTTTTCAAAAGGGCATTTAATAAGATGCCAAACATAAAAATATGACACCAGATCAGGTTTCCTGTCGTTAGAGGTAATCCATTGTCATAGACAGAGGAAAAATCAGGAACAGAAAGCAACAACGTGGGAATGAATTTTGTTACTAGTGAGGTACCGCAAGGATTAATGGTGGGGCCTCATGTTTAAAATTTGCTTGCTCGTAGGCTGGATGTTTATGCAATAACGCTGTCATCAGAGAAGACACATTAATGGGACAACCAACAGAAGGTGCCTTAATTGCTCTTGCAATGAAGGTAATTACTGAAAAAATACATTTGGATATTTGAAGCAGATCATAACTGGAACATTAGCTACAAGTTTGTATCAAACTACAGCTAAATTACCTTAAAAAGTTGAAAATTTCAAGAGGAGGGGACTTCTGATGCATTTTTAAAATTCACCTGAAGAGATTAATGTTTCTCTGCAATCCCATCAGGATTATTTATTCAACTCAGTGACATAAAAAATTGTCATGAACCACCTTTTCATCATTGTGGTGGAACTGAAATAGGGTAAAACACTCAAGCAATCTCCTCTTAAGAAGGAGGCCAGTGATGACATCTCTTTAAGGTAGCAACGTGCTTCCATTCATGGATTGAGCTTGTGTTTTTTGGACTCATTTTAATAAGGTTTCCGCTGCATTGTGTAACCTGCCAATTATATAGAGAGGAAAAAGGCCAGATCCATAGGCCAAGCACACTTCCATTGTTGTGTCTAGACCAGGAAGTGCATCGTCCCAGTTACATTGCAATCTCTCCCTTCCTCATTACATGTTCTCCATTCCTTGGCTGGAAACTTGTGACACAGGTTTTTCACCTTTCTCAGGCTGTTGATGGGATGATGGGATTGCAGGGAACTTCCTGTTGAACAGATTATCAAAAAATAGGAGATTAATTAGAAAATAGTAAAAGTGATTATTCATGTGTTCAAGAAGGGCCACCCTAATAAAATTTTCTCTAATGATTTTGTGCAAATATAGTTTCAACTCAACTGTATATCTGATTCAGTGCCAAGGTCTGAAGGAAAATTAAGAAGTCATTTGGTTAAATTATTGATCAACCCTTTCACTTTAAAATCTAATGTCTTGCATTCTGAATTGAAGATGGACCTTGATCATGTTAAGCAGAGCTATATAAGGAAGAAAGAGTATCCATTTAGCTCAGAACAGAAATGGATGGCTGTTAGATGCGTCCACAAGAGTCGGGTAGGGATTGTTTTGTTTGTGAACTTGAAAGATATTTTCCGCGGTTTGTCTATGTCTCCCACGGCAGCACTAACAGTTTTTATTATATGTGCCATTTAAAGGAAACTGAAGAAATGTACTTCATGAAGGGTGCATATGAAGGAGTTATTCAGTACTGTAGCAATTATAGCAATGGTGGTATGCCCGTGCCCCTCACACCACAACAAAAGACAATATACATCCAACAACAAGCAAAACTAGGAGCAGAGGGCCTGCGCGGTACGGTCTTGTGTTCTGTCTTAAACTTCATAAACAATTAATTGTCTTGTGAAAACCTGCATGTATTTGATATCTTTTTACCTCATCGTAATGTATAACTACTGGTAAATGGATAACTATTGAATATTAATCATAGTTGTTGTATCAGATCATTTTGTCACAGAGGTGCTCTGCTTGGTACAAAAGGTTAATATATGCTCCCACCTTAAGGTTTTCTTAAGGCAGGGCAGGAGTGAGGCATGTAAAATATGTTGGCTCACTGAGCTCATCCTGATAATAGTTAAAGGAGGTGGAGGGGGTGCCAAAATTGGCAAACTGCCCTTCGTATGTAAATGAACAAAGTGTCCATTGAGCTTGTTCGGAGTTCATCAGAGCTCAGTATTATCCTGCCCATGACATGATACAGTCAGCATGAGCAGGGGTTAGGCAGCTTGTTTTGTTTTTCAAAAGTGTTTTTAAAAGATCTGGAAGGAAATAGACTCTGAAGAAGGGTTGGGGGTCAGCACCTTCAAAAGGAATATCATTTGCAGATTGGGTTTAACTTTCTCACCTCTGTCTCTCCGTTCCTTTGTCCCTATCTGTATTATGCCAACTCCTCACACTCAACCAATTCCAGCAGTAAGATGCCTAATCCATCGCAGCCCAATAACCTCTATTTGCTTTGGTGTGGGCTTCTTCCTTCTCGTAAGCCAGCTTGCAGTTCCAGCTGTGACCACTGCTACATTCTGGCACTGCTGGGACTGCAAAATGCTGACCAATCAGGTTATGTGGCACTTCGGAAGGGCAGGATTTCCTCCCGTTGAGGGAAGGAAGTCCCACTGCCACCTTTTAATATTAGTTGTGTTTGGTTGATTGGTTTCCAATCGCCTTCATTATTTGGGGCAAGAGGGTAATTGCATGGAAAAGTCAGGAATAATCCAACTACTGCCTGTCTACACCTCACCCACATCATTAAATACAACCCGAAAGCTTTGTTCTCCTTTGTGCATTCAGTAAGATGAATGGGTTAACATCAAGACACCGAATTTTCGTAGTTTGGACAGGTGTGGAGCGGCAGAAGAAACCATAGCTCCACAAACCACCTTGGCTTTCCACACTCCCCATTTATAGCCTGGAGAGTGGATTGGGTACTCAGGCCATGCATCCTGAGGAGATTGCCAGTTCCCCAAGCGTGCTGAGTAGAAAGCCAACATAGGGCTCCAGTACTGCATCCAAAATTTAAAATAATAGAATAAAATGTAAAACATTCTTCCAGCCTTCGCCCTTAATATCTCCATCGCTCCCCCTCATGCCAACCCATGCCATTAAGGCCTTCTAACCATACCCCAGGATCCCTTATACCTCCAAGTCAAGTACCACAGCACCACTGCAAACAGGGGAAAAACAATAAAGTTTCATTATTTAACATTGTAAATTACAGACTGCATGAAATTGAGAAAAGCAATCGCATTCATAGAAATACATTTGAACACATTGGGCAGTTCCACTGGATTGTGCACAATCTTCTCCACAATTGACAGTCCTAAAGGGCACCTGAACAACATCCCTCCCCAAATTATCCCTGACCCCAATCATAAGATGCCCTGGAAGTATTTCATAGGGATAACTCAACTGTCCAAACGGATACCCTGATAATCCAAAAAAATATAGACAACAGGTCTGCCCCTACCAGCTGTAATGTCCACAATCTGAGTTCTAAACTCCAGGGATTCCAAGATCAGATTTGAATGGAGGCTGCAAATCATTTAAATGTAAAAGTTGCACAACACCAGGTTATAGTCCAACAAGTTTATTTGGAAGTACAAGCTTTCGGAGAGTTGCACCTTCATCAGGAAGCTAGTGGGGCAGGATCATAGGACACAGAAAAAATCAAAGTGTCATACAACTATGTGATGTATTTAATAAACCTAGATGTCTGTTAGGTCTTTATTCACTTAGGGTTGCAGGTTTCGATTCATTAATATGTAAATCCCAGAACTTCTTTCAAGTCACATTTCTGAGATAACTTAAGATTTTATAAAAAAAAGTGACATCTCAGCTCAGACAATGCATTAAAGGCGTGAGGTTGGAGTCTGTTTGTATCCCAATCATGAGTCAGATTGGTTTTATTTCCAAAGTAGGAATTGATAAAATGTCACATGGACTGACTGGCTATGGATTGTTTACTTTTTGAACAATTTAGAATTTGTATTTGCAGATACATTCTATTTTGTTCAAATAGCACACAATCTGTAGGCAGTCAGACCATGCGACATTATATCAAATCCTACTTTGGAAATAAAACCAGTTTGACTCAAGATTGGAATACAAACAGATTCTAACCTCACACCTTTAATGCTGACCTAACAGACATCTAGGTTTATTAAATATATCACATCAGTTGTATGACACTTTATTCTGTGTCCTATGATTCTAGCCCATTAGCTTCCTGATGAAGGAGCAATGCTCCGAAAGCTAGTGCTTCCAAATAAACTTATTGGATATAACCTGGTGTTGTGTGATGTCTACCTTTGTCCACCCCAGTGGACCGGCACCTCCATATTATTTAAATTCAAATAATTTAAGGAGGCAGCTGTCTTCTTAAAGTGTGCATGCCCAAACTACAGACCACTCCATTTCCTGTCATCATGAAAACAGGAATGCCAGGTTCAAATTGACTTAGGATTTCTGAAATATTCTGCCATTTTTGCCGCAGAGGAAAAACTATCCGTCATAGCAAAAATCTGATGCCAAGTCCTACATTGTTACATAGAGGGTTTCAAAGGTAGCCTGCACATGATCTCAACATCTATTGGCTTCAAATCCAAGTTGATTATATATAATACATGTTCAACAAAGACAAAGATCAGTTTTAATAAGATTCTCTTCCCTTTTCTTTCTCTCAGTGCTCACGCTAGCTGCTGGATGCGAATTAGGCGCACTTACTTTCTTGGGATTGATTGGCATTATTGATCCACCGAGAACTGAAGTCAAAGAAGCAGTTCAAATGCTTCAAAGCTCAGGCATTGCTGTAAAGATGATCACTGGAGACTCTAAGGAGACGGCTATTTCTATAGGTGCTGTGAATTTTGGCATTCATTATTTTATACAACAATTCTTTTCGTGTTTAGTTCGTTTTGGGGTGGAATGCCTGACAGAATCTTAAGTAATTAATAATTTACCTGTCAAATTCTATTTGTGTAATGATTCACCAAATTTGAGGCAGAAAAGATAATATTATACACAAGACAATTTTAAAGAAATGGAGACAATTAAAGGGATATTTATCTGCTGCTATATCCAGTGCTTTTTCTGCCCATTCAGCGCACTATCCTATAGTTGAGTATTGCAGCATGCCAGACAATGTAGCATCCAATTTTTGAACAAAGCTGATCATTGTAATCCTTGGACAGACACAAGTTCTATTATGCATAGAAGCCAGTGAAAAAAAGTGTCAACCTGAAATAGATTGTCTATTTTTCTTAAATTAATAAGAAAAATATGAAGGACTGATTATGCAATAGGTTAGTAAAAGAAGATTGAGTATTATAATATAGCTATGTATCAGTCAAACGTGAACATTACAATGTCAGAAATTGGAATTCACTGAAACCCCAATTGTGTTTGCCACACAAGCTATCAAGGCTCAATACCAACAATAGAGCCTTATGATTTGTGCTGAATCGTACTTTTCTTATTAACATATGAAATCAATTTTGTAGATACTAAATGATCTAGTCTTCTGCACACATCTATATCAATTCTTTTATCTGTAAATTGAAAAGACCAATAAATGAATAAGAACTGGCACTGATAAAAATTAATCAACATCGGTCTGTAGAATAATTAATCAGACAAGACAATGGAGGCAGCTGCTGGGGTTATTCAAAATGTAATTCGATGCTACAGTGGGGAATTTCGGATTTTGAGGTAGAAACTTTAGTGGACTGAATGGCATTTTATTGTCCTTGGTTGATTTTCTGGTAACTTATGATTCGACTCCATTCCTGGACCTTTTGTAATGGATGATTCAATGGACATACTTTTAATAATCCGCGGGTTTCCTCCATGTGGTCCGGTTTCCTCCCACAGTCCAAAGTTGTGCAGGTTAGGTGAATTGGCCAGGCCAAACTGCCTGTAGTGTTAAGTGCATTAGTGAGGGGTGATTGTAGGGGAATGGGTCTGGGTGGGTTGCTCTTCGGAGGGTCGGTGTGGACTTGTTGGGCCGAAGGGCCTGTTTCCACACTGTAGGGAATCTAATAAAAAAAAATCATATTGCTGTCTGATTTTTATTCCTAAGATGAGTTGCAGTGATGACTAAAATATGTGTGCTTACTGATCTGGTCTCCTTCCTATCGGAAACATGTGAAACTTGAAAGGGTTCAGAAAAGATTTACAAGGATGTTGCCAAGGTTGGAGGATTTGAGCTATAGGGAGAGGTTGAATAGCCTAGGGCTGTTTTCCCTGGAGCGTCGAAGGCTGAGGGGTGACCTCATTGACGTTTATAAAATCATGAGTGGCATGAAAAGGATAAATAAACAAAGTCTTTTCCCTGGGGATGGGGGAGTCCAGAAGTAGAGGGGATAGGTTTAGGGTGAGAGAGGAAGGATATAAAAGAGATCCAAGGGGCAACCTTCTCAAGCGAAGTTGGGATGTGTATGGAATGAGCTGCCGGAGGAAATGATGGAGGCTAGTACGTTTGCAACATTTAAAAGGCATCTGGATGGGTATCTGAATAGGAAGGGTTTTGAGGGATATGGGCCGGGTGCTGGCAGGTGGGACTAGATTGGGTTGGGATATCTGGTCGGCATGGACGGGTTGGACCGAAGGGTCTATTTCTGTGCTGTACATCTCTATGACTCTATCACTAGTTTCTATTTCTCTCTTGGGACACATGCTACTGGGAATACTTCACTGGATGTGACATGTTCATTGTTTTATTTTCACTGAGTCGGTGTGTTTGTATTCTTGGACCACAATTAAAAAGCTATTTTTGGGCAAACAATTACAAACAAAAAAAACATATTTCCTAACAATGTGTTTCAAATAAAATGAAGGTATAAAGCATAACCTGGTTGTATGGTAGTTGGTAATCTTTTTCAAATTTATATGTACAGGAAAAAGCATAGACCTTTATAATGATGATGTGGAGGTTATGTCAGGAGAGCAACTGGACCTACTCAAAGATGAGGATCTTTCCCTCATGGTAATGAAGGTATGATTCCAATCCAGTTATTCAAAACATGCACTAAGTCTTTCATGTGCACATTAACTTAAAGACACTTTCCACATGTGTATTTATAAGTTCCACTTTAACATATTAATTCAGCCCCCTGAAAGTTTTATATTTTTGAATGTTTGGCATAAAAATGGAGCTATTTAGAGATATTGCGGTCATGCCTTTGTTATATGTTTTAAATTAGAATAGTAAATGCATTTTAATGTAAATTATCCATATAATAATTGTATATGTTTTCCCTCTTCTCTCTTCCTCTCAACACCCCCTCCTCTGTCAGGTAGCTGTATTCTTTAGAACAAGTCCAAAGCACAAGCAGAAAATTGTTAAGGTATTAATTATTTCAAACTTTGCACAATAAATTGCAAATGTATTAATCCCTTCTGGTTTGGCATTATTCAAATGTATACCAAATTTGTCTAAAGATGTTGTCATGGTAAATTGAAGCAATTTTAGATGCCTGTCAGCTAATTTAAGCAGTAATAAATTTAGCTTAAATGTTGTATTAACTGCAAACTATACAGTTATATACTTCTTATAATTGTTGCTGCCTAGGCCCTTCAGAGCAACAATGCAGTGGTGGGGATGACTGGAGATGGTGTGAATGATGCTGTTGCTCTCAAATCTGCTGATATTGGAATTGCCATGAAAGGAACAGGGACTGACGTCAGTAAAGAAGCAGCAGGCATGATTCTGGTCGATGATAACTTTTCTTCTATTCTGTGAGTAACTTCAGTTGATGTCGTTTTAGAATTTATCTTTATTCTTTCAACAGTAAACTAACTGTTGTGCATTACTGTAGCAGACTTGTTTAACATGAACAGTTCACATTTGGACTTACTTATGAGTATGTAATGTAAATGTACAAGAAAAATACTTACAATTTTGGTAAGGTTAGAATTGCACAATCACTGAACCAGACTTTGCTGTAATGTTGTATGGTCAATTAGCTTGTGACATCCACTGTCCACAGTCACATGAACAGTGGCCACTAGGATGTAGTGCAGGATCTCACAGGGGACAAAATGACCTGTGGCGAGATTGGTGACACAACCTGCTGATGGAAGAGCAGCGCTCCGAAAGCTAGTGCTTCCAAATAAACCTGTTGGACTATAACCTGATGTTGTGTGATTTTTAACCTGGTGATGGAATCAAATGAGAAGTCTCGAGAGGCTTACCTGAAGGAGGAGAGCATCTCGCTGCATTTTTTACGTTTTTAACAAGTGGTGAGGTGAGATTCTTAGCTGGCCAACAGCAAATTGCCAATTATGGGTAATTCTAGCTTGTTAAATGCCTTGTTAATGGTACAACTTGTCTCATTAGCATTCAGTCTCTGATCTTACCAAACACACCAACAAGCTCGAGGTCGAGATAACTTAGTGTGGAAATCAGAGCAGGTACCTGGCAGTGTCAGCTTGCCACTTGGCTTACATGCAGAAATTGAAATGTGAGAACTCAGTACAGAAAGTAGTACAGTGCTGGTCTGAGGGCAGTGGAAGTGCTTCTATGGGACTGCTTAGAATGGGTGAACTGGTCCATTTTCCAGAACTCAGTGGCCAATCTAGATTACTGTGCCATCACCGTGACAGACTTCTTTAGCAAGTGTATAAAAGAAAGAAATCAATCTAAATATACTCCAACCAGAACCCATGGATGAAACAGGAGATCCATTGCCTACTGAAGTCCAGGTATGTTGCCTTCAAGTCAAACGACCCTGGCCTTTACCAGAAATCCAGATATCACCTCTGTAATACCATTAGAGAGGCGAAGAGGAAATACTGAACTAAACTAGAGACCCAAACTAACCACACAAACACGCATTTATTAGATTAGATTAGATTACTTACAGTGTGGAAACAGGCCCTTCAGCCCAACAAGTCCACACTGACCTTCTGACGAGCAACCCACCCAGACCCATTCCCCTACATTTACCCCTTCACCTAACACTACGGGCAATTTAGCATGGCCAGTTCACCTGACCTGCACATTTTTGGACTGTGGGAGGAAACCGAAGCACCCGGAGGAACCCACGCAGACATGGAGAGAATGTACAAACTCCACACAGACAGTTGCCTGAGGCAGGAATTGAACCCGGGTCTCTGGTGCTGTGAGGCAGCAGTGCTAACCACTATGCCACCATGTAGCAACAAAGCAGAGCAGAGCAAAATAGTGGACAAAAATATAACCCTTCCTGATCCGCTCAATATATTTTATGATCGTTTCGAACAGAAGGTCAGTGAAACGGTGCCACCTGCCCTGACTGCCTCGGGTGCACCTGTTCCCTCAGTTACCGCTGCAAATATTAGATTGCTCTTCTTGAGAGTAAACCCAGAGAAAGCAACTCTGGATGGAGTCTCCAGCCATGCACTCAGATCCTGCACGTAGCAGTTGGTGGGAGTATTTGCTGACATCTTTAACCTCTCCTTACTGTGATCTGAAGTTCTCACCTGTTTCAAGAAGATCACCATCATCCCGGTACCAAATAAAGCACACACAACATGCCTCAATGGCTACTGCTCAGTGGCTCTGACCTCCATAATTACAAAGTTCTTCCAGAGGTTAGTCATGGCTCATGCCAACTGTAGCCTCCCCGCCTGCCTTGATCCTTTGCAATTTGTTACTGGTGCAATGAAAGATGCCATCTCCCTGCTGCTATACCCAGCCTTGGAACATTTGGATAACAAGGATACATGCATCAGGCCTCTACTTATTGACTACAACTCCACCTTCAACAATATAATTCCAACCAAGCTACTCTTCAAACTCTGAGATCTAGATCTCTGCTCCACCCTCTACAACTCGATCCTTTACTTGCTGATCCACAGGACGCAATCAGTGAAAATAGGCAACAATACCTCCTCCACTTCAATCCTCAACACTAGCACCCCACAAGGTTCCATAGTCAGCCCATTACTATACTGTCTGTACATTCATGACTGTATGACCAAATTTCATCCTAACTCCATCTACAAGTTCGCTGACGACACCACCATTGTAGGCCGGATCTCAAACAATGATGAGACAGAATCCAGGAAAGGGATAGAGTGTTTGGTGGCATACTGTAAGGATAAAAATCTCTCCATTGATGTCAGCAAAACGAAAGAGCTGGTCATTAACTTCAGGAAGCAAGGTGGGCAGCACGCCCTTATCTACATCAATGTGCTGTAGTGGCGATAATTGAGACCATCAAGTTCCTCGGAATGACGATCACCAAAAATCTGTCCTGGTCCATGCACATTGATGCGACGGTCAAGAAAGTACAACAATGCCTCTACCTCCTCAGGAGGAAAAGGAAATGTGGCATGTCCGTAAAAACTTCCCAATTTTTATAGATGCATTATAGAAAGCTGGATGCATCATGGCTTGGTATGACAGCTGCTCTGCTGAGGACCATAAATGACTTATGGTTATGAATACAGCCCAGTTCATCTCGCACACCAACCTTTCATCTGTTGACTCCATCTACGTTTCTTGCTGCCTCAGGAAGGCAGCGAATATAATCAAAGACCCTTTCGACCCTGGTTATAATCTCTTCCAATCTCTTCCGTCAGGCAGAAGATACAAAAGCTTAAACACACGTACTAGCACATTCAAGTACAGCTTCTTCCTTGCTGTTATTAAACTTCTGAATGGACCTCTCAAATTTTTAATTTAATGTTGACTTCACTCTTTGTGCACCTTCTCTGCAGCTGTAACATTGTATTTCTCACTCTGTTTTATTACCCTTATGCACTTTGTATGGTATGATCTGCCTGTACTGTATGCAAAACAAAACTTTTCACTGTACCTAAATATGTGTGACAATAATAAATCAAATCAAATCATTTGGTCTGAAGGGCTTCCATGTTAGACACCGAGCAGCAATGTCTCAGCACATTGTCCATGGGTACCAGCCTCATGCACATACCCCAGGCCTACAGATTTTGGAGTCTGATATGTACCAGCCTATAAGAACTCTCATAGCACTTCTCTGATCCACCTTCAGTGCCCATCTGCACTTCAACGCTACTCCTGAAGCTGCACTTTCAACTATTGTTGTAATGTTGCAGCCAGGACACTGTGCTTTCAGGGAAATGCAGCAAGCTCATGGACTGGACCAGGATGTATCTCCATACTCTTTGTTTGCAGTCAGCAGTCACTCACTCTGAGCCTACCTGGATGCTAACAGTACCCCTGCCTTGCCTTTTTCTGCTTTGCACCCTCAACAAGACCTACCAGGCTTTTGTTATATCTTTCTTGCCTTGTGGTGAGCGCAGACCACAAAGCCAGAAGCTTGTCATAGTAAAAGGCTTCAGTTAAGTCAAGGGGGATAGCCTTCAGTCAAGGATTCTTGGCCCCATTGATGCAAGGGCAGCCTCTGATACTAGTCCAGGGGCATTGACACAGTCAATCAGTCAGTCAGCCTGCCTTTGGGGAAGTCAGAGTTAAGATGTTTTCCACATGCAGGATGAGGGATTAAATGTCAGGCTGCCCATCGTCTGTCTTGACACTCTCTCCCCCATTTACAGGCTGTTTTGCTCCTGGAATGAGAGAAAGGCAGGTAAGAGAAGAGATGGAAATTGCTGTTACTTCAGGTGCAGGTGGGGAGGTGCCCCTTGTGAACGAATAGGCACCTCAGATGGCATACAGGGTTAATGATGTCAGGAGTTGGGGTGACTGAGAACAAGTGAGGAAGATGCCACAGGCAATAGTGATAGATGTGGAGCATCAACCTTGATGGGACATGGGTAACAGTAGTAGAGTTAGGGTTAATGCGAGGATCTGAAAAGAGATGGTGGCACTCACTCTGGTGGAGTGGAGAAGGTCATTGACCCTCTTTTACTGTGTTGGACGTTCCTCGTAGTGGCTGAGATGGGTGGCGACCACAGGCCAGACTGGCATGGTCTGGTTTTCATAACCTCCTCTGCTGGTCTCACGGTCAGAGGAAGTCCCACTTCTACTGTCCAGCTCAAGTCATTGCCCACAAAACGGGGTATCAGTCTGCCACGACTGGGGCAAGGGTCAGTACGGTTATGGACTGACTGCTTGCCTCATTACACAACATGCCTCTAACAATGACAAAGGTGCTAGTTAATTTCAGGATATCTTGGTAATTGTAAGTTATTCCAGGACATGGTAAGATGGGGTTAGGAATAGAAATGAAAGACACTAGAAGATATCTTTAATGAGGCAAGATCAGGAAGCTATGACAAGAGAATTCATTAAATATAAAGTGAGGACTGCAGATGCTGGAGATCATAGTCGAGAGTGTGGTGCTAGAAAAGCACAGCAGGTCAGGCAGCATCTGAGGAGCAGGAGAAAGATATGACAAGAGAATTCATTAAATATAAAGTGAGGACTGCAGATGCTGGAGATCATAGTCGAAAGTGTGGTGCTGGAAAAGCACAGCAGGTCAGGCAGCATCTGAGGAGCAGGAGAAACGTTTCATGCATAAACCCTGACCTGCTGTGCTTTTCCAGCACCAGACACTCAACAAGAGAACTCATCAAGTCTTGCAATGAAATTCCCTCCAAAAAACTCAACACAACTCGCACTTAGGTAATAAAAACACAATAATATAAGAGAGTTTAATAAATAATAATGAGCTTCCACCATGTTTCATAGAACTGTATTCAACCAGGTGTCTCTGCCTTGAAGAAAGATAAATGAGAAAAATGCAAGCAGAAGAAAAAAATGTTGAAGTTTGTAAAGCTTAATAATTTCCAAGAAGTTGAATGACCTGCCATGTCATTATTTTGTAGATGTGCAATGGAGGAAGGCAAAGGAATTTTTTTCAACATTAAAAATTTTGTGCGCTTTCAGTTGAGTACGTAAGTATAAATCTAGTTATTGGTGTAAAGAACTCTAATTGTCATGAAAGATTACAGATCAATTATGTGAATATATATATATAATATGTAAACTGTTCTATTTATCTTCATTCTTTTTAAACACACAGAAGTATTTCAGCATTGAGCTTGATTGCTCTTTCTATTATATTTAACCTACCAAATCCATTAAATGCAATGCAGATTTTGTGGATCAACATCATTATGGATGGACCCCCTGCTCAAAGGTACCACTCAATGTTAGTTATTTAACTGTAACCATCAAGGTCATGATATGTTCTTGTCGCATTGTCCAGCTAGGGCTATGTTTTAAATCGGAATCCTATTATGACTTGATGTAAGTGTGAATGGTGAATCATGCTAACAGATTAGATTAGATTCCCTACAGTGTGGAAACAGGCCCATCAGCCCAACAAGTCCACACCGACCCTCCTAAGACTAACCCACCCAAACCTCTTTCCCTCTAACTAATGCACCCTACAATATGGGCAATTTAGCATGGCCAATTCAACTAATCTGCACATCTTTGGATTGTGGGAGGAAACCGGAGTACCCGGAGGAAACCCACGCACAGGGAGAATGTGCAAACCCCACACAGTCACCCAAGGTTGGGATCGAACCTGGGATCCTGGTGCTGTGAGGCAGCAGTGCTAACCACTGAGCCACCATGCCACCAAATATACATCCACTTACAAGCGTATTGTTTTCTATATGCATTTTGGACCTTTTAGTCTAGTTTTTAATTGTATCCTTATTTGCATTAAAATAGAATGATGCATCATTTTTGTTCTTAAGAGGATTGTGTGTATGTTTTATACACATTTGGATCATGATCTGTGGTGGTCTGATTTTGTTTTGCTTTTATTCTGGCAGTTGTGTCTGTTCTCTTTTTTTAGTGAATTACTTAAAATCCTGTTTACTTTCAAGCCTTAACAGCTTCGTTAAAACAATTTAGCATCTCCTCATTTTGTTTGATAATGATCTATGGGACACCTTACCACAATATGTACTGTGAATCATTTACACTGCAGCTATAACATTGTGCAAAGCAGTTTCCACTTGGTTATGATATTAAAGTATAAATAAGAAGCTGGATTCCAGTATTAACTGGGAGAGAGATTGTGTCAAACTCCCTGCAGAAGACAAACTTGGACCAGTTGGGAACAAGGAGTTTAGCCTGTAGTGTAAATACAGACACACATAGGTTAGACAAAACTTGGCGAAGTTATATTTAGTGTGCCTATGACATCTACAGAGTGTAGTGTTAGGTGTTATCCTGTGCAGGCAGTGCAAGGGATCCCTTGGAATCCTGTTCACAAATCAGCTTTCTGGTTCAGAAACTAGTGAGGGTATTGGTTCCTCAAGGGAGTTCAGTCAGAGTTAGGTTTGTGATACTGCAAGTGGCTTGGCTGGACAGGATGGGAGGAAGAAGAACAGATGAGCTGTAGTGATAGGGGATTCATTAGTTAGGAGAACAAACAAGGGTTTCTGTGATTGTAGGTGTGAATCCAGGATGGAATGTTGCCCACATAAAAGCAAATTTATGGATTCTGGAAAACTGAAATATAAAGTGCTGGAGAAACTCACCAGGTCTGGCAGTATCTGTGGAAAGAGAAGCAGAGTTCACATTTTGATTCCAATGTGACTCTTCTTCAAAATAATAAAGGGGTTGCAAAATGGTAGTTTTTATGCTATAGACAGAGGAGGGAAGAGGAACAGTTGGAGAGTGTCACACAAAATAGGTGGAAATGAAGATGTAAAAAGCCGAATGTGTGTGTGTGTATGTGTGTTACCACCCCACTTGGACCTATATTGCTGTTCCTTCATTGTTGTTGGGTCAACATTCTGGAACTCCCTTCCAAACAGCATTGGGGGTCTGCCTACCACACATCGACTGTAGTGGTTCAAGAAGGCAGCTCAGCACCATCTTCTCAAGGGCAACCAGGAATGGATAATAAACTGCTGCCCCAGCCAGTGCTGTGCATGTCCCACGAGTTAAGAAAAATAAAGCTCTTGTATCTGAAGTGTCAGAGTAGATTTTTGTTTCATTTCTCTAGCTATCATGGATATGTTAAGAATGCAATATGATTCCTGTAAATTAATTTGTAATTAACTTGTAAACTAAAGGTCACTCAGCTATTGGTTAAATAATTGGACAATTTTTTTTCCAACTCTTTCTACAGTCTGGGTGTTGAGCCAGTTGATCGGGATGTCATTAAACGGCCTCCAAGAAATGTTAAAGACTCGATCCTGAATAAGGGCCTAATTGTTAAAATCTTATTCTCAGCTATTATCATTATCAGTGGGACCCTCTTTGTTTTCTGGAGAGAGGTCTGTATAACTTATGAACCTAAATAGCTCTTTATCTTTAACTGTTCATTGGTTAATTCATCAGTAGATGGAAAGATGATTTATATGCACGGTTGGTCATTCAATTTTAAAGAATGTAGATAGATTTGGAAATTAGAAATAGTGTTCACATCTGCAAATGAAGAGAAGAATTCTATGTTCTGTGTGAAATAATTTCACAGTCCATTCTTGGAATTGTTTCCAGCAACCTCTTTTAAAGGGCTTAACTCTGTAAATTTGTATTTTGTTTGAAACCAGTTATTTGGGAAATGTAATCCTGAAAGTAGTGCTGAACAGCCACATGTAAAAATGCAAGAACTAGGACAGGGATAATCCATTCAGCCCCTCAAGTCTGTTCTGCTATTTGATATGATCATGGCTGATCTCACCTTGGCCTCAACTCCACTTTCCTGCCCACTCTCCGTAACCCTTCAATCCATTACTAATTAAAAATCTATCTATCACCTCCTTCAATTTACTCAAAGTCCCAGCAACCACCACTTTCTGGGGTAATGAATTCCACAGATTCATGACCCTTTGAGAGAAATAATTTCTTCTCATATTGACTATAAATTTCCTAGCTCTTATCTTAAAACAATGACCTCTCTTTGGAGACAGGTAGTCCATAAAAATGTTTTATTTCCGTTATGTTTGTTAACTTTAGAAGGTATGTTGTGAACAATCAGAGGAAGATGCAGGCCATTTCTGTGCATCTATTTTTCCTATCTGAAAATCTCTGCTGTATTTCAATCAACATCTACTGTTTGAAAGATAGGGATGATTGATTTTGCAGTAACAGTTATCAATATTTATATTTCTTATGATTCTAGAGCTTTAAATCTATTGTTTTATTTAAAATAGCTTCCAGAGGGGAAGATTTCCTCAAGAACCACAACCATGACATTTACCTGCTTTGTCTTCTTTGATATGTTCAACGCTTTAAGTTGTCGCTCTCAGGTACAAATGTTACTTTATTCATATTTTTAAAGATGCCATAATATGCCGAGACTGTGCTAGCTCAGGAAATGAAGCAAACCACAAATTAAAAGTGTACAAAAAGATTTCTATTTTCTGTTCCTCACTAATTTTTTTTTTATTTAAGGATTCCTTCCTCTAGGGGTTCTACCTTGCACGCAATATTATAGCATTTGGGAATTGTAGAAACAATAACTCAGTCTTCTTCTGAGTTTCGCTGTTCTGTTTTCTTCTTCAATTCGTAAGTGCTGACTTAAAGATTAAATAATTTGCTTCAATTTAAAGGAAGTATTAGAATTCATTAAAATTTAGTGGAAGAGCTGTCTGGCTTATCTAATTAATACTTTAAAATGGTTAATTATAGCACAATATTTTCGAAGCACCATGAGGTTAGGTGCACATGACTAAAATGATCATCTTTCCAAATATGGTCACATTTTATCTTCTCAAAAAGGATGCTCTGGTATAACAACATCTTTGTGATCTTTTGTATATTAGTACAACTATATTATTCATGTAACCACTGCATAATCATACATAAACTAAAACCACATTTTTAATAGAAATAAAATACTGTGAATGCTGGAAAGCTGAAATTAAAACAGAAAATGCTGGAGCAACTCAGTATGTCTGGTATCATCTGTGGAGAGTTAATGTTTTGAGTCCGATATGGCCCTCTTTAATCACATCACCTTGCTGCTTAGCTTTATGTCATCTGCAAATTTGGAAATATTATGTTTGGTTCCCACATTTATCATGTACACATGTTGCAAACAGCTGGAGTCCAAGTATTGGTACTTGCGGTACCCACCAGTCAAGGACTGAATTTGTGAGAATAAACCATTTATTCCTACTAACTAAAAGCAAATTACAAGACTCCTTACCCACTAAGAGGAGAGAATCCTGTCGCTCAAAGGAGAAGACCAGGATTGCTATTGTGCTTCAGTTCTGAAAAAGAAATATATCAGAAGGAAAACGGTAACTCTGTTTCTCTCTCCACAGATGCTCAGATCCTCTGTGTTCCTCAGCATTTTCTCTGTTAATTTCATTTATTCCTTTTCTCTGAGTTCTGTCAATCCTTAATCCATGTAGTACATCACCTCCTCTCCCATGTGCTTTAATTTTGCGAACCAACCTCCTGTGGGGGACCTTATCAAAAGCGTCTGACAATCAAACTGTATTACATCCATTGACCTACTACTTGTCATCACTTTGTAAAAAGCATCCTCAAAACACTTCAAGTTTGTCTAACCCAACTTTCCCTCTGCAAATCCCCTGTGATTATGCATGATCAGATCATTATTTATTGGAGTCTCACTTACCTTGTCCTTTATATTAGATTCTAACATTTTCTCTGACACTAATGTAAGGCAGAGATGTCTGTAGATCCCTGTTTTCTCTCTGGCTCTTGTAAATTGTAGAGTGATGTTTATTAGCTTCCAGTCTGCAGGAATCATTCCAGGATCTATATAATTTTGGAATATGATCACCCCTGCATTGATTAGTTCAAAATCCACCTTCTTGAACACTCTAGGGTGTGGTTTTTCGGGTCTCTTGAACATACCAACTTTCAGACCCTTAATTGCTCCAGTACAATTTTCTTATTTATACTAATTCCCTTCAACTCTTCAGTCTCCCTAGTTATTGGATCTGTACCTGTGGGAGACTTCTTGTATCATTCTCAATAAAACAGACGCACAGGGTGAAATCATAATTGTTGTTGGTAAAGTCGCAATTTCATCAAGGTTCATGGAGCACAGAACAGACCCTTCAGCTTATTGAGTCTGTTCCGCCATCTCTACAGTAATCCCACTTTCCAGCACTTGGTATAACATTCCAAGTGCTCATCTAAGTACTTTTTAAAGGTTTTGAGGTTTCCTGCCTGGACACCCCTCCCACCCAATACATTCCAGATTCCCACAACCCCAGGTGAAAATAATTTCCCTCAAATCCCCTCTGAAAACCCTACCCTTCACCGTGAAATCATCTCCCCTCGTTATTGACTTTTCAACCAAGGGGATGAGCTGCTTCCTCTCCACCATGTCCATGCCCCTCATAATCTTATACACATCAATCACATCCCTCTCACCCTTCTTTGCTATAAAGGAAACACTCTGAGCTTATTCAGCTGTTCTTCATCCTTAAACTGATCCATCCCAGGTAACACACTGGTGAATCTTCTTTGCAGCACATCAAGGGCAATCACATCCTTCCTGTAGTGAGGCAACCAGAACTGCACACAGTACTCCTTCAGTGGCCTAACCAAAGTCTTGTACAGCTCCAACATAATCTCCCTGCTCTTATAATTTATGCCACAACTAATAAAGGAAAGTGTCCCATACTCCTTCTTAATTACCCTATTGACCTGTCCTGCTGCCTTCATTGATCTGTGGACAAATGCTCCAAGATCCCTCTGCTCCTCTGGACTTCCTAATGTCCTACCATTCATTGACTACTGCCTTAACTTGCTATCTCTTCCAATGTGCATCATCTCGCACATATCAGTGTTAAATACCATCTGTCACTAATCTACCTATTTAACCAATACATTTATATCCATCTGTAATCTAAGACCTTCTTGTTCACTAAAAACCATTCAGCCAAGCTTTGTACCATTTTCAAAGTTACTTCTCAGTCGCCACATTATCATCTGTATCATATATATATATATATATATATACATTTCACAAACATTAACAGATTCTGTGGTATGTCACAGAACATCATCCTCCAGTTCCACAAACAGCCTTCTACCACCACCCTCTGTTTCCAACCAACTTTGGATCCAACTTGTCAAATTACCATAGGTTCCATGAGCTTTTCCCATGTAAGACCTTCTCAAAGACTTTGCTGAAATCCATACAAATTACATCAATTGCACTACCCTCATCTACGTATTTGGCAACCTCCTCAAAAATTAATCAAATTTGTTCAGCATGACTTCCCTTTGAAAAAGGTGTGTTGATCAAACCTTGCCTCTCCAAATGAAGATTACTTCTTTCCTTCAGACTTTTCTCCAATAGTTTCCCTACCACTGATGAGATTCACGGGTCTATAATACCCTGGTTTATCTCTACTGTCCTTCTTGAAAAGTGGAACCACATTCGCTATCCTCCAGCCCTCTGGCACCTTCCATGTTGCCAGAGAGGAATTATAAATTTTGGTCCGAGCCCCTGTAATTTCCTCTCGTATCTCCCATATTAGCTTGGGATATAATTCAAGTCAGATTTGTCCTATTTGTAAGCCCGCCAAAAGCTGCAAAATATCCGCACTCCAATCTGCTCAGGAATCTCACAGTTACTTTTCCCAAATTCTGTACCAACATCTTCCACCTCCCCAGTGCAGATAATTGTGAAGAACTTGTTTTAACACCCAACCAATGTCTTCCATCTCCAGGCAGAGATTTCACCCTTGGTCCCTAATGCTCCCTACTCTTTCCCTAGTTATTCTGTTCCCTTTGATATACTTACAGAATATTTTAAGTTCTCCCTAATCTTTTCTCTTAGTGCTTTTTCACACTCCCCTTTGCTCTCCTAATTGTTTTGTTAAATTGCCCCGGGTTCTTCATCAGGACATCCATCGATTTGTTCCCTATGAATCTTCTAAAAGCTTTTCTTTTCCTTCTTATCTAGTCCTGAATATTCTTAGATATTCAGGGGTTGTCTTGGCTTATTGTTGCTACATTCCACCCTAAAGAAGATATGTTGGCCCTAATTACATTTTGAATGCCATCCACTCCCTACCAATGTTCTGCTGTAGATTTACCAGCAAGAGCTGTTTCCAGTCTACTTTGGCTTGATCCTGTCTTTATTTTAATAAAATCTGCAATCCCTCAATCCAAAACTATTTTTAGCAGTTTATTTTTTTTTCCCAATTCTTTTCTAAACTTAAACATACTGTGTTATGATTGCTATCACTAAAATGCTCCCCCACTGTCACCTTGAACATGTTTATGGTGGGGGAGGTTTCTGTTTGCGACCACCCCAGAGAGTTTCTTAGCCACATCATCCCAAATGTGCCTCATTACCTACCTACTCCACTCCAGTGGTGCCAAATTCGGTCAATCCAAACTCCATGCTATGAAGCACTATTTCTGGAAGAACTCATCGCCCACCGGAGGTCAGCTGGAGGACCGGCATCCCTGGCACCAACTTCCATAGACCACTGTGCCCAGGATGACCACTGACATTCCAATGCTGCCCTGCACATTGGAGGACAGTCTTCTGAAGATGACTGAGAAGGGGATAATGGCTGCAATTCTCTGATAGGCGCATGGAGGTCCTGGTAAACATGGTGGTCCAGAGGGGGACCATCCCTTTCCCAAAGGACTGACAGAGGATGCTATGCCACAAGAGCCTGAGGTTGCCACCTAGGTTAACGTCTGGAGGCAGCAATGCCATAAGAAGGTCGCTCTATGAGGGTAAGTCCAATACTTTTTTTATGCTGCCTCACACTCATCTCTCTCTGTAACTGCACCCAAGTCCAAGGCTTATACTCTGCAACATCTTCCCTCATTCACTCTCACCTACACAATCCCCCACACCACTAACCCTCCATGGCTTGCTCTGCCTGCTCAGTTGCCAGGGTCACATCATCTGTGCTGGCAATAACAGCTGTGCCAGCTACTTAGAACTCATTCAATCCCTCCCTTTTTTCTCTTTTCAGGAGGGAAAAAAAAGCCCTTCAGAGGGAAGAATGAGCCTGGCTGGTTGGAGAGGTGTCTGACATGGGGCTCCTTACCCTCTCTCAGGATGGAATCCAGTCCCTCACAAATGAGAATCAGGACCACTCCTGTCAGAATGTCAAGAGATCCACGTCTCACTGTAACTCACACATTAACCCCACTGTCAATGTCATTAATTGTTCACGACTATTAACCCCTGGCCGTGACATCTTCTTTCCCTTGTGTTTTGTAGGTGCCAGCGGGATGGTCATGGCCCTGGCTGAGAATCGGGCTGCTCCGCCAGGGGGCACCTCTGAGGAAGAGGAGTCAGACTCTTCAGAGAAAGCAACAGGAAGGCAGCCTCCCGCACCATCCATCCTAGATCAGATCCTGACACCTTGGTGGGAACATCAGGGTTAGAAGGTTTGAGAGCACAGTCTGGTGAGCACCTCACTGTGAGAGCTCTGCAGCACTCTGGGGCGGGAACCCCAGAAGCCACTGGCACCCTAAGGACTACCAGAGACCAGGAAGCTGCTCAGCTCCAGGTGGTATAGGTGTCAACAATCAGGAACTTCATCTAAATACACAGGGAGGCATCAGAGCAGCAGACAGCTGTGTAGGAGGCAGTGGCCGTCAAAGGCCGAAAACTGTGGGAGTACAGGACCCTGCTGCCTCAAACCTGCAACCATTTGGCTGCCTCCATGGACTAGTTGGTGGCTGTCAATGGACAGCCCGTCCAGCACTCCCAGGGTCTGCTGGATACCTGTGCACACCTGCTCTCCATCTTCCCAGCCATTGGTCCTCATGAGCAAATGCATGGTGTCATTAGGGCAGGACCCAGGCACTCACTCCAGGTGCACAAGGAGACAGGGCAGTGCCAGGAGGCATCCAGCTGGAGGAGGAACCACACTCGAGTCTCTCAGAAGTTTCCCCTCAGGACGCTCCAGGGTGGCCAGCCCTTCCTCCTCCATACTGTGGTCATTGAAGTGACTGGGGCAGGGAAATGTACAGCTCACAGGGAACCAATGCATTAGGATCACCGAGGATTAAGGTGCCAGCAGACCTGTGTCCTGTACAGTGCATTGGTTTGAGTGCAACATTCTTGCTCTACATACAGCCTCACATCAGTGGGTCTGGCAGCTTATTCTTCACTGGTTAAGATACTTCCTCCACACACTCTGGATGTATTCACAGGCACTTCCTTCCCTTTGTATAATTTTGAAGGCGACAGCGAGTTTATTTCCGGCAGTGGTTTCCAACCTCCAACTCAGTGAGGCTTTGAACATTCAGGCCCCTTTCCTGACAGCTCTTCATGCAAACACCTTAACTCCGTCCTTTGCACCTACCCAGCTCCCTACCTATCTCTGCTCCTGGCATATGAGGTGACCATGCCAGGTGTGGTCATACACTGCTCCACCCTCACCTGAGGCTCTGGCATTCCAAACCTGCTTTACTATATCTCCCCCTTACAAATGCAGTTGCCTTCTTCCACAGTTGTCACTCCCTTCTACCTAGCCTGCAGCCCCAGTCCCCACAAGTAGATTCCTAAGGCTACTTCTCCCAGCAATACCCTCCCTCAGCCCCACTCAGACCCTCATGTCTCTCGTTTCTCTGGAGCTGACAGACTGACCATGGCCAACCCCATTGAGTGACCTAACTGGATAGCTCTGGACAAGAGGTGCCCAGCCCCTGTTGATGCCTATACATTTCCCTTGACTGCGTTCGCCCTACCCCCTGAACTGGCCACTATGGAGCATCAGAACTGATCGTGACCCACTCCCTGGACTGCAGAGCATTCAGCATGTTCCCAACTCCTCAGCCGGCTTTCCCCAACGATTACAAGCTCTTTAAGGAGCTTTAATGCACTTCACAGGCATTTTGAAAAATCCACAGGAGCACAGCAAAATTATATGTGGCAGAACATGCCATTTTCCCATGCACCTCAAAATAGGGACACCTATCTCTGCAAATTACTTCATCAGCTCTTCCTGACTAGAAACAGATCACAAGAAAATGGTGTGCTGTCAGGAAGCAGGAGGAAAATTATTTTCCAACAAAAGAAATTGTGTTTTGCAACCTAATCCATATCAATGTTTGCATTGGGAGACAAAGATCTGGTATTACATTTCAGCTTCGGCCTCAACAGCATTAGATCAAGGTTCAGGATAACTTATATAACTTTTCTTTTTTCCTAGACTAAATCAGTATTCCAAGTAGGCCTTCTTCGTAATCATGTATTTCTCTACACCGTACTGGGCTCACTTCTGGGACAAATGGCTGTCATCTATTTCCCACCTCTCCAGAAAATTTTCCAAACTGAGAACCTCACACCACTCGGTATGTAATTGAAGAATTCTTAGTGATGCAGAGTTTTTAGATACCAACTTTTTAGAGAACACATTCGCGAGTTTTTATCATCATAGTTTTGAGGTCAGATTGTATTGTGTAGTTGCCACTGTTAGGCCTGAAGAGGTCAGGGTTACATCCGAAATGTCGACTTCTCCATCTCCTGATGCTGCCTGGCTTGCTGTGTTCGTCCAGCCTCCTGCCTGTCTACTTTGTTATGACTGAGTCTGGATGAGTGAATACATTCCTCTATTTTCACCACTGGAGTTGGCATAGCAGAGTTTGAATTTTTAAACAGATGGAGTATTTCCCAAATCAGTATGTACTTGATCATGCATTACAGCCATGAATAATAAGTCAGACGGATCTCTTTGAATTAAGGAGTTAGTTTATTGAAAATTTACTCAAGTTAAGGAATAAATTTAGAAGATCAAATTCCATGAAACAGACAGATGAATACACATTAGCATACATATATACTTCTTTATTATTGGCTGACCGATTATTGCATCTTTATTGAATAAGTTTTTTGATTTGATAATAAACCCATTATTGTGTTTATTAAGAAACATGGTTGATAGATTTTGTTGTTTAAAATCTGAGAAATGGTACCATCTGAGAAATTCACATGGTAACTGGAAAAAAGTATTGTAATTTTCATCTTAAGTTGCGACCCTTGGAGTAGTGGGACTACAATAATATTGCACTCGGTAAAACCAGATGGCCTCCTTCTTTAGAGACCGCAATTTCCCTTCCCACGTGGTTAAAGATGCCCTCAAACGCACCTCATCCACATCCTGCCCCTCCGCCCTCAAACCCCACCCCTCCAACCATAACAAGGACAAAACCCCCCCTGGTGCTCACCTTCCACCCTACCAACCTTCGCATAAACCACATCATCCGACGACATTTCCGCCACCTCCAAACGGACCCCACCACCAGGGATATATTTCCCTCCCCTCCCATTTCCTTTTTCCGCAAAGATCGTTCCCTGTGTGACTATTTGGTCGGGTCCACGCCCCCCAAAAACCCACCTTCCCTTCCTGGCACCCTCCCCTGCCACCGCAGAAATTGCAAAACCTGAGCCCACACCTCATCCCTCACCACCATCCAAGGCCCCAAAGGAGCCTTCCACATCCATCAAAGTTTCACCTGCACATCCACAAATATCATTTATTGTATCCGTTGCTCCCGATGCGGTCTCCTCTAAATTGGGGAGACTGGACACCTCCTAGCAGAGCTTTTTAGGGAACATTTCCGAGACACTCACACCAATCAACCACACTGCCCTGTGGCCCAACATTTCAACTCCCCCTCCCACTCTGTCGAGGTCATGGAGGTCCTGGGCCTCCTCCACCGCCGTTTCCTCACCACCCGACGCCTGGAGGAAGAACGCCTCATCTTCCACCTTGGAACACTTCAACCCCAGGGCATCAATGTGGATTTCACCAGTTTCCTCATTTCCCCTTCCCCCACCTCACCCCAGCTCCAGCCTTCTAGCTTAGCACTGCCCTCATGACCTGTCCTACCTGCCTATCTTCCTTTCCACCTATCCACTCCACCCTCCTCTCTGACCCATCACCTTCATCCCACCCCCATCCACCCATTGTACTCTTTGCTACCTTCCCCCATCCTCCTCTCTGACCTATCACCTCCATCCCATCCCCATTCACCTATTGTACTCTATGTTACTTTCTCCCCACTCCCACCTCCCTCTCATTTATCTCTCCACCCTGCAGGCTTCCTGCCTCTATTCCCGATGAAGGGCTTTTGCCCGAAATGTCGATTTTCCTGCTCCTCGGATGCTGCCTGACCTGCTGTGCTTTTCCAGCACCACTCTAATCTAGATAATAATATTGCACTCGTCCAGCCTTGATTGTAATAATCCCAATTCATTTTTAATTGTTTCCTCTCAAGCTAAAGTCCATGGCTTTTATGGTAATGGTTTAAATTTAAAAGTCATTAGCCTGTATTTTTATCTTGTCATGGTATCATTTGTAAATCCTGAATTGTTACAAACCACTTATGAATATTATACCTCACATCAAATAACTACACTAATAATGAATGTTTCAAAATGTAAACACTGGTATCACTTGTTGAATTTAACAGTTCAGCTAGTCTTGAAATCTAAACATAGTTGTATCATTTATTCCTTGACAGACTTGCTGTTCTTGGCTGGCTTGGCATCTTCGGTTTTCTTTGCATCAGAGGTATTGAAGTTAATTGAAAGGTCATGGTCTTCAGCAACTCAAAGGCAAAATGGACCCAAGTCAGGATTATGACAATATTGGAATGTAACTTGTATTGGCTCTGAGCCATGGTGCACTACTGAACTGCACAGCTACACTTTATCAAGATTATCAAAGACAATTGTGAAATTTGATTTTGAAGATAAAAAAAAGTCTGTTTTGTATATTGAGATTTCATTTAAGGAAATGTTTCTCTTCAGAATGTACTGATGCTGTTGATCAGAACAATTCCCTTGTAATTTTATCTTGAAAGTTCGCAAAATTGGATATTGTACAAATTCTTAAAGTGAGTCGCAATGTGCAAAACAGCCTTGCAACTCTGGAAATACAGGGAGAAGACAGGGAATATTTATAGGTGAATTGCACATTCAGAAGCCAGTACCACTATGATGGTTCAAATAGTCTCCTTCTCTGCTGTAACAATTCTGCATAAATATTCTAAGTATTGTTCTTCGAACATAGTTTTTCTTACTTGTTGCAGACATTGTATAAACTAGCTATGTATAAACTAAGGGCAGTGATTATAGTTTTGTTCCTTTAAGTGATTGTCATACATTTTGTACTATCTCTTGAAATGTATTGGACTTTTCAATCTGATTTCTTTCATTAGTAATCACTTTCACTGCATTTGCTGTGAATGGCTATGCATTGTCAATCAAATTGTTGACAACGGGCCTTCATCAAGCACTTTGTAAAGTAACAAGGGCTTGAGCAGAAATAATTTTATGCAATTTATGCATAATTATGCAAAGGGTTACTAGCAAGTACCACCTTTGCTCTATGATGTATGTGGTCTAATATATTTCCTGTTCAGGAAGCTTTTCAAAACAAAAGACGTGTAAAAACAGGCACAATGTTAAGAAACAATAGTAGCACATTATAGCCTGTTTGCAAACATCCAAACAAAACTGATGGTAGAAAATTGAACTTAAACTTAAATGTGCAACTACATGAAAAGGAGTGTATTTCAGAGAATGTCAGAGCTGATTTACTAATGTATAGTTAAGTGGTTGCAGAAAATCATTACGAACAGTCCCAGAGGTTTTTACGGCACTGTATTCATACCCATTGGTCCTCTTCCAGGATTTAATGTTAGAAAACCTCAGTCATGCAAATATGCACAGGGATTCAACAAACCATCGCAACTGTACACAGACATGTAGAATTTCACAACCATATTGATCATGCAGGTTGTGGACTAAGGCTTGACTTTGCTCCATGGCAAGAAATAGTGTCAATTGTACCTTTAATGAGGTATAGACAGCACAACGGTTCCTCAGGTCAGTTCGTGCTATTTAATTTCATTTTGCCAAGGTTGAGCTGCTATCCAAATAGAAAACTTGAGGAAACCTTAGGCTTGGATTCATATTTTGTGGCAATCGAAGAGCTGTGATTTGCTCTGTAAGTGTTTAGAAATTACCTGCTGATTGTCTCAGTATGAAAATCACTTCATGGAGCGTCAGAGGCTGAGGGGTGACCTTATACGGGTTTATAAAATGATGAGAGGCATGGATAGAGTAAATAAACAAGGTCTTTTCCCTGGGGTGGGGCAGTCCAGAACTAGAGAGCATAGGTTTAAGGCAAGAGAGGAAAGATTTAAAAGGGACCTAAAGGAACAACCTTTTCATGCAGAGGGTGGTGCATGTTTGGGATGAGCTGCGAAAGAAAGTGGTGGAGGCTGGTACAACTGCAACATTGAAAAGGTATCTGGTTGGGTATATGAATAGGAAGGGTTTAGAGGGATATAGGCCAAATGCTGTCAAATGGGACTAGATTTATTTCGGATATCTGATCAGCAAGGTCTATGACTCCTCCTCAGGAATTCTCAGTGTTTCACAGCCTTACAACTGTGAATAGAGTGGTAGCAAAATGTTACCCACAATAGCTCCCACAATCTGCAGAAATTAAAATCAGTAAATCTGTCTTGGTGGTACTGGCTGAGTAATGAATAGATGATGAGAACAATTTATTCTTTAAAAGATCCATGAGAGCCCATGAGCCTGTTCTTGGATCATGATTGACATATGATTTGCCACACATAACTGCTTTTCCCTAATTTCTAAGAATAGCTTTGCTCAACAAATGATAAATCCCTAATTTAAAACGGGGAGAAAGTGAGGACTGCAGATGCTGGAGATCAGAGCTGAAAAATGTGTTGCTGGAAAAGCGCAGCAGGTCAGGCAGCATCCAAGGAGGAGGAGAATCGACGTTTCGGGCATAAGCCCTTCTTCAGGAATGAGGAAGGTGTGCCAAGCAGGCTAAGATAAAAGGTAGGGAGGAGAGACTAGGGGGAGGGGCGTTGGGAATGCTATAGATGGAAGGAGGTTAAGGTGAGGGTGATAGACCGGAGAGGGGGTGGGGCGGAGAGGTCGGGAAGAAGATTGCAGGTCAAGAAGGCATGCGGAGTCCGAGGGTTGGGACTGAGATAAGGTGGGGGGAGGGGAAATGAGGAAGCTGGAGAAATCTACATTCATCCCTTGTGGTTGGAGGGTTCCTAGGTGGAAGATGAGTCGCTCTTCCTCCAGGCGTCATGTTGCCATGGTCTGGCGATGGAGGAGGCCAAGGACCTGCATGTCTTTGGCGGAGTGGGAGGGGGAGTTAAAGTGATCAGCCACAGGGCAGTTGGGTTGGTTGGTGCGGGTGTCCCAGAGGTGTTCTCTGAAGCGTTCGGCAAGTAGGCGGCCTGTCTCCCCAATGTACAGGAGGCCACATCGGGTGCAGCGGATGCAGTAAATGATGTGTGTGGAGGTGAATTTGTGACGGATATGGAAGGATCCCTTGGGGCCTTGGAGGGAAGTGAGGGGGGAGGTGTGGGCGCAAGTTTTGCATTTCTTGTGGTTGCAGGGGAAGTTGCCGGGAGTGGAGGTTGGGTTGGTGGGGGGTGTGGACCTGACGAGGGAGTCACGGAGGGAGTGGTCTTTCCGGAACGCTGATAGGGGAGGGGAGGGAAATATATCCTTGGTGGTGGGGTCTGTTTGGAGGTGGCGGAAATGACGAAGGATGATACCATGTATTTGGAGGTTGGTGGGGTGGTAGGTGAGGACCAGTGGGGTTCTGTCCTGGTGGTGATTGGAGGGCGGGGTTCAAGGGCGAAGGAGCGGGAAGTGGAGGAGATGCGGTGGAGAGCATCGTCAACCACGTCTGAGGGGAAATTGCGGTCTTTGAAGAAGGAGGCCATCTGGGTTGTTCGGTATTGGAATTGGTCCTCCTGGGAGCAGATGCTGTGGAGGCGAAGGAAATTAGAATATGGGATGGTGTTTTTACAGGGGGCAGGATGGGAGGAGGTGTAATCTAGGTAGCTGTGGGAGTCGGTCGATTTATAGTAAATGTCCGTGTTGAGTCGGTCGCCCGAGATAGAAATGGAACGGTCTAGGAAGGGGAGAGAGGAGTCTGAGACGGTCCAGGTAAATTTGAGGTTGGGGTGGAAGGTTTTAGTAAAGTGGATGAACTGTTCAAACTCCTCATGGGAGCACGAGGTAGCGCTGATACGGTCATCGATGTAGTGGAGGAAAAGGTGGGGGTGGTGCCAGTGTAGCTGCGGAAGATGGACTGTTCCACATATCCGACGAAGAGGCAGGCATAGCTGGGGTCCATGCAGGTGCCCATGGCTACTCCTTTGGTTTGGAGGAAGTGGGAGGATTGGAAAGAGAGGTTGTTCAGAGTGAGGACCAGTTCAGTCAGTCAAAGGAGGGTGTCAGTGGAAGGGTGAAACTTTATTGCTGGAACAGCACAGCAGGTCAGGCAGCATCTAGGGAACAGAAGATTCGACGTTTCGGGCACATGCCCTTCTTCAGGAATGAGCCAAGATGCTGCCTGACCTGCTGTGCTGTTCCAGCAATAAAGTTTCAGCTTTGATCTCCAGCGTCTGCAGACCTCACTTTCTCCTGTCAGTGGAAGGGTACTGATTGGGTCAGTGGGAAAGGAAGAAGCGGAGGGCTTTGAGGCCTTCATGATGGGGGATGGATGTGTGTAGGGACTGATGTCCATGGTGAAGATAAGGTGTTGGGGGCCGTGGAAGTGAAAATCATGGAAGAGGTGGAGGGCGTGGGTGGTGTCCCAGACGTAGGTGGGGTGTTCTTGGACTAAGGAGGACAGGACCGTGTCGAGGTATGCAGAGGTGAGTTCAGTGGGGCAGGAGCAGGCTGAGACAATGGGTCGGCTGGGGCAGTCAGGTTTGTGAATTTTTGGCAGGAGGTAGAAACGGGCGGTGCGGGATGGTGGGACTATGAGGTTGGAGGTGGTGGATGGGAGATCCCCTGAGGTGATGAGGTTATGGATGGTCTGGGATGCAGTAAATGATGTGTATGGAGGTGCAGGTGAATTTGTGACGGATATGGAAGGATTGCAGTAAATGATGCGGAACGTTTCAGAGACTCACCTTAATCTCCTTCCACCTATCGCATTCCCAATGCCCCTTCCCCCAAGTCCCTCCTCTCTACTTTTTATCTTAGCCTGCTTGGCACACCTTCCTCATTCTTGAAGAAGGGCTTATGCCCGAAAAGTCGATTCTCCTGCTCCTTGGATGTTGCCTGACCTGCTGCGCTTTTCCAGCAACTAATTTAAAACTGACCTTATATCAATTGGTATTTGCAGGGGCGTTCCAAACTTTTCAAACTTTCTTTTGACCAGCTCTTATTTCCACCATCAGGTAGCTCTTTCTTTAGACGCTATTAGGTCAAGGACACTCTAGAACTGCAATTTTTGTTGCAAACTTTGGAATTTTAAGCCATTACAACCTTCAGTTGCACTTGTATTGATGAACTTCAATATTACCATATTCCAGAGATTTATTTCCATTCCTGCAGCCCTTGAAGATTGTCTTACAAGTTGCACTATGATAATGCTTTACCTCTAGGACAATTCCATATTCAAGTACAGGGATCGGGCAAGAGTGAAGTGTTTACTTCCCCAGCGTCTTAGGCTATGGCTTGACACTGGGAGATTTTCCTCTGCTGTTCTGACAATCCAACACAATTTGCTTGAATTAAATTGCTCTCCATCCAATTTTGAAAGTCTAAAATGACAAATGTTCAAAATTATGCTCTTTCTCATTGCTAGCATAACATTTAATAAATTAATAAAAATAAAGCAATAAATTTACTTAAGAAAACAATTTTTCCCACAGTAATGAATAACCACTTGTGTAATAGTTAAACTAAAGGAAGTAAAACAGGTTTTTTTTTTAACATTGCCGTTAAGAGACAGTGACAATCCATTTTTTATTTTCTCCCCAGAAAAAGAAGAAATGCAGAGTAAGACAGTTCAACTTCCCAGCTGTACATTTTGCAAATTGAAAAATATTTATTTTATAATGTATTACTAATTTCAAAGGTCTGTAACTCAAATTCATTAATTGCAGTTCCACTCCCTTGCACAATAATCATGAATTCCAAGTCTTTGCAGCATTTACAAACCTTCAGTTTCTTCCATCTGCATCTGCTGTTGTTTCCCAGTATCACCCTATTACATACCGATACAGTCACATACGTATTCTCACACCTAGAAGAGCTGAATCTGTTACTGGAAAAATTAGATTTGATCCAAACGAAGGCAAGTTGACTTGTATGAATGTATTTTATTTGAATAATGCAAACCATTTGCAGTTCCAAAACAAATTTTGAATTCCTTTCCAATAGGTCATAATGACTAAACAACTCTGCAGCCTCCAAGAAGAAAGAATCTAGACAACTGTTCAAGCAGTCTAGACTAACTCTCTCCAAACCTTAATAAAGCAACTAGTTAGCTTGGAATATACCTCTGTTCCAACACAGGTTCACTCAGGTGGCTGCTGAGTTTCCAGAATCAAAATTATGAAATGGTCTTTTTTTAAATGCTTAACCCAGGGGAGGCAATTAGGAATCTAATGATAACCATTGCTGATTGTTGGAAAAAACTCATCTGGTTCACTAATGTTCTTTCAGGAAGGAAACTGCCATCTTTACTGGTCTGACCTACATCTGACTCCAGACCTTCAGCAATGTGGTTGACTCTTAATTGCCCTCTGGGCATTTAAGGATGCGTAACAAATGCTGGCCTAGCCAGTGATGCCTTAATGCCATGAATGATTTTTTAAAAAAGAAATTCTGATTAGAACAGTACAGCACAGGAACAGGCTCTTTAACTCACCATGTCTATGTCAAACCATAATGCCTATGTATTGGCTTATCAAAATTTCCTGATATTATCTGAATTACTTAATTGCCATCTTATTCATTTCTATTCATGTGCCCAAAATGATGAGTCAGGGGTTTTGGTCTTTTTTTTTTCTCCATCACCAGTTCGATAATGTCATTAGTGACTTGCTTTTCCTTTCAAGACTGGCATTATTTTGCAGAAAATATAACATACTAATCATATTTCAAATGCTACAAATAAATGGTCAGTTGTGTTTTGCAAATAGCAAGTGCAACAATATGAAACTCTATAACCAAATAAGTATTGATTACAATGTAGTGACATTTTCACACCAGATTCAAATTGAAATGTAATTTTGTTTGAAATTTTGACATTTTATTTATGAAAGAAGTTTTAACATTTGTGACCATGCATTAAAAAAGAATGCATATCATACATAGAGATACTAATTTCCAATCAATTTACAGATTCGAAAATTTAAAGTGACTTATTGAATATGAAGTGTAAAGTGATTCATTCTGGTAAGAAGAAACTAGAAATGGTAATATAAAATAGAATGTACATTCTAAAGTCGGTACTGCTGCAGAGGGAGAGTAAATAGCACAGTTTTTTAAAAAGATGGCAGGGAAGGTTGAGGAAGTGCTTAATAAAATCACACGGATTCCAGGGCTTTATGAATTACAATGTAAAATACAAATGCAAGGAACTTGTGGCAAACCTGTATTTGGCTTTGACTGGTGTATTGCATCCAGGTCTGGACACCACACTTTATGAGTGATATACAGGTATAAGAGAGGGTGCAGAAAAAAATTCACAAAAGTGGTTCGAGGGGCTTAAACTGATGGTATTTTAGAGATGTTAAGGCCAGGATTACAAGGAGATTTGATAGAAATATTCTAAATCATGAGGTGTCTGGAAAGGGTAGACTGGAAGAAACGATTCTCCTTAATGAAGAGATCAAGAACCAGGAGGCACTGACTTAATTGGTAGAAGGTAAAATATTTTCTTTCAGTGAGTTTTTTGGATCCAAAATGCATTACTTGAGATTATTGTGGTGGAAGGTTCAATTATGGATCTCAAAAGTGAATTAGATGACTACTTGAGAGAGAAAAGATTGTAGGTCTACATTGAAAAAAAAGCAGGGGAGTGAGAATAGGTGAGTCATAGTTGGACAGCATAGATACAATTGGCTGAATGGCCTCCTCTGAGCCATAATTATTTCACGATTCTACAAAAAATATTCTGGATTACAAAAATTGTTGAGACTAAAGTTATTTGAGATTATCTGCTTAATCCACTGTCAATGTAAAGAAGTACATTTAATCTCAAAAGGCACAAACATGAATATTAATTTTAAAAAATTGAACATTAAATTGCAATAAATTTCAGTATAGTGTTTTTCCATCTACTTACTATCACTGAATATGGTGCTAATGTACAAGGACAATTACGACAATTAGTTATAATGAATCAACTAAATGTACACTATGTCTAAATAGATCAGTTTTTCATATTCATTTGATAAAAATAGTAAAAGGCTTCTCACTTAACACTTTCTATTGAAAAATAGGCACTATGCAAGCTGGCTTCGATCTGAAGGACAGAGTCTATTTAAGATGCAGAGCATCCATCTCATCTTTTTAATGACTATTAACTTACATAGAAACAGGAGAAGTAGACTATTCAGTTCATCAGTCACACTTGACAGTCAATATGATTATTGCTGATCCTTTATCTGAACAACATACTTGGTCTCTTCCCATATCCTTCATACTTCTAGTCTCCAGAAATCTATTTTTAAAATATATTTAGTAACCTCACCCCACAGCCTTCTGTGGTAAAGAACTCCATAGATTCATCACACTCTGGGTGAAGAAATGTCTCATCTCAGACCAAAATGGCCGATCCTGTATTGTGAGATCGAGATATTTTTCTGGATGCCTCCGCCACCAGGGAAACATCATCCCAGCATCCAGTTTGGCTACATCTGGGAGAAACTGAGGACTAAGTAAAAACAATGACTGCAGATGCTGGAAACCATAGTGTAGATTAGAGTGGTGCTGGAAAAGCACAGCAGTTCAGGCAGCATCCAAGGAGCAGTAAAATCGACATTTCGGGCAAAAGCATTTTTAAAATGACTTTTGCCCGAAACGTCGATTTTACTGCTCCTAGGATGCTGCCTGAACTGCTGCGCTTTTCCAGCACCACTCTAATCTAGAAAGTTAGGACTGCAGATCCTGGAGATCAGAGTCAAAAAGCGTGGTGCTGGAAAAGCACAGCAGGTCAGGCAGTACCCGAGGAGCAGGAGAAGCGATGCTTCGGGCATTTACCCTTCACAGGAATGTTTTCTGATACTTTCTGATCAACCTGTTCAGAGATGTTATTACACAACTCTGATGCTGGTGGGACTTGAACTCAGGCCTCTTGGCAATGATGCAGGGACACTACCACTGCACCCCTATCCAATTTATCAAGCAGTTTTCAAGTTAAAACCTAATTCATACTCTTTATCCAAAATGAAATCTGTGACATATTCATACTGGACTGAACTCTGGTTTGATTAGCCTGCAAACTGCTAAATAGAATCTATTAGATTCTTCTGTGAACTAAAGTATTTTTCATTTTGTCCCCTCCCTTTATTCATCCCTGTCTTTAGAGCTTTCAAGTTGGAAGGAAATCTGATACTGTCTTTTCAATTGACCATGTCTGATATACCTGTTTGTTTTAAAACAAAGTTTATGCTATCCCTAGCATTTTCCTCCTATGACTAATATTTTACTATGTTTAAACAAGCACCCTCCCATAGATAAATTATCCAAAGCATTACTGATATTTATAACAATGTTCTCAATCTGCAAATTCAAAACAAGTAAGTGCTTTGTTTTAGATTTCTTTTCTCTCTACTAAGAAACTTGCCCTTCAATTCTAGAAAGCACAATTAACAATTATACTTCAGGGACTAGTTGTCCTAATTTAAAGTGGTTAAGATCATTGGAGAGGTTTTACCTAATGAAGCAGTGATATGGTGATGCTCTAAAGACATAGGTTCAAATCAAACCATAGTCATAGGTGGAATTTAAATTCAATTAATTAAAATCTGGTGTAAAACTAGTCGAAATAATGGTGACCACAAAAGCACCAATAATTGTTGTAAAATCCTAACTGCTCCACTAATACCCTTTAGGAAAGGAACTCTGCTATCCCTACCAAGTCTGATTTACATGTGACTCCAGACACCAGCATAGTGGTCGACTTTTAGCTGCCCTCAAAAATAGTAGTTAAGGAGTAAGTTATCCAGTTCAAGGACATTTAAGGATGACCAACAAATGCTGGTCAAGTCAGCAATTCCCACACCCAATCAAATATATTAAAAGCCTGTTAGGTGTTGTTGCTAATGCAAGCAAAGTATTAACAAGGAATATTAATCCTCAACTGCACCTTTACAATGCCTCCATTAATCCTTCATCAGGGTCTGTTGCTGTCTCTTGGATTCCTGCTGAGCAGTGAACAGAACAAAATTAGTGAAACAAAGAGCAACTATAAACTCCCAGTATTGATGCAGTAAAGTGGAAAACATCCAAAAAGCAATTTAAAGAGATACACATTAATAAAAAAGACATGGGAGTTTACAAAGTCTAGATTATCGTGTTCTTCACAGAAAGATGATACTGCCCGATTAAACCAGTAAATTTGAGGCGTCTTTCTAAAACTTTAACCTCATACTAAAAAATAAGTCATTTTTTATTGTATTCTTCCAACAATGAGAATGGACACAGTATATTTAAACTTGGAGAATTTTATTGAAAAGTTTGTAGTGAACACAGATTGAAGCACCGCAAATTTATTCGTAACAAACTCACTATTGTAGGAAAATGTATATACTTTGAAAAATACAATCATTCTGCAGCAGTGTTAAGTAATACAAACTTTTGCAGTTATGCTGCATAAATCAGTGATAAATTGATGACATTTAAATCTATGTAACAATCCAGATTATGATCAGAGAAAGTATCCGATCTTATAATAATTCACTTATACGATACCCTATATCTGAGGTGAGCATCAGTTTGGTATTGACTCATTTCTGTCTTCAACTGATACAGCACGCTTAACAGCTTTAACTAAGACAGTTGTTTTTTACATAAACCTAAATTAGAAACTGCTCAGTGCTTGATAATGGGTGAAGATGCAGGGCTAGATGCATTAAAGTCAGTAAAATTCCCTTCTTTACAACAAAAAGTGAATCTTACCTCCATTTTCTCTTCTTAACACAACAGTTCTGTAGTTATAGTGTCTGAGGAATTAGCTTTCTCATTGTTCTTTCCAGCCATGAAAACTAGCCTGGGAATCAGTTGACGATGTTTTGTTGTTCATGCACCCTTGTATTTATAGTGGGCAAATCTTTAATTGTGATACATATGCTTAATTATTATTCCATTTCAAGCAACTGGGAGTTCTGCCCTCATCTGCTTATTAGTTAAGGCTTCCTCCAAATACCAGAGACTTGAACAATTCAAATGTGTCCCCTTTTTTTGTAAGGAATTATGGTGATATTTAAAGGCTATTGTACATTGTGCCATTTATTCTGTGCTTTCACGTTCAGGGAGTACTTCATTCCTCTCCATCATCCTCACTTGGATCTCGTAATCCATCACTCATTCTTATTTTTCCAATCATGTGCAGCAAGGCCTGTGCTTCAGGTTCCGAATCTAGTACACTCTTGGGCTGAGACTGAAAGTAAAAAGCACAACATTGTAGAATTTTAATTCAAGTGTAAGAGCTAACGGCCACTTTACTTTTGGTTAACATTTAGCCTCCTGTGTGTCTAGTATACATAGCTCGAACTTTCTTTATATTAGAGATCTTTATTTAAAATTAGAAGACAGTGCAACAGTTATCAGAGGAACATTGCAAGATTTTTATCTGCACGTGAGGCAGCTGAAACATGCATCAGCTTTCCCTTTGAAATGGTTTGAAGTGCTTTTAAATAAGCTATTACTCCAATACTAATGATGGGGTGTACTTGATACAACCCAATAACCCCTCTTCAATTAGCAACATTGGATAAATAAGCAGCCATGTTTCCCAATAAACCAAAACATTTAATTAAACTGAAATTACATCTTTGTCTTGTATTTTTCGCAGTGTTCTTTTTAAACAGAAAAATAATCTCAATTTACTTTCAATCAAAAAAATCAAAACTCATCACTATTCAGATAACTCTGCAGAATGTCCCGAGGTACATTTTGACGGCTGCTGCTATGTTTCGCTTATGTTGATTTAAAACTCGCAAGTCCATGTAGAGAGAAAAGGTATTCCCAACCTTACCCTGATGTGAAGTAATGACTACCAATTAGTGATAATTTAAGTAGTAAAGAATGAGATTATTATTAAATATTGGAAATATAAAGTGAGGGATGGTGATGGATGGAGTGCTGTAATAAGGGTATCTGCTAAGAAGAACCATGCAACTTGCCCCAAACCTTGCAAGTATGACTCAAACAAAACTACTCATACAGCACTGCAAACCAAAAGAGAATGTGTCTCCTAAGATTTTTTTAAAGGTGGAAGGTGGCATTTTTCTCAACTATCTCCAATATTTCTTCTCCAGAACGTTGATATTAGAAAAAAGTGAGTGACTTTAATCACTTTAATAACATGCTCTTCGATGCAAAGCGTGCAACACTGGTGACCCTACTTTTGCTGCATGTTCATCAAACTAACTATATCTAACCACATGGCATAATTGCTTACATGTTCAAGAAATATCAATTTGTAACTGGCTCATGCATCTGATCATTTATCAGCAAGACATCTGAAAACAAATGGTCAGATTTTCTTGCCAGCACATAAATAAAGACTAAATTCTTCATAAAATGAGAATGTGATACTTCAATCACTTATTTCATGACATTGGGTAAAACATCATAGATTTTCTACAAAGAAAACTTGCAGTGGCTCTCCTTAATAACTATTACAAACAGAACACTCAACTCCTACGTAGGTCAAAATCTCATTGTTTCATTTATTGTTGTATGGGTTCAAAACAGTTCTAAGAATGTGGTTAAAGATACACATGTTAAAATATCTGAACTGCTGTTCAGCTTCTGATCAGACTACACCAGAAGGACTACAGCAGTAGATGCACGGGATCACCACCAGTTCCAGGTTCTTCTCCCAGCCACATCCATCCTGACTTGGAATTATATCACCATTCCTTCATTGGTGCTGGGTCAAAATCCTGGAATTCCCTCCCTAACAACATTGCAGTGCACCATCATCAACATGGACTGCAACAGTTCAAAAAGTAACCTCATTACCACATTCTCCAGGACATTTAGGCATGGGCAATAAATGTTGGTCTAACCAGTGATGCCCTTGAATCATGAAAGAGTAAAAACACACATTAAAAGGCTCTACAAAGTAGTGAATGACTTCGTTAATACGTACATTACAAACTAATGACTCTTGATCAATGTACTTCCTGGTTCATAAAAAAAATCAGATGAAGTAGAAAGATTTAAGGGAGATTTCCAGCATGGAAGGAGACAGGTTTGCAATTCCATTTGCTGTTCCCTCAAGGAGATGTGGCATTTATTCTGAACAGGTGTTGCTATATAAAGGGATCGTAAAGTGACTGAAATAATGTCCACTAGAACACCAGCTGCCTGGCTTCAGTTGATCTTTTTGCTTTCCAGCTGAGTTAATCATTTTTAAAACTGCAAGTCCTGAAGAAATCAGTAATAATATTACTTGACACCAGACATTAATGTGTGGATTTCCTGTCTTAGAACAAGGGTTAGAACTCACCAGTTGATCATCAGGTGGATTCCCGACACTCCATACCTCCAAAGTGTCAATCACGAAATGTTCTTGGGCAGACAACTGTGGACTATTGTAAGTTGTACACTTGGGTTTTGCTTTGCTGTGTCCTTCGCCATAATTGCTATCAATCCACAATCCAAAGTAATAAAGCTGCCCTCCCATACCCTGTATAAGAAATCCAAAAAGTCAGTTTTACAATCATCACCTTTGCTTCACATTTATTATTTCAAGATGTATAGTTTCTAGTTAGTTATGATTTAAAGATGCCGGTGTTGGACTGAGGTGTACAAAGTTAAAAATCACACAACACCAGGTTATAGTCCAAACAGGTTTAATTGGAATCACTAGCTTTCGGAGCGCCGCTCCTTCATCAGGTGGAAGTATAAGATCGTAAGACTCAGAATTTATCGCAAAAGTTCACAGTGTGATGTAACTGAAATTATATATTGAAAAAAACCTGGATTGTTTGTTAAGCCTCTCATCTTTTAGAATTGTTAAAATTCACTTGAGAATGTAACTTTAAAAATGTTCTGCGATTTACTGATGAAAGAACTGAAACCAACATGGTCATTCTAAAAGATGAGAGACTTGAAATATCCAGGTCTTTTTCAATATATTTTTCAGTTACATCACACTGTAAACTTTTGCTATAAATTTTGTGTCTTACGATGTTACACTCCACAACCACCTGATGAAGGAGCAGCACTCCGAAAGCTAATGCTTCCAAATAAACCTGTTGGACTATAACCTGGTGTTGTGTGCTTTTTTAACCTTCAAGTTAGTTGGTAGCTTTTGTTTAGATTGTGTTTTAACTCACAAACAGTTCATTACATCCAATCTGCCACAGACGTGGACACTGACCACACATTTGAATTTGAGATACTGCATTTATATAGCAACTATCTCTCTGCTCAGATACTTTCCAATTTACTCCAAATAGGAATAGAGCTGTGTGGCAGGCATAACAAACAAAAACAGAAATTGCTGGAAAGACTAAGAAGGTCTGGCAGCATCTGTGGACAGAAAACAGAATTAATGTTTTGGGTCCAGTGACTCTTCCTCAGAACTCTTTCAGAAAAATAACTCATTGATATTTCCTTGGTATTTGGTCAGCGGTTCTATCGCCAATGCAAAATTTTATGGACATCAAACAAAGTTCCAATCCCTCAATGCATAGGTGTAACAGCTTACTCAGCAAACCTTTTACAACAAGAAAGTCCTAAATTCATTTAGTTGCATTTCTCACGACCTTAGGGCATCTTAAACTGCTTCACTGCCAATTAACTGATTAACCTTTAGCCACAATTGTAAGGTAGGCAATGTGACAGCCAATTTTCACATTACTGTATTGCTGGTTATGGGAACTTGCAATCAGATTGTAGTGTCATAAAATCCTACAGCACGGAGACAGGCCCTTTGACCCAAACTCCCTCCATTCTGATATTCCACTTCATCACCTCAGCATTTGTATCTTGTTTCTTTTTGCTGTCAGTAACAGCTGTTCCATATTCTGTTCTTTACACCTACTATTAAAACCTAGTCTGGATCAATGCCTTGTTTATTCACTATGACCATTAACACTGCCTTTGCCTTTTGTTCTGTGATACTTTTATTCTCTAACCTTGCCCTGATCTTTCCTTTTGGTCCACATGCTCCTAATCACGTCTCCATCTTATTCAATTCCAAAACAGTCATGCTGGACATGAAATATTATTTTATTCTGAAAATTGATGATATTTCTTTTAGAGCTGGACGATAGGACTAGCTGGGTAGCTCTTTCAGGAGCGGGTACAGGTACAAATTTCCCCCTCCTGTACTGTAGATTTCTATGAATCTATTAACATTGTTTCCCTCTCTACAGATGCTGAAAGACCAGCTGAGTTTCTTCAGCGTTGTGTTTTGATCTCAGATTTGCAACATCTGCCATGTTTTCATTTTGCCGTATGTTTAAGGTGAGGTTTGAGGAATAAGTGTTGGCTAGTTCAGCAGGAAACTTTATTTACTCTCCTTCAAATCATAGCTTACATCCACCACAAAGGACTAACAGGGCCTCAGTTTAGCAATTCATCTGAAAGGTGTCATTTCCAAACATGTAGCGATCACTCAGTATTTCCACAAAGCGTCAGCCTAAATTTTACCCTGGTTTTTGGATTAGGAATACAGCCTTTGGACTCAGAGGCTACCCCCAGAGCCAAAACTGACACAAACCTGGAAATTCAATTATACTTTAGAATTCAGCTTACAATAATAAGTTAATAACGAGAAACAGAAAATACCAGAGACACTAGACAAGCAAAGTACACATTGTCCAACATCACAGGAGTAAACCCTTTGTCAGGACAATGTTCTCAATCAAAACATTGCCTCATCCATTTCTTTCATATCAAGTGCAACAAACAGACTTTGACCCAGGTTTGCACCATACCAGGCAGGTTTTCCAATATAGTGAAAATTGCAAGAAACACAAATCCTACCCTCAGACAGGGCACTTCCCATTTCTGTGGGAGTGGGAATGGCTCAGAGTACACACACATTTCCCACAGGCAGATGGCTACTTAACAGATGAGTTGTCTCAATTTAAATCCTACTTTGTTAGCCCTGCTACATGGAACACAATGTGTATAGCAGTCAAGCTCAGGCAGATGGTCAGTGGTTATCCCTGCTGCCTCACAGGGATTTAGGTTCAATTCCAGCCTTGGGCAACTATCTGTGTGGAGTTTGCACATTCTCCCTGTGCCCTGTGTGGGTTTCCTCCCACAGTCCAAAGATGTGCAGGTTAGGTAAACTGGCTATGCTAAATTGCCCACTGTGTTCTTGAATATGTAGGTTAGGTTCCTTAGTCAGGGGTAAATATAGGGTGGGGAATGGATCTGGGTGGGTTGCTCTTCGGAGGGTCAGTGTGGACTTGTTGGGCTAAAGGGCCTGTTTCCACACAGTAGGGATTCTGTGATTCTAAGTCTATTTTCTATGTGTTTTTTCTGAGTTCTGAAGTAGCCTGGGATTATGGTCCCCAGCCACATTAGGATTGGAAGTAGAGTTCCTGTGCGGTAGGGATGCAGTTAGATTTACTGCAAGAGTGATATTCAGGGGTCCTTTAGTATGTTGGGGAGGGATTAAGTACCCTGAGTAATTGTTAACTGTTCAGATAATTACAGGTCGTTCTGCTATACAGCACATTTCGTTAACGCTAATTCCCTGTAATATGATTGACAAACTGGGGACACTGTTTCAAAAGTGCAAACTTTTAAACCATGCATTGGTTGTAACACAATTACATCGCCAACATTTTAAGCGCTGTATCTAAAGTTTGATTCTCTATAACACGGGATTGCACAACCCAACCATCACATTATAGAAGAACTACCTATTATTCCTTTTGCGCTCAAGCTCCTTGGAACTGGTAAAGCTGTAAAGAACCTGTCAAGAATTATCAAGACAAGTCAAGAGGTGTCAAAGCTGTTAAGAGCTTCAAAATGTGTTTTTATGAAAGGGAGTACTTTTGTGAACAGAGTATATTATGTAGTATAGAATTTTAGATGATATAGCCTTGTTTGTTACCCTGAACTTTGAGAGCTTGAATGGTAGATGAAAGGGGAATGGACGGTTCATGAAAGGAAGTACAATGTTGCTGTGGGGTTTGAGGGTCATGCTGAATGCATAGAGGGGCACAGGGTTACACAGGACCATGCAAATGGGTAGAAGGACATAGGAAGTATGAAAAGTTTCCAAGAGCCTTTGCATACATGACCCTTTGTTACAATGCCCTCTGTGTTGAAGAGGTGGAAGTAAAATTAGTTGACTAACAGCTGCCTGCTGTGAATCCATTTCTGGACCAATATATATCAAAAATATCAGAAAGGTGACGATGAGGATTGGATAGATTAGATATGGATTCCCTACAGTGTGAAAACAGGCCCTTCGGCCCAACAAGTCCACACCGACCCGCAACCCACCCCTGCCCCTAACACTACGGGCAATTTAGCATGGCCAATTTACCTAACCTGCCCATTTTTGGACTGTGGGAGGAAACCAGAGCACCCAGAGGAAACCCACGCAGACACAGGGAGAATGTGCAAACTCCACACAGTCAGTCACCTGAGGTGGGAATTGAACCAGGTCTCTGGCACTGTGAGGCAGTAGTGCTAACCATTGTGCCACCGTGCCACCCACAAAGATAGAATCCTTTTTTGAACATTTAAGCCTGGAAGAATATTGCTATAAATTTTCAGAATCTCTAAATTTGATTCTGAAGAATTTTGAGCAATGTGAAAGGGTTCTCAATTGCACATCATATTAAGGAACACAGTGAGTCAGCGCAGTATGTAACGATGCTGAAGGCATTTTCGTAGTCAATGGAGGTATTAAATTCGAAGAAAGAGAGATTTGTGCAATTACAAATAAAGATTATATATTAGTCTGAAATCAAATAAATTAGGAGATAATGCATAAAATAGATAGTTCCCTCACCATGGAGACGTCAGATGTTTCTGATGTAGTGTTTGAACAGGAAATATCAAGAAACCTAAGTGTGATGGAGTATTCTGAAATTAATGAGGTTCTGATGCATGCTACAGCACCAGTAGAAATGAGAATCACATTGTGTGAAATAAGGCATTTAGCAAAACAGACTGTTGCAGATTATATTCTTGAGTTAAAGAAACTCTCTCTTCACTATGGGTTTGACACAAACTTAGAAATTTACCATCAAGACAAGTTTGTAATCCGGCCAAGCTTGTCAAACAGCCAGGCCAAGTCATGGAAGGAGCTCAGTGATGAGGTGAGTTGCAGTAAGGGACAGTTTCAAATTACAAGCTACATTCCTGCAAATTGTTCCTCCCAGTGCACGGACGTCTGAGGTCCATGTGTGGTAGCAGCTTCTGGAAATGCAATTCAACGAACCCGCGTTTCAACCTGCAGTCATGCAACCTTGATTACAAGGGAGTTTTTGTTTTTTGCTTATCCAGCAGTGGAGGCTCCCTGAGATTCAGAGAGATCCACGTTAATAGTCCAAGAGTCAGAAATGTGGATGCTACGTTGCTATGGTAGCTACCAACCATCTAAATGCCTCCACTCCCAGTTGAAGTACTATGTACATGAGAAAGTCACTCAGAGGCAGATGGCATGCAGGAATAGGGGAAACAGTGGTGCTCCAGGTTGTATCAAAGATCCAAGTCAATGATACGCACCATTGAGGTCATGGTAGATCTAAGTCTACTTCAGGAGTCTGGAAATCCCCAAATATGCACACGGTAAATTCGGATAGAAAAAGTGATGGTCGCAAGCAAAGAGTGTTGTACTTCATCAGACAGCAACGAAACAGACCATGGGATTTGAGAGTGATAGGGTTGAAGATAAATTCCAGCAAACACAAATCTTGGGGACTCAACCTACTTGCAGCTTTAATACAGGTGTAGCCATATCTGTTATTTCAGAAGGAGAGTACATGGAGTTCCCTAAGTCACATTTCCGAGTGCAAAACTAGTGTGAAACTGAACAGATATTCTAATAATTATATTCTAAAGGTAGGTGAAGTTAATGTTAGAATGGAATATTATGAAATGTCCTATTGCTTGCTATTGGTGGTAGCAGCCGAGAACAAAGTCTCCCTGGTTGGAAGAACTTGACATATGAAAATGCAGTTAGACACCACAAGTTAAATACAGTAGGAATCAACCTGTCTGAGGAATTACTGAGACAGCAAAAAGTGGTCTTTGAACAAGAAGAACCATATGGTAAAATTAGACATCACAATGCTGAAAATCAAGAAACAGGACAATGTATAACCAATATTTTGCAAAGCTATGCCAGTGTTTTGTGCACAGTTAGAAGCAGTAAAGAGATGGTGCAAAGTTGTGAAGTGTGTCTCAAAGTGGGTCATGATCCAATCAAAGTTCCTTTCATTCCACAGCCAAACACAAGAAAACTGTGACAATGGCTACATGTTGAATTCTTTGAAGTGGAAAGGCAAAAAGAGTACCTTGTTTAGATTAACAGTTATATCAAGTCATTAAACATTGAGTCGAAACACTCTGGGCCAGAGAGTTCAGCGCTGGCTACAAGGTCATGCAGAAAAACTAGTGGCATGTGGAGAACTGGTTGATTGAAGTTGTTATGAAGTACTAGGTCCTATTTGCATATCTAGTGAAAATAGTGCTGTGGTATCTTTTACATCCACATGAGTCAGTGCCTCAGTTGAAGGTCTGAACCAAAATAAGCACTCCCCTTACTGGGGTAGGAACACAGATCCATGTGATGCAGAAGCATGTGTACTACCAGCTGATCCATCACTAACAAACACCCTTCTAAACTGTAAGGAAGAACAAAGATCAGATTTTCTCTCTGACTTTGCTTTTTAAAATTTACTGCAGAATTTATAAAAAATAATTTGTCAAATTGTTGAAATTTATTTTAATTTAAATTGCATCTTTGTTGACATGCTTCACTTCCAGTAGAATCTTTATTGATACTTAGACTGTGTCACAGACAGGAGATTCATTTGTAAATGGTCATTATTTACAGCCTTTGCAAACTTTACAATCGCTTCCACTGGCACACATGAGCACCTTCCCAGAAAAGCTGCTACATTGACTAAGCAATAAAAAAAGCTGAAAATGTGTTGCTGGAAAAGCGCAGCAGTTCAGGCAGCATACAGGGAATTGGAGAATCGACGTTTCGGGCATAAGCCCTTCTTCAGGATTCCTGAAGAAGGGCTTATGCCCGAAACGTCGATTCTCCTGTTCCCTGGATGCTGCCTGACCTGCTGCGCTTTTCCAGCAACACATTTTCAGCTCTGATCTCCAGCATCTGCAGACCTCACTTTCTCCTAAGCAATAAAAAACAATGACAGCAAAACTGGTTGCTGCCAAACGCGAGTTTAAGGCAAGCAGGACTTTAACTCCCAATTGTTTGGCCAAAACACCAGTCAGTGGTGCTGAGTGGAGTACCAAAGGGTTAGTGTTAGGAGCATTGAAATATGGCATGCAATTCTAATCGTAATATTTACAACAATATACACGAGCTGAGAAAATAACTCGAGTCCTGAGACTATAGAGATGAACTGTTTGGGAAGGCTGGAGAACTTTAGCCCAAGGCACAATAAGCTAAGAGGTGACCTCAAGGACATGAAAGTATTAAGTATCATTCTAAATTGCTTATCAAAAGACAAATGGTGTGATTGTCCCAGTTTTTTTTCCAAAGTGACAGTATATATAGGTGATAAGTAAGCATCACCCCTGCTGCAGGGAAATCTCATTGTTTTGCCACCAATCAGTTCATTAATTGAAGATCGGCAGCTTCTGGGTTCTAAGGACAATTGTTTGAAGCCTAATCCTCATGGAATCTAGCAGAGAAGGGTCTTTCTCTTTACTCTTCCTGCAAGGTTGAAGTCATGGGTGGATGGGGGAAAGAGAGGGTAGGTGTTACAGGCCACCCCTTTGTCTCCAGTTTGATGTAAGTGGAGGCCACAACATAGCCCTCTCCCCTTCCCTTTCCCCTTCCCTTTCCCCTGTTCTTCTCTCTTTCTTTTCTCCCCCACCAGCCAGCAGGCAACTCACACAGGCTTCCCAGTTGAGAAGCTAGCCAGTGCTAGCTTCAGTGGCAGATAATCAGGGAGTTGAGGCCTTAAGTGGCCATTAATTGACTTCATTGGTGAAGGGAATGAGTCAAGAAGATTGCCCGTGGACAGTCTCACTCAGAAACTGATTAGTCAGATGGTGACAGGGGAGTCAGTTTCTCGCAAGGATGAACTTACCGAATTATGTTCCCTTCTCACCCCCTCCAAAAAGCTCCCAGGCTAGTGATCACACAGCCAAGTTGAAATGGAGAACAGGCTTCAACAAGACACTGAGCTCAAAATACAGACAGCTCTATGCTCACACATTACTGAAAAGATTTTACACTGAAGGTTTACTCACCAGTCCATTTGGCATTGTCTGTTGGCCATGATTTAGATACATATAATGGTCATTGTAACCTGTACAAGTATAGATACCTAATCGTGGATTCAGTGTAAACAAAAAACATTTATTGTCCCCTGTGAAAAAAGTTACAAAAGAACAAAAAAGTATTATTTTATGTCCCAAAGAAGATAAATAACTTACTGGTATAGAAAACACATCGTATTTTCAGGTTAACCTATGGCTGATGGTTTGCTTTTGAAGTATACTCACTGGTGCCATGTAAGAAAAACACAGCTATTCTATACATCAAATTCTAAAAATAGCCAGTACATGAATGATGCAAATTGTTTTTATTAAAACAAAATTAAAATACAGAACTTCAAAAAGATACTTACCTCTGGCTTGTTACCTTAGTCACATGCCAATTCACACAGGATCAAGAAAGTTAGGGAATTGAGTACATGGGTCAAAGAGTAGTTTGGGAGCAAAGTGCTTCAATTCATGGGGCACTGGTACCAGTACTGGGGATAGAGGGGAGCTGTTCCATCAGAACAGATTCCACTTAAACTGGGTTGGGATTGATGTCCTAGTGAAATGTAGGACTTTTGGATTGGGTTTTAAATTAAAAGAGGATGAGGGCAGGTGGGATCAAGTGGAGATCTAGAAATCTAAGGAAAAAGGTTAAAGGAAATAGAATGGTTCAGCAATGTCGTTACAAACAACTAGAGTGAAAGTAAGAAGGAACAATCAATAATGTATCAGCGATTAAGGACCAAACAATAAAAACTAAAGTGAAAAACTACATTTTAAGGCTTGCAAAGCATTTGCAAAATGGACAGGTGAACTAGTGACGCAAGTAAAGGCATGATTCAGAGATGCCGGTGTTGGACTGGGGTGTACAAAGTTAAAAATCACACAACACCAGGTTATAGTCCAACAGATTTAATTGGAAGCACACTAGCTTTCAGAGCAACGCTCCTTCATCAGGTGAGGTGACATAATCACCTGATGAAGGAGCGTCGCTCCAAAAGCTAGTGTGCTTCCAATTAAACCTGTTGGACTATAACCTGGTGTTGTGTGATTTTTAACCAAGTAAACCGCCTCAGGCGACTGACTGTGTGGAGTTTGCACGTTCTCCCCGTGTCTGCGTGGGTTTCCTCCGGGTGCTCCGGTTTCCTCCCACAGTCCAAAGATGTGCAGGTTAGGTGAATTGGCCATGCTAAATTGCCCGTAGTGTTAGGTAAGGGGTAAATGTAGGGGTATGGGTGGGTTGCGCTTCGGCGGGGCGGTGTGGACTTGTTGGGCCGAAGGGCCTGTTTCCACACTGTAAGTAATCTAATCTAATCTAATCTAAAGGCAAGTGGTTTCGATCTAAGCGACATTACAGATATGGACTTGCATTTCAATTTGGGATCTGGATAATTATGAATCCTTACCCTACACTACATAAATATCACTCTTGTAAACCCATCTCCAAATGTAAATATCTAATTGGGCCAAAAGGTGACCCCCAACATCCAATCAGTGTGATCAAACATTACCAGGAGGCAGAACTGTCAGCACAATACAAGTAATAAAATCAATGGCAACCACTGCAGAGCGTATCGCTGCCTTGCAAAAAATTGCAGGCAGCAACTCACATGGACGGCAGACTTCAGTACACAAAAGAAAGCCAACTGAAAGCTAAAGTGCACAATTATGCGCACACGATACCCCAGCTCTCAAAAGGTTTTCAGCATCACACAAACAAAACTACCCAACTCCTGCCTGCATTGAACCCAATGGTGGCTGTGCACTTGTGCAGACTATTCTGATTTGGCAACTGACAAATTGAAAATAGCATTCTCACTTCCCCCCACAAGTCAGTTAACAAGCTCAAGGACTTAACAGGTCATTAGTTGGAAGTAGGTGGGTTCCCTATTTTTTTATCCCCATCCTCTTCACTGTGAAACATCAAATGTGCCCTGAGGGCAAAGTTCCAGAAATCCCCTTTATCAATACAACTTTTAATAGGGTGAGCAAGTCTTATGAAACAAAATAAGGGACAGCTTAATCGTGAGAGCAGAAGGGGAATTACATAGGTGTGAGGGGAGAGTTGGCTGACTCAGGTACATAATTTAGCAAGTATAATGATAATTAACAAGGTGATACATTTGAAGAAACAAATTAAAATGTTACACACATGAAACATCCATTAACAAAAAATCTAAACAAGAACTTCTTTAGCAAGTCACAGATAGATTAAAATAGTATTTGATCAAAAGACATATCTTATGTTGCAAAAATAAAAACAGTAAACCCAATGATTTGAAAAGTTTTAGAAACAAGTAAAGGGCAACCAAACTGTTTAGAGGAAATGGAAACAAATAGACAGAGAATAAACTTCCCAGAAATAGAAAAACAAATAGCATGAGCTTTTACAACAAGATAAAAAGTAGTGTAGCTAAAGGAAACATTTGGTTCCGAAGAGGTAGAGGAAGGAGAAAGAAATGTCAGAGACATGAAATCAATTTTGGGTTGTCTGTCTAGTCAAAGACATAAATTAAACACCAGAACTAGAGAGTAACCAAAGAGCTAAAGAGAGTGAGGATTTTAAGATAATTAAATCAGGTATGAAAAAGTCCTGCAGAAACTTAAGGGACTTTAAAATACAACAAATCTTTAGAATGTGATGGCTCAAGCAGTCCCACACTGTTGGTAATCCTACTGCAAATACTGGGACAAGATCAGAAGCTGCAGTTAAGTTCAGCATCAAAAAACAATCTGCTTTAGATAAATGTCATGTCATCAATGCTACGTTACCTTGGAACTGTGGTCTTGCATCCCAGCTGTGGGAAGCATACCCACCAAAGACGTAATTATCCGAATCCTTTACAATCAATAATGTCGGTCCTTTGTGTAGAGTCAGACTGCAAAAGCGAGTGAAACTTGCTCCATGGAACTGAGAGGAGAACAGTAGCTGCCATTTGTGTTGATGTTCTGAAGGTAGGTAGGCGTTGAGGAACATGATTGATGGAATGTCAAATACAGTAAACACCCCAGTATATTTTATACCTACACACTTTGGCAGCAGATGTTTTGTGCTAAAGACTTCACCTTGGGACTCTGAATTTGTAATACGAAGGCCCATTGCTACAAATATATGGAGAAAAGTAGAAATGAGAGAGACTGTGTACATCCAGTCCTTTAGTTCATGCTGTCCACATTCTTCATTCTGCAAATCATCTGCCACCAGATGTTGTCCATCTATCAATAAAGACGGGAAAAACAAACCAAAGCACTAGGTTCACTTTGCAGGTCTTACATTCTGGATATTACTAACAAACAAAAATAAAATTAATATCATGTCTGGCAAATGGCTATGCTCCCCACTAAGTGTTTCAACAGAGGCTTTCCTATTGCTATGAAAACTACTGAAACAATTCAAGCAAATGCTTCAGTGCAGTAATTAGGGACTGTAACTGTGCACAGAAAAATACATTACATACAGAGTAGGTCAAGTGGTATACAAAATCATGAACTGTTTTTGTGTGCTGATTGGTTAGGAAGTTTATTCTGATTAGTCGAGATACTGCATGTACAATGCACAGTTAAATGATGACTGACCATTAATTTTCAGCTTTGTTTATATTCCAAACCAGTCAGGATGAGTCTGATTGGTAAAGGCATTCACTAAATCTGACCAAAGAAAACTACAAAAGGTCCGAAGGATGAGCTGAATGCAATGGATGAAAAGGTATAACCGCGGATAATCAATGGTTACTATTTAAGAAATTAACACATGCGTTGCAGTGACTATACAATCTTTTCAGATAAAGTGGCAACATAGTTAACAAAAGACATTAAGAACAGTATTAGATTCAAAGATGAGACATATGAAATTGCTCGAAAAAGTAGCAAGCTTGATGACTGGGAGCAATTTAGAATTCAGCAAAGGAGATTGATTAAGGAGGGAATTGTGGGAGTAAACCTGCAAGAAACAGAAAAGCCTACTCTAAGAGCTTCTATAACGATGTAAAAAGAAAATGATTAATGAAGCCAAACATAGGACCTATACAATCTGAAACAGGAAAAAGGGAAAAATGGAGAACAAGGAAATGGACGAACAATTAAACAACTACTTTAAGACACACAAATTACTTGCTAGGTGTGCTAAAGAAGCATGAATTTTTGGGGAAGGAGAAATTGGAGGAATTAGTATCAGTTAAAAAAAAAAGTACAGGACAAGTTAATGGGATGAAAAGCTGATAAATCGCCAATGCCTGATAATCTACATGCCAGGGTAGTAAAGAAAGTAGCCATTGTAATAGTAGATGCATTAGTTATCATCTTCCAAAATTCAATAGGTCCTAGAAATTGGAGGGTGGAAAATATAATCCCACTTTTCGAAAAAGGAGGGAGAGAATAAAAACTGAGAAGATAGTCAAAAATTAGTACTTGGGAAAATGCTGGAATCTTACTATAGATATATAACAAAAGGACACTTAGAAACAATATGGATTTAGGAAAGGAAAATCTGGTCAACAAACCTACTGGAGTTTTATTTTATGACATAGATTAGATTAGATTACTTACAGAATGGAAACAGGCCCCTCAGCCCAACAAGTCCACACCGACCCTCCGAAGAGCAACCCACCCAGACCCATTCCCCTACATTTACCCCTTCACCTAACACGACAGGCAATTTAGCATGACCAATTCACCTAACCTGCACATCTTTCGACTGTGGGAGGAAATTAGAGCACCCGGAGGAAACCCATGCAGACACGGGGAGAATGTGCACATGCCACACAGACAGTTGCCCAAGGTGGGAATTGAACCCGGGTCTCTGGCACAGTGAGGCAGCAGTGCTAACCACTGTGCCACCGTGTCATACACTGATGTTAGGATATAGATGAGGAAAAACTAATGGATTGGTGTATTTGGATTTTCACCAGGGCTTTAATAAGGTCCCACACAGATGTTATTATGCAAAATCAAAGGACATGGCTTGGTGGTACTTTATTGACAGGGCCTTGAGAACTGGTTAGCAAGCGTGAAACAGAGAGCAGGAATAAATGAGTCTTTTCAGAGTGAAAAGCAGGATAGGGTAGACAACTGTGTTTGGTCCAAGCTATTCATAACATAGAAATTTGTTAGCAACATAAAACTAGATGGGAGTGTGAATGATGAAAAGGACCTAAAGAGGTTTCTGGGTGATTTAGACAAGTTGAGTGAGTGGGGAAAGACATGGCAGATGCAATACAATGTGGACAAATGTGAAGCAAAAATAGAATGGCAGATGTACTTAATATAGTCACAGGTGATAAATTGAGAATGGTTTATATACAAAAACAATCTGGATATCTTGGTAAACCAGTCATTGACAGAAAGCATGCAACCTGTTAGTTAGGCAAATTATATGCAAATTCATTGCAAAAAAGTTCAGATGCTAGATTACAGGGCCTTGGTGAGACCATACCTAGAGTATGGTGTGCAGGTTTCATCTCCTTATCCAAGAGAGGATACACTTGACAGAGAGGAAGTACTGCCAAGATTGCCCAGACTGATTCCTGGCTTGGCAGGTTAGTCATATGAGAGGGTCTGGGTTGACTAGGACTGCATTCACTGGAGTTTAGAAGGAGAATGGTTCACTTTTAAACAAATAAACTTTTGACAGGCTTGGAAATATTTAGTGATGATGTTTCCCCTAGTCAGGGAGAGTCCAGAATAAAAGATTTTGCCAGTCTGAAAATCCAGAGGAGAAGTTGTTAGCCAAACATTTTTGGTAGGGAAAGTGCTGGGGTCTTATTATAAATATATGACAAAAGGACACTTAGAGAATACCAAGAATGTTACACAGAGACACCATGGATTTCAGAGGGGAAAATCATGTCTGACAAACCTACCCTCTGTTTCACACCTGCAATTCCCTACCAAAGGCTTTATCAAAGCCTTTCTGAAAATCCAAATTAGCCATATGCATTAGTTATTTTCACACTAAAAGAAGAGAAATTTCCTCACTCAAAGAGTAATGAACCAATAGAATTTCTGCCACCGAATACAGTCACTGAATATATTTTAAAAAAGACATAAGATTTCTATAAGATAAATAGTATCAGTGGGCATAGGAAGAAAGCAGGACATAGCGTTGAGATAGAGGGTCAGCCATGATAATGTTGGGGTTCACAGTCGGCTTTGTGAGCTGAGTGCCCTACTCATGCTCCTACGAATCAGACGATGGCCGTCACCTTTTATGTTAAAATAGGCGCAATTCGTACACATGTTCTTTGCAAATAGTGTACTAATATAGGCAGCTTCCAGTGAATGTCAGCACAATTCTTACCACACTCAAGATACTTTAGCAGGTGCTGTCCAATTGCAGAATCACAATTTTGGACACTGCTTTAAATATAATAAGCATGTGTTAGTTGGTTAGGGTCAGCACCTTGCCATTTTACAGGCAGGTGAAGGAATATTTTGTTTTGATATAATTCACCAGTTTTTGGGTCATAAGGAACATATACTCAACATCACACCACTGCTGAAATTCACATACCACATTACTCATTTGTGTAACAGGTACAATGTCTTTTTATTTTAACGGCAACATCCAGATAGCAGTCAACACCATTTATGCTGCCATTGCACCTGCTCTCAAATTTCTCAAATTTTAATTTCTCATATTTTGCACAAACTCATGAAGGCCATAGCCATGACTTCCTGAAAAGTGCTCAGCTAAAAGCCATAAGAAATCTGAAAAATTGTGCCTATTCCTATCAGAATCCTATTTTACTATTTGTTCATGGGATATGGGCGTTACTGGCTAGACCAGCATTTACTGCCAATTCCTAAAAGACAGAGGGCTATTAAGAATCAAGCACATTGTTGTGGGTCTGGAGTCACAACTAGGCGAGACCAGGTAAGGATTGCAAATTTCCTTCCCTAAAAGGACATTAGTGGACCAGGTGGGTTTATACAATTGACAATTGTTTCGTGTTCACCATTAGGCCAGCTTTATAATCCATGTCCAATTCCAACAATCAGCATTCCCTTCTCATACAATATAAAATTACTGTCCCTCTTTATATTGGTATTCTTACAACTGTCCCGATGAAAGCAAGACAAAACACTTCAACAACATGTGTCTTTTTTCAGCAATCCTCAAGTACCATCGTATGAAACTAGGACATAGAGCATTTACTTGGATACAACAGGGTACAGGGATATGAGGATAAACCAGCAGACTTGGCACTAGGTAATAGAACTGGTGTAGGTGCAATGGGCTGAATGGCCTCTTTCTGTACCGTAATAAACCTGCGATCCTACCAAATGACTATATATTCACTTGCTTTTATAACAGATTGACAGCTTGAGGAGATTTAACTTTTCTGAATGATTTTATGAATGAGGATTTTCAGCATTATCTACACGTGAATGAGAGCACAGTAAGAACAGAAGTTGAATATTTTAATAAAATCTCTATTTTAAATAAGTGACTCCTGAGTGGCACATAGTTGGCACTGGGTAAGTGGCTGTGGAAAATACATAAGGACATGGAGGCTGTGTAGGTGTATTTTGCAGAAAGGACCTGACATACACCATTAAAACTTGGCCAGGGCCCCAGTAAACAGAAGCAGATATTCTAACTTTCCGGTCCAGCCACCCATCAGGCTCTGTTGCTACCTCAGGAGTTCCACCTGTGGCATAACACTGACTCCATCCCTTCCTTACCTAAATAAATATACCAGGCTCAGATTTATTTTAAAAAAGAGGCAGATTGGAAAGTTCCTCGACTAACAAAGGTGACCGTAGCCTCAAAAGAACATATGTGGCTCCCTGATTAGGGAGAGACAACTGGTGTGAGTTTAATCTGACGGTCACCACATCTCAGGTAAGGGGTGTGGTTGAGAAGGCAGGATCTTCATGGTGATCTTAGCCAATATGGGAACTGAACACATGCTGTCGGTGTGACCCTACATCACAAACCAGCCATCCTAAGCTAACCGAAAACAACTAAACCTTTCTGATTCTCCAAACTCCGAACCAGACAGCAGGCGGGAAAGAGGGATAATCAAATTGCGACATTTTACACATTTAACTGTATTCCTGTACTTTGGTACACATGACAATAAACTCTAATTCTAATTTTTAAATCTTGCATTTATGAGTTTACAGTGCATGGCAATGACGGCATAATGTTAATGCTTTGAGATCTTTTTAGCTATGATGATTTAATTAGGATTCTGGGCAATCCAAGATGGAGGACGGGAAAAATTTCTGGCTGTAACAGCTGCTCCTTTTTTGAGGTGATTTCCTTGAATTCCAGGAGCAGCAGTTACTGTTTTATATGATGTTGCATTGTTTTGGAACTTTGGGGGGAAAAAAAAGTCAAAACAACAGCAGTTTTAAAAGAACGAAGAACAGACAAAGGAAGCACATGGTGAGGTCAGTGCAAGAGTGAGAGAGAGGAGAGAGGAAAAGAGGAGAGAGAGAGAGAAAAAGAGAGGAGAGAGAGAAAAAGAGAGGAGAGAGAGAAAAAGAGAGGAGAGAGAGAAAAAGAGAGAAAGGGAGAAAGGGAGAAAGGGAGAAGAGCTGGTGTATGGGAGAAGGATTTACATTTTTGGATCATTGGAATCTCTTTTGTGGTAGAAGTGACCTGTACAAAGAGGTCGGATAGCACCTAAATTGGAAGGGGACTAATATACTGGCAGGGAAATTGGCTAGAGTGAACCTGCACAGTTACTGCCTTTGCTGTTTGAATTCATGTATCGCTGGACATCGGAGTGCGTCTGGGAAAATTAACAAACAGTGAAATTCACAACTGATCTTGGAGGAACTGTTGGGTGAAGTTCACAGCATAGAATCAAATAAGTTAATTGTTTTAAGTGGCCTACAGAAAGTCTGAAGTCATGAGTAGACTGGGTTCTTTCTTGATTATATGTTTTTTGAGATATGTCCCTTGATTAAACTTAAAATATAAGCCGTAACTATTAATCTTACCTGGGACAGTCTTTTGTAGAGGAATAAGACGCTGTTATTTTCTGGGTCTGTAGATTGTGAAGGAGCAAAAATGGTCTTTAAAAGAGTGGTATGTGTCAGATGTAGGAGTTTAAAGGGAGTTTAAGGGTTACTGCGGATTATATCTGCAATAAATTCTGTTTGTTGCAAATCTTATCAGATCGAATGGATCAGTTGGAGAGACAGTTAGAAGCAATGAGGAATTTGCAACAGCAACAGTATGTGATGGATGGCAGTTATAGGAAGGGGGTAAAGTCTGAGATACAGTCACATAAATGGGTTAACTCCAAGAAAGGTAAGATAGGTAGGCAGCTAATGTAGGAGGAGAAAGTGAGGTCTGCAGATGCTGGAGATCAGAGCTGAAAATGTGTTGCTGGAAAAGCGCAGCAGGTCAGGCAGCATCCAGGGAACAGGAGAATCGACGTTTCGGGCATAAGCCCTTCTTCAGGAATCCTGAAGAAGGGCTTATGCCCGAAACGTCAATTCTCCTGTTCCCTGGATGCTGCCTGACCTGCTGCGCTTTTCCAGCAACACATTTTCAGCTAATGTAGGAGCCTTCTGTGGCTATACCCATTTCAAACAAATATGCTATTTTGGAAAATGAATTCTCAGGGGAACAGAGCACAAACAGCCAAGTTTCTGGTATTGAGACTGGCTCTAATGCAACAAGGGGTATGTCAGGTTCCAAGAGATCAACTGTGTTAGGGTATTCTCTAGCCCGAGGTACAGACAGATGTTTCTGTGCCCAGCAGCGAAAAATCAGAATGGTGTGTTGCTTCCCTGGTACCAGGATCAAGGATGTCTCAGGGAGGGTGTAGAATATTCTCAAAGGGGAGAGAGGCCAGCAAGAGGTCATTGTCCACATCGGAACCAACGACATAGGAAGGGAAAAGGTTGAGATCCTGAAGGGTGATTACAGAGAGTTAGGCAGGAATTTAAAAAGGAGGTCCTTGAGAGTAGTAGTATCTGGAATACTCCCAGTGCTACAAGCTAGTGAGGGCAGGAATAGAAGGATAGAGCAGTTGAATGCATGATTGAGGAGCTGGTGTATGGGAGAAGGATTTACATTTTTGGATCTTTGGAATCTCTTTTGGGGTGGACGTGACCTGTACAAGGAGGTCGGATAGCACCTAAATTGGAAGGGGACTAATATACTGGCAGGGAAATTGGCTAGAGCTCCTTGGAAGGATTTAAACTAGTGAGGTGGGGGGGGGTGTGGATGAGGAAAGAGATCAATCTGAGACTGGTACAGTTGAGAACAGAAGCGAGTTAAACAGTCAGGGCAGGCAGGGACAAGGGAGGACTAATAAATTAAACTGCATTTATTTCAATGCAAGGGGCCTAACAGGGAAGGTAGATGAACTCAGGGCATGGTTAGGAACATGGGATTGGGATATCATAGCAATTACAGAAACGTGGCTCAGGGATGGGCAGGACTGGCAGCTTAATGTTCCAGGATACAAATGCTACATGAAGGACAGAAAGGGAGGCAAGAGAGGAGGGGGAGTGGTATTTTTGATAAGGGATAGCATTACAGCTGTGCTGAGGGAGGATATTCCCGGAAATACATCCAGGGAAGTTATTTGGATGGAACTGAGAAATAAGAAAGGGATGATCACCTTATTGGGATTGTATTGTAGACCCCCTAATAGTCAGAGGGAAATTGAGAAACAAACTTGTAAGGAGATTTCAGCTATTTGTAAGAATAATAGGGTGGTTATGGTAGGGGATTTTAACTTTCCAAACATAGGCTGGGACTATCATAGAGTTAAGGGTCTAGATGGAGAAGAATTTGTTAAGTGTGTACAAGACAATTTTCTGATTCAGTATGTGGATGTTCCTACTAGAGAAAGTGCAAAACTTGACTTACTCTTGGGAAATAAGGCAGGGCAGGTGACTGAGGTGTCAGTGGGGGAGCACTTTGGGGCTAGCGACCATAATTCTATTAGATTTAAAATAGTGATGGAAAAGGATAGACCAGATCTAAAAGTTGAAGTTCTAAATTGGAGAAAGGCCAATTTTGACGGTATTAGGCAAGAACTTTCAAAAGCTGATCGGGGGCAGATGTTCGCAGATAAATGGACGGCTGGAAAATGGAAAGACTTCAGAAATGAGATAACGAAAATCCAGAGAAAATATATTCCTGTTAAGGTGAAAGGAAAGGCTGTAAGTAGAGGGAATGCTGAATGACGAAAGAAATTGAGGGTTTGGTTACGAAAAAGAAGGAAGCATATGTCAGGTATAGACAGGATAGATGGAGTGAATCCTTAGAAGAATATAAAGGAAGTAGGAGTATACTTCAGAGGGAAATCAGGACGGCAAAAAGGGGAAATGAGATAGCTTGGCAAACAGAATTAGGGAGACTCCAAATAGGTTTTTACAAATACATTAAGGACAAAAGGGTAACTAGGGAGAGAATAGGGCCCCTCAAAGATCAGCAAGGCTGCCTTTGTGTGGAGCTGCAGAAAATGGGGGAGATACTAAATGAGTATTTTGCAAGGTTTGTGAAGGCTTGTAGCTCGGATTGACGTTTAGGGTGTTGGTTTGTTCGCTGAGCTGTAGGTTTGATATCCAGATGTTTCATTACCTGGCTAGGTAACATCATCAGTGGTGACCTCCAAGTGAAGCGAAGCTGTGGTCTCCTGCTTTCTATTTATATGTTTGTCTTGGATGGGGTTCCTGGGGTTTGTGGTGATGTCATTTCCTGTTCATTTTCTGAGGGACTGATAGATGGTATCTAGATCTACGTGTTTGTTTATGGCGTTGTGGTTGGAATGCCAGGCCTCTCGGAATTCTCTGACATGTCTTTGCTTAGTCTGTTCCAGGGTAGATGTGTTGTTCCAGTCGAAATGGTGGGGTTTTTTCCCTCAGTGTGTAGGGCTACGAGGGAGAGAGGGTCGTGTCTTTTTGTGGCTAGCTGGTGTTCGTGTATCCTGTTGGCTAATTTTCTTCCTGTTTGTCCTACATAGTGTTTGTGGCAGTCCTTGCATGGAATTTTGTAGATGACGTTGGTTTTGTCCATGGGTTGTACTGGGTTTTTTAAGTTTGTTAGTTTTTGTTTGAGAGTGTTGGTGGGTTTGTGTGCTACTAGGATTCCGAGGGGTCTTAGTAGTCTGGCTGTCATTTCTGAAACTTCTTTGATGTATGGTAAGGTGGTTAGGGTTTCTGGCTGTGTTTGGTCTGCTTGTCATGGTTTGTTCTTGAGGAATCTGCGGACTGTATTTTTTTGAGTATCCGTTCTTCTTGAATACGTTGTATAGGTGGTTCTCCTCTGTTTTCCGAAGTTAGTCTGTGCTGCAGTTTGAGGTGGCTCATTGGAATAGTGTTCTGATACAGCTTCGTTTGTGTGTGTTGGGATGGTTGCTGGTGTAGTTAAGTATTTGGTCAGCGTTTGTCGGTTTTCTGTATACGCAGGTTTGTAGTTCTCCGTTGTCCTTTCTTTCAACTGTGACATCCAGGAATGCGAGTTTGTTGTCGGTTTCTTCCTTCTTGGTGAACCTTATGCTTGTGAGGGTGTTGTTGATGATGTTAAATGTCTCTTCTATCTTGTTTTGATTTGTGATGACAAAGGTGTCATCTACGTAGCGGATCCAGATTTTTGGTTTGCTGGTTGGTAGGGCTGTTTGTTCTAGTCTTTGCATTACCGCTTCTGCTATGAATCCTGATAGCGGAGATCCCATGGGTGTGCCATTGGTTTGTTTGTAGATTATGTTGTTGAAGGTGATGTGGGTGGTGAGGCACAGGTCCACTTGCTTCATGATGTTTTCGTTGGTAATGTGATTGATGGTGGTTGGTGTGTGTGTGATGGTCTCTTCTAAAAGTGTGGTAAGTGTTTCCTTTGCCAGGTCAATGTTGATGGAGGTGAACAGTGCTGTTACGTCAAATGAAATCATTATTTCATCCTCCTCTATTTTGGTGTTTTTGATGATTTTTAGGAATTCCAGGGTGGAGTGGATGGAGTGCTGTGACTCTTCTACTAGGTATTTCGGTCTTGCGTGTAGTTCTTTGGGCAGTCTGTAAGTTGGTGTTCCGGGTAGTGAGACTATGGGTCTGAGGGGGGCTCCTGGTTTATGGATTTTTGGTAGTCCGTAGAATCGTGGGGTGTTGGTCCCGTCTGGTTTCATTTTTTGGAATTCCGTCTTGTTTAATTGTCCGGAATTATGTAATTTTCTTCGGAGATATGTAATTTTGTTTTCTAGTTGTGGGGTCGGGTCTAGCGCCACCTGTTGGTAGGTGTTGGTGTCTGCGAGTAGTGCATTGACTTTCTCGATGTAGTCCCTTCTGTTCAGGATGATGTGAGCCGACCCTTGTCTGCAGGTAATACAACAATGTTTTTGTCTTTGAGGTTTTCTAGGGCTTTCTTTTCTTGTGTGTACAGTTTGTTTCCTTCCCTTTTTCGGCTCAGAGTAGGTACATCTGTCTGTCTGATCGTTTGTTGTGTTTCTTCTGTGAGTTTGTTGTCCTTCAATGTGGTTTCTAATGCCGCTAGGAAATCATTCTTGTCAGCGTCTTGGTAAATGAAATTTAGTTCTTTTACTAGTACCGCTTTTTCTGTGTCTGATAGGGCTCAGTCTGATAAGTTCTTTATCCATGCCCCTGTGTTATCGGTTTTGTCTTTGTTGGGAGTTTGTCAAGTTTTTTCTTTTCTAACACACACAAACGAAGCTGTATCAGAGCCACCTCAAACTGCAGCACAGACGAACTTCGGAAAACAGAGAACCACCTATACAACGTATTCAAGAAGAACGGATACTCAAAAAATACAGTCCGCAGATTCCTCAAGCACAAACCACGACAAGCATACCCTCACAAGCATAAAGTTCACCAAGAAGGAAGAAACCGACAACAAACTCGCATTCCTGGATGTCACAGTTGAAAGAAAGGACAACGGAGAACTACAAACCTGCGTATACAGAAAACCGACAAACGCTGACCAAATACTTAACTACACCAGCAACCATCCCAACACACACAAACGAAGCTGTATCAGAACACTATTCCAATGAGCCACCTCAAACTGCAGCACAGACTAACTTCGGAAAACAGAGGAGAACCACCTATACAACGTATTCAAGAAGAACGGATACTCAAAAAAATACAGTCCGCAGATTCCTCAAGCACAAACCACGACAAGCATACCAAACACAGCCAGAAACCCTAACCACCTTACCATACATCAAAGAAGTTTCATAAATGACAGCCAGACTACTAAGACCCCTCGGAATCCTAGTAGCACACAAACCCACCAACACTCTCAAACAAAAACTAACAAACTTAAAAAACCCAGTACAACCCATGGACAAAACCAACATCGTCTACAAAATTCCATGCAAGGACTGCCACAAACACTGCGATGGACAAACAGGAAGAAAATTAGCCACCAGGATACATGAACACCAGCTAGCCACAAAAAGACATGACCCTCTCTCCCTCGTAGCCCTACACACTGAGGAAAAAAACCCCACCATTTCGACTGGGACAACACATCTATCCTGGGACAGGCTAAGCAAAGCCATGCCTGAGAATTCCTAGAGGCCTGGCATTCCAACCACAACGCCATAAACAAACACATAGATCTAGATGCCATCTATCAATCCCTCAGAAAACGAACAGGAAATGACATTACCACAAACCCCAGGAACCCCATCCAGGGCAAACATATAAATAGAAAGCAGGAGACAACAGCTTCGCTTCACTTGGAAGTCACCACTGATGAGTATGTTGCATCAGTATTTACTATGGAAAAGGATATGGAAGATATAGACTGTAGGGAAATGGATGGTGACATCTTGCAAAATGTCCATATTACAGAAGAGGAAGTGCTGGATGTCCTGAAGTGCATAAAGGTGGATAAATGCCTAAGACCTGATCAGGTGTACCCTAGACCTCTGTCGGAAGCTAGAGGAGTGATTGCTAGGCCTCTTGCTCAGATATTTGTATCATCGATAGTCACAGGTGAGGTGCCAGAAGACTGGAGGTTGGCTAATGTTGGTGCCACTGTTTAAGAAGGGTAGTAAGGACAAGCCAGGGAACTATAGACCAGTGAGCCTGACGTCGGTGGTAGGCAAGTTTTTGGAGGGAATCCTGAGGTACAGGAAGCACATGAATTTGGAAAGGCAAGGATTGATTTGGGATAGTCAACATGGCTTTGTGTGTGCAAAATCATGCCTCACAAACTTGATTGAGTTTTTTGAGGAAGTAACAAAGAGGATTGATGAGGGCAGAGCAGTAGATGTGATCTATATGGACTTCAGTAAGGGGTTCGACAAGGTTCCCCATGGGACACTGATTAGCAAGGTTAGATCTCATGGAATAAAGAGAGAATTAGCCATTTGGATACAGAACTGGCTCAAAGGTAGAAGACAGAGGATAGTGGTGGAGGGTTGTTTTTCAGACTGGAGGCCTGTGACCAGTGGAGTGCCACAAGGATCGGTACTGGGTCCTCTACTTTTTGTCATTTACATAAATGATTTGGATGCGAGCATAACAGGTACAGTTAGTAAGTTTGCAGATGACACCAAAATTGGAGGTGTAGTGGACACAAAGAGGGTTACCTCATATTACAACAGGATCTTGACCAGATTGGCCAATGGACTGAGAAGTGGCACATGGAGTTTAATTCAGATAAATGTGAGGTGCTGCATTTTGGGAAAGCAAATCTTAGCAGGACTTATACACTTAATGGTAAAGTCCGAGGGAGTGTTGCTGAACAAAGAGACCTTGGAGTGCAGGTTCATAGCTCCTTGAAAGTGGAGTCGCAGGTAGATAGGATAGTGAAGGTGGCATTTGGTATGCTTTCCTTTATTGGTCAGAGTATTGAGTACAGGAGTCGGGTGGTCATGTTGCAGCTGTACAGGACATTGGTTAGGCCACTGCTGGAATACTGCGTGCAATTCTGGTCTCCTTCCTATAGGAAAGATGTTATGAAACTTGAAACGGTTCAGAAAAGATTTATAAGGATGTTGCCAGGGTTGGAGGATTTGAGCTATAGGGAGAGGCTGAATAGGCTGGGATTGTTTTCCCTGGGGTGTCAGAGGCTGAGAGGTGACCTTATAGAGCATTACAAAATTATGAGGGGCATGGATAGGGTAAATAGGCAAAGTCTTTTCCCTGGTGTCGGGGAGTCCAGAACTAGAGGGCATAGGTTTAGGGTGAGAGGGGAAAAATACAAAAGAGACCTAAGGGGCAACCTTTTCACACAGAGGGTGGTACGGGTATGGAATGAGCTGCCAGAGGAAGTGGTAGAGGCTGGTACAATTGCAACATTTAAGAGGCTTTTGGATGGGTATATAAATAGGAAAGGTTTGGAGGGATGGGGTTGGGATATCTGGTCGGCATGGACGGGTTGGACTGAAGGGTCCGTTTCCATCCTGTACATCTCTATGACTCTATGTCACTGCGATCATATGTGGAATTGAGTTTTTAATTCCTGACAATTCAATTTTATTCCAGCTTTAAGCCGTTGTTAAAAACCGGCATTGATATAGAACATGTAATATTAGTACCTTTAGACTTCAACTGAGATATCAGAATATTCGTCAGACGTAATGTGCCTATAGAAGGATCTGAGGTTTTCTCCAAAGACCAACCTCGAAGCATGTCTTCAACTTGCAGCAATTGGATCACTGCTATAATCATATTCTTTGTGAACTACAAGGGATATAAAACAAACCACAGATGAAACAGAGCAATATCCAGCACAAAGTGTTTGGAACAAAATGGTACACAGTTAAATTGTTTAAAAAAAAATAGTTGCAGCAGTGTCAGGAATGGGAAGGGATAAAAAGCAAGACAAAAGGATGGTTAAATTTCCCAAACTTGATTGCACACCCTGACCCAAATAGGAAGCAACTGACATGGAAACACAGAACATAGAAGCTAGGAGCAGGAGAAGACTGTTTGGCCCTTTTGACACTGTCCCATTCTATATGATCATAGCTGAACCTCTATTTCAATGCCATATTCCTGCTTATGATTTGGTTCAATCAGATTGGTGTCTTGTCAAATAATCAGTCAACATTTCTTTGTAGATGAATAGTGACTATGTAATCAAGGTCTTGTGTTAACAAGATGTCCGAAACTACCCTCATGCACCCTGGCCTAGTGAGGGTGGCCATTGACAGGTCCAGGCAGTGACACGTATGGACAGCGTCTATCAGCCTGAATTCTTGCCAAGTGTCTTTGGAGAGGAAGCGTGGGCGATTCTCTGGTGTGCAGTTTGCACATTCTCCCTGTGTCTGCGTGGGTTTTCTCCCACAATCCAAAAATGTGCAGGTTAGGTGAATTGACCATGCTAAATTGCCCAAAGTGTTAGGTGAAGGGGTAAATGTAGGGGAGTGGGTCTGGGTGGGTTGCGTTTCGGCAGGTCAGTGTGGACTTGTTGGGCCGAAGGGCCTGCTTCCAAACTGTAAGTAATCTAATCTAATCATATGGGCTTTAGGTAAACAAGGACAATAGGAGTAAAATGGACACAAACAGTTTCTTAACTTGGTTAAAAATCACACAACACCAGGTTATAGTCCAACAGGTTTAATTGGAAGCACACTAGCTTTCGGAGTGACGCTCTTTCATCAAGTGATTGACAATTTTTAACTTTGTACACCCCAGTCCAACACTGGCATTTCCAAATCATTTCTTAACTTGGGCCTCCACAGTTTTCATATCGTTTCAGTGCCCACATTTTATTACAGTCAATGTTAACGCTTATAAGATCACCTTTCACTGGTTTAAACAAAAAGAGTTTGAAAAAATAGAAATGCTTCCAAAACTAGCTTTCTTAAACAAAAAGCTGAAGACGTCAGGGAAAAAGATTCTTAAAAAGGTGAAGCCTGAAAGAGCTAAGTCCAACTAATTACAACCTTGCTCGTCAAAATGCAAGAAGAACAATTATATAGAGCTTTGTGACCCAATCGAGGCTGATTCACTTTGACATGAGACAAAATAAATGATCTGAATTTTGGGTGTGAAACATGCTTTCAGGCATGAATGTGGCCAAATCTCACTTTTAAAATGGGGAATTATGGAACTGAATTTCAGGGAAATCCCTTGCACCCAAACAAACAGTGGACAAAATATATACTGAACAGGGATGATACCCCTGACGTATTTCAACTTTAAAAATGCAAATGACTTTACAGGATGAAGATTTGGAGGTTTCTATCCATATAAGAAGCTGAATGCTTTTATCTGCACCTGAAATCCCATTAAATCAAAATGCTCCACAATGAGGGAATGGGTGAGAGGGCACAGCATAAACAGAACATTTGCCTTTGTTGAAATTGAGGATATTATTAATATCTTTACCTCTTTTATTTCCCTTCCTTTTATATCACCATCAGCATCGTGGGAAATCATTCTCTGAATTATAAAAGCTTTTTCTTCAGCTGTGCCTCGCATGGCATAAGAAAGAAATAAGACAAACTGTTTCTTGCTTATAGCATTACTGAGGCCTTCTGTTCTTTTAATTGGGTCTACGCTTCTCATTGCATTGTAGAGTCGGATTGTCATGGGGCCCAGCACAGCTGGATGCACGTAAGCCTGAGGATAAATAAGACAACATCACTTGGCATTGTAAAACTATCTCCTAAGCTGATCCAACTCTATTTTTACATTTAGTCATCGGAGATGTGGGACAGCTTTCTAAAGACAGCCAGTAATTTTCACTCCATTCTTCCTAATTAAAATTTATAACAATTCTCAAAGCTAAGAGGCAAAATCACTCCGGTGCCTATAAAAAGCTGAAGAATGATTGCACCCATAGCAAATTCCCAATGTCACTTCCAATAATAATCTGCACTGCCAAGCTCAGGAAAAAGTTAAAAATCACACGACACCAGATTATAGTGGGGAGAAAGTAGCATAGAGTACAATGGGTGAGTGGGGGAGGGGATCAAGGTGATAGGTCAGGGAGGAGAGGGTGGAGTGGATAGGTGAAAAAGGAGTTAGGCAGGTAGGACAAGTCCGGACAAGTCATGGGGACAGTGCTGAGCTGCAAGTTTAGAACTAGGGTGAGGTGGGGGAAGGGGAAATGAGGAAACTGTTGAAGTCCACATTGATGCCCTGGGGTTGAAGTGTTCCGAGGTGGAAGATGAGGCGTTCTTCCTCCAGGCGTCTGGTGGTGAGGGAGCGGTGGTGAAAGAGGCCCAGGACCTCCATGTCCTCGGCAGAGTGGGAGGGGGAGTTGAAATGTTGGGCCACAGGGCGGTGTGGTTGATTGGTGCGGGTGTCTCGGAGATGTTCCCTTGAGAACCTGAGCATTTCAGGTCCTGGACCATCCCAGATTAAAATAAAACAAATGCAATAAATCCTGAAAGCTGAGGTGAGACAGAACTATGTTGTTTAATTCGCAGACGTCAAGTTTAGCCAGGGAAGCCAAGCATACTTGTCATGCTTAGTTATCCTGATGCCCTAATAAAACTGTGAGGGCTACTCCCTTCAATTGCTTTTACTCAATTTACTCAAGTGCATACAAACAATCAACAGCTGTCAGAACTGTGGCCATAAACTCACTTCAGTGTTTTATTACTATTTAAGAAAAGGTGGTGAGGAAAAGAAAGGGAACTACACACTGATGAGCCTGACCTCGGTGGTGGGCAAGTTGTTGGAGAATATCAGGAGGGACAGGATGTACATGTATTTGGAAAGGCAAGGACTGATTAGGGATAGTCAACATGGCTTTGTGCGTGGTAAATCATGTCTCAAAAACTTGATTGAGTTTTTTGAAGAAGTAACAAAGAGGATAGGTTGGGGGGGGGGGGGGGGGAGATATAAAATAGACGTAAGGGGCAACATTTTCACTCAAAGGGTGGTACGTGAATGGAATGAGCTGCCAGAGGAAGTGGATAGGTATATGAATAGGAAGGCAAAAGTGAGGACTGCAGTTGCTGGAGATGAGAGTCAAGATTAGAGTGTTGCTGTAAAAGCTCAGCAGGTATCCTGATGAAGAGTTCCTGCCCGAAAGGTCGATTTTTCTGCTTCACAGATGCTGCCTCATATGAAAAAGAAGGGATGGAGGGATATGGGCCAGGTGCTGGCAGGTGGGACTAGATTGGGTTGGGATACCTGGTCAGCATGGATGGGTTGGACTGAAGGGTCTCTTTCCGTGCTGTACATCTCTATGACAGATGAGTGCAGAGCAGTAGATGTGATCTATATGGACTTCAGTAAGTCATTTGACAAGGTTCCCTATGGGAGACTGGTTAGCAAGGTTAGATCTCATGAAAAACAGGGAGAACTAGCCATTTGGATACACAACTGGCTCGCAGGTAGATGATGGAGGGTAGTTGTGGAAGGTTGCTTTTCAGACTGGAGCCCTATGACCAGTGGAGTGCTACAAGGATCAGTACTGGGTCCACTGCTTTTCATCATTCATATAGTTGGATGTGAACATAGAAGGTATGGTTACTAAGTTTGCAGATGACATCAAATTTGGAGGTGTAGTGGACAGTGAAGAAGATTACCTCAGATGGGCCAATGGGCTGAGGGTGGCAGACAGAGTTTAATTTACATAAATGTAAGGTGGGGAAACAAATCAGAACAGGACTTATACACTTAATGGTAAGGTCCTAGGGAGTGTTGCTAAACAAAGAGAGCTTGGAGTGCAGGTTCATAGCTCCTTGAGAGTAGAGTCGCAGGCAGATAGGATAGTGAAGAAGGCGTTTGGTATGCTTTCCTTTATTGGTCAGAGTATTGAATACAGGAGTTGGGAGGTCATGTTGCAGCTGTACAGGACATTGGTTAGGCCACTTTTGGAATATTGCATGCAATTCTGGTCTCCTTACTATTGAAGGGATGTTGTGAAACTTGAAAGGGTTCAGAACAGATTCATAAGGATGTTGGAGGATTTGAGCTATGGGGAGAAGTTCTAAATTGGAGAAAGGCCCATTTTGACGGTATTAGGCAAGAACTTTCAAATGCTGACTGGGGGCAAATGTTCGTAGGTAAAGGGACGGGGCTGGAACATGGGAAGCCTTCAGAAACGAGATGACAAGATATTCCTGTTAGGGTGAAAGGAAAGTCTCATAGGTATAGGAAATGCTGGATGACTAAAGTAATTGAGGGTTTGGTTAAGAAAACGAAGGAAGCATATGCCAGTATAGACAGGATAGATCGAGTGAATCCTTAGAAGAGTATATTACTACTGCCTTTATACTCAAGAGATAAACCAGGAGGCCAAAAAGGGGACATAGATAGCTTTGGCAAATAGAATTAAGGGGAATCCAAAAGGGTTTTTACAAATACATTAAGGACAAAAGCGTAACTAGGGAGAGAATAGGACCCTTCAAAGCTCAGCAAGGTAGCCTTTGCATGGAGCCGCAGGAGATGGGTGAAGATACTAAACGAGTATTTTGCATCAGTATTTACTGTGGAAAAGGATATGCAAGATATACAATGTAGGGAAATAGATATTGACACCTTGCAAAATGTTCATATTACAGAGGAGGAAGTGCTGGATGTCTTGAAATGCATAAAGGTGGATAAATCCCCATGACCTGGTCAGGTGTACCCTAGAACTCTGTGGGAAGCTAGAGAAGTGATTGCTGGGCCTCTTACTGAGATATTTGTATCATCAATAGTCACAGGTGAGGTGCCGGAAGACTGGAGGTTGGCTAACGTGGTGCCACTGGTTAAGAAAGGTAGTAAGGACAAGCCAGGGAACTATAGACCAGTGAGCCTGACGTCGGTGGTCAACAAGTTGTTGGAGGGAATCCTGAGGGACAGGATGTACATGTATTTGGAAAGGCAAGGATTGATTAGGGATAGTCACATGCCTTTGTGCGTGAGAAATCATGTCTCACAAACTTGATTAGTTCTTTGAAGAAGTAACAAAGAGGATTGATGAGGGCAGAGCGGTAGATGTGATCTATATGGATTTCATTAAGGCGTTTGATAAGGTTTCCCATGGGAGACTGGTTAGCAAAGTTAGATCTCACGGAATACAGGGAGAACTAGCCATTTGGATACAGAACTAGCTCAAAGGTAGAAGATGGAGGGAAGTGGTGGAGGGTTGTTTTTCAGACTGGAGGCCTATGACCAGTGGAGTGCCACAAGGATCGGTGCTGGGTCCACTACTTTTCATCATTTATATCAATGATTTGGATGTGAGCATAAGAAGTATAGTTTGTAAGTTTGCAGATGACGCCAAAATTGGAGATATAGTGGACAGTGAAGAAGGTTACCTCAAATTACAGTGGCATCTTGATCAGATGGGCCAATGGGCTGAGAAGTGGCAGATGGAGTTTAATTTAGATAAATGTGAGGTGCTGCATTTTGGGAAAGCAAATCTTAGCAGGACGTATAGACTTAATGGTAAGGTCCTAGGGAGTACTGCTGAACAAAGAGACCTTGGAGTGCAGGTTCATAGCTCCTTGAAAGTGGAGTTCTAGGCAGATAGGAAAGGATAGTGAAGAAGGCATTTGGTATGCTTTCCTTTATTGGTCAGAATATTGAGTAGTGGAGTTGGGAGGTCATGTTGTGACTGTACAGGACATTGATTAGGCCAATTTTGGAATACTACATGCAATTCTGGTCTCCTTCCTATCAGAAGGATGTTGTGAAACTTGAAAGGGTTGAAAAAAAGATTTACAAGGATGTTGCCGGGGTTGGAGGATTTGAGCTACAGGGAGAGGTTGAATAGGCTGGGGCTATTTTCCCAGAGGCATCAGAGGCTGAGGGGTGACCATATAGGAGGTTTATAAAATCATGAGGGGCATGGATAGGATAAATAGACGAAGTCTTTTCTGTAGGATGGGGGAGTCCAGAAGTAGAGGGCATAGGTTTAGGTTGAGAGGGGAAAGATATATAAAAAAAAGACCTAAGGGGCAACGGTTTCACTCATAGGGTGGTAAGCGTATGAAATGAGCTGCTAGAGGATGTGGTGGAGGCTGGTACAATTGCAACATTTAAAAGGTATCTGGACGGGTATATGAATAGGAAGGTTTTGGAGGGATATGGGCCAGCTGCTGGCAGGTGGGACTAGATTAGGTTGGAATATTTGATCAGCATGGAAGGGTCCATTTCCGTGCTATATATCTCTATGACCCTATGAGAGGCTGAATAGGCTCAGTCTGTTTTCCCTGGAGCGTCGGAGGCTAAGGGGTGACCTTATAGGGGTTTATAAAATCATGGAGGGCCATGGATAGGATAAATAGACAAAGTTGTTTCCCTGCAGTGGGGAAGTCCAGAAGTAGATGACATAGGTTTCGGGTCAGAGGGGAAAGATATAAAAGGGATCTAAGGGGCAACATTTTCACACAGAGGGTGGTACGTGTATGGAATGAGCTGCCAGAGGAAGTGGTGGAGGCTGGTACAATTGCAACATTTAAAAGGCATCTGGATGGCTATATGAATAGGAAGGGATTAGAGGACTATAGGCCAAGTGCTGGCGGATGGGACTAGATTAGGTTAGGATATCTGATTGGCGTGGTTGAGTTGGACTAAAGGGTCTGTTTCTGTGCAGTACGCCACTGACTCTAAAATGTTATCTTGCAGCTAACAATAACAATACTGATAAGTGTCAGAGCATTTCTTCAGTTTAGGTGTTTGACCATAAAAACATGAAGCTCACAGTCTTGTACGTGTCCTTTGTTCTGTCTACAAAAACTTGCCCCTATCAAACTTTGAAGTGCCATTTTATCTGCTGCCGTTTTAGAAAGAGGAATGTAACAACTTTAGAACAGTAAAAAGTCATGAAGATGACATTTGTTCAATCACAAATGGTGTTGATTATTTACTCCAACAAATTGTTGATTCAAGGGGAAGTCAGCTATATTGTTCAAGGAGAAAGTTCAAAACCACCACTAAGTACGAGTGGTGGTGCATACTGACAAAACCACACCACAATAACTGATCGTCCAAAGCTAAATATCTACATTTCCCTTTCCTCACAGGTTAAAGCAGTTGCATTTCTCTTGTCAAGGTGAAGGATCCAAACAGAATATTTGTGCCATTCTAGTTTCAGAATTCAAATCACAGATCCAGTCAACATTGAAAATCCTTCTCAAGTCAATATGGATTTCTTCATCACATGCCTCATCATTAGCGGAATTCTCAGCCTGTGCAAATAGCCCAGAGAAGTAGCTTCCTTGTACAAATTATGATCAGACGTTAAGCCAACCAGAAAGCAAAGTCAAAAATGTATCACTTTCCCCAAAATCAATTTGCAGCATCAACATATGCTACATCAAAGAGACATATTTCTGTAGTAAAAGTGCGAGCTCCCTTTCAAAATATTTATTTGGAACAAAATATCAGAATGGATGACAGAAAGCAAGCAGTGGCAAAACAATTTACAAAACAATTTGATACACCTTGCAATTTTAGATTGTATTTCCAATCATACTTAATTTGAAGTTTCACATGGAAATCATGGGTACTTTTTAGGATAAACCTTTTCCACTTCCAGTTTCTGTGTTCAATACTTACCTTTAACATGGCCAGAGTAACTTGCTTCTGAGTAGCTTTTCCACCTTTTGCACTGCGCGTTGAGCCAGACATCGAGCCAAAAATCTTATCCAGAATAATGCGTTCTTCAGCAGAAAATGGGCATCGGCAGATTCTGTTCAAACCATGACTCTCTCCATTTCCCATCTTCTCCTGTAGATAACGGCAGGGCCCCTCAAACCTATAATAATATTTGAAAAATGAGGAAGCACCAGAATATCAAGAAAGCAACTTTTTAACTCAACTTTCAATCCATTAGACATCCCTGTTCATTGGTGGATATTTTAAAATGAGAAAACGACAGGTGCAGTAGAGAGATTACCTGATTTCAAAACTTTGCAAAGCATCGAAAAGGATATTGATACAGTAGCTAAATACAGATGAGAAAATATTAATGACAGAAAAGCCAGCATTCAGCTTTTCACATCTGAGACTTCAGATAACTGCAAGACAATCCCACCTATTTTTGTAGGGACAAAAATACACTTCTTCCTTATATTTTTATTTGTCATGGAGGACCAACGAAATCACCTACAGCCTTTCATATACAGTTTTAAATAGAAAACACCAGAATGAATGACAAGCCCGAATTGTTCTCGTACTTTCACATTCTCAAGATGTCAGAAAGTGCTTCAGTGTTAGTGTTGTTTGATGGGAAAACAATGCAGTTCTTTACTGCACAAGAATGTCCTGACAAATGGCAATATGTTACCGATTACAGCGCAATTAATTTCTGGCATTGAATACTTGAGGGTTTAACGTCGACCAGGACAGAAGAAATAGCACTGCCCATTTACAAAAAGAAAAGTTGTGGTATCTTTTACAGTTACCTAGAAAAGCAGGCTAGGTTAACAGCACATCAAAAAAAAACATCTAAGAATGCAGCACTTCCTCTGTACTTCACCATAAGTATATCCAGGTTTATAAACTAAGAGAAATTGAATGCACCACCATCTCATATAGAGATGATGTTAACTGCCACTGATTGATCTCAGAGATAAAATTTAGTTAAGGTTCAATCTATCCAAAGCTATAGGAAAGATATTGCAGGATGGCATAGTGGCTCAATGGTTAGCACTGCTGCCTCATTCCAATCTCAGGCGACTGGCTGTGACGTTCTCCCTGTGTCTGCGTGGATTTCCTCTGGGTGCTCCAAAGATGTACAGGTTAGGTAGACTGGCTATGTTAAATTTTCCCTAGTGTCTCGGGATGTGCAAACTAGGTGGATAAACATCCTAAATGCAGGGATAGGGTAGAAGGCTAGGTCTGGGTAAGATGCTCTTCAAAGGGTCAGTGTGGAATCAATGGGCTGAATGACCTGCTTCCACATTGTAAGAGTCCTTTGATTCTATGTTCAGGTTATTAGAAGATATTGATACTAAATGCCAAATTTTAGTCATTTAATCCATTGAAGTAGTCTTGTTATAATATACAAAGGAGAAAGTAAGGACTGCAGATGCTGGAGATCAGAGCATAAAAATGTGTTGCTGGAAAAGTGCAGCAGGTCAGGCAGCATCAAAGGAACAGGAGAATCGACGTTTCTGGCATAAGCCCTTCTTCAGGAAAACGTCGATTCTCCTGTTCCTTTGATGCTGCCTGACCTGCTGCGCTTTTCCAGCAACACATTTTTAAGCTTGTTATAACAAATGACTATTTTACAACTGCTATTTCTTCCCCGATTCCTTAAACAGAGTAGGATACAATTTTAAAAAACCAAAGAACTGCGGATGCTGGAAATCAGAAACAAAAACAGAAACTGGTGGAGAAACTCAGCAGGTCTGACAGCATCTAAGGAGAGAAAGCAGAGTTAACACTTTGGGTCCATCCTCAGAATGAATTGTAGCTAGGAAAAGATTGGCATATATTCTAAACATATGGTGGGTGGGAGGGGTTTTGGGTGGGAGTGAGGGACATGGAAGAGATAGATGAAGGTGGAGCCCAGACAGAGAGAGAGAAAAAATACAGCTGGGCAGACAAAGGAATGGGTGAAAGTTAGCCTCGGAGAATCAATAACTGCTAAATGTGGACCATTAGTGGTTGACAACGGGTTGTTTGTGGCAGCAGCCTATGCAATGACAAGGCCTGGAGTGTGGGGGGGTTGGGATAAGGACATAGGAGATGGTGCTCAAGAGCTAAAATTTTTGAACTTGATATTATTGCAGAGGATGTAGAGATCCCAAGCAGAAAATGAGATGCTGTTCATGCAGCTCGTGCTGCGCTCTGCTGTTGCATTGTAGTAAGCCCAAGACAGAGATGTTGGCGAGGGAACATGGTGGTGTTTTGAAGTAGCAGGCAACTGGAAGCTCAGTGTCATTTTTGCAGACAGAACGTAGGTGTTCTGCAAAGCGATCACCCAGTCTGTGCTTCATATTGTGAGTAGCAAATGCAGTAGAACAGATTGAGTCAAGTGCAGTTAATCACTGCTTCACCTGGAAGGTGTGTCTGGGGCTTGGATAGTGAGAAGGGAGGAAGTAAACATGCAGGTGTTACACCTTCTTTCATTGCATGGGAAGATGCCATGGGGGTGTGGGGTGGTGTTGACAGTGGAGTAGGAATGGACCAAAGTGTCCTGGAGGGAATGGTCCTTATGTAAGGCTGATGTGGGAGGGTGTCTGCCATAGGTGTCTGCTAGTGGCACCTCTCTGGAGGTGGTGGAAATGGTGGTTATTGTTTCTTTGAATGTTGATGCTGGGGGGATGGTAGGTGAGGACAAAGGAGATCCTGTTGCTGTTGTGGGAGGGATGAGATGGGGTGAAGGCTCAACTGTAGTAGATGGGTTGGAAACAGATGAAGGCCCTGCCAACCATGGTGGTGGGAAATCTCAGTTTAGGAAGAAGATGGACATTTCAGAGGCCCACTTGTCAAAGTTGGCATTATTGGAACAGATGCAATGGCGATGGAAAACCGGGGGATTGGAATAGAGTCTTTATAGGAAGCAGGGTGCCAGAATATACAGTCAAGGTAACTATGGGAGTTGGTGGGTTTATAGTGGATATTGGTGGCCAGCCTATCTCCTTTTGTAGAATACAATTAATCTGGGCTAATAATGTATTTAATTTTAAGGAGGACAGTGTCTCTACTACCTCCCTTGTCATTATGGTAATTTTATCTAATATTTCCCACTAACGAGAAAGCCTGCAACACCCCTTTTCTTTGTAAAGACAGAACAAAGTATTCATAAAGGATCCTGCCCATATTTTCTGTGTACAAGTAACCATGTATATCTGTTCACTCATATCTTTCCTTATTCATCCACTGGTGCTAATATTCCAGGTAAACACCTTTGGATTACTATAATTTTCCTCATCAATATTATTCCAATACCCCTCTTTGCTTCTCTAATTTCCTTTCTTATTTCACCCCTGTACTTTCCATGCTGTAAACTTCCTAAATTAAGATTATTGCAAGTTCCATTTTTCCATTCTTTAACTTGACCAATATGCTTCTGGATAACTAGGGAGCTTAGTACTTTCTCTTTGTGGAGATGTATTTACATTGTATCTGCAAGATCTCATTTTTGAAGACTTCCTACTTATTTGCTAGTGACTTTCCTTCAAGTAGATGTAACGTGTCCACATTTGCCAGAATATCCATCAGGTTTATAAAGTTTGCATTTCCCTATTTAGAGCTTTTATATTTGTTCCAACATTCAGTCTTTCCATAAGAATGTTAATTCTCTTTGTATTATGATCACCATCTCCAAAATGGTTATCCACAGCTATGTCACCAACCTGCACAGCTTTATTTCTTTCCTAAGGCTAAACCAGATAGGATGCTCTCGATGGTGCATCTATAAAAATTGGTAAGAGTTCTTGTGGACATGTCAAATTTCTTTAGCTTCCAGAGGAAGCAGAGACGTTGAGCTTTCTTGACATGGATGGACCAGAACAAATTGTTGGTGACCATCACTCCCAGGAACTGGATGGCCTCGACCATCTCCACCTTGGCACCACTGATGCAGACAGGGGAATGCCCTCCACTCTGCATCCTGAGGTTAATGACCAGCTCCTTTCTTTTACTGATGTTGAGATTGTTGTTTTTACACCTTGTTGCTAAGCACTCAATCTCTTTCCTGTACTCTGTCTCATCATTGTTTGAGATCAGACTTAAAACGATGGTGCTATCAGCAAACTTCTCAATGGAGTTGGGGTGCAATTTAGGTCATGAGTGTATAAGGAATATAGTAGGGCCTGAGAATGCAGCCTTGCAGGATGTTGGTGTTGAAGATTATGATGGAGGAAAATAAGAATAGGTGACAACATTTCCAACACCATAATTCCATATGATCCCCTCATTACAAGATTCCCTACCACTACTGCTTTTACATTCTCCTTCTTTCCCCTATATTTCCCTCCCCCATGCAGCTAAGTCATCCATGAAACTGACTTGACTGAATTCTGTAGAGAAACCACCGCACTCATCAGTATCCAAAATGGAATACTGATTAGCGAGCAAAACAGGCTCAGGGAATTCCTGCAATACCAACCTGGTTTTCTTAGGATGGGCAGGCCTCTGTACTTCTGTATGCTTCTCAAGTCCAGTGTGACCACCTCCATAAATGTGCTTCCACGTAATCCTCTGCACAACAATGACTAAAATGTCTGCTCAAATTCCAAAACCTGGAGCTCAGGTTTGTGCAGCCAGTGACACTGCCTGTGGACACGTACACCTCGGATGCATGGTGTGACCATGACTTCACACACAGGGCAGGAAGTGCACTCCACTTGGCTGAGCTGACCTGGGATCTTACCACTTTCTTAAAAAACTTTTCGTTACAATTAAAATAGTAGGAAACCTACCAGTATTCACTAATAAGTTCTCATCCTGTACAGGAGCCTGAAAATGCAAATCGTAACACCTCCTCCACCCCTCATTGAATTTCCTTCTAGCCTTTACACTCTAGACAACCAAAGTAACACTCAGTGCACACAAGGTAGCATTGAGGGAATCCTCTATTTATTCTTCATGGAAACAATGGACAAGCTTCAAAACAACCTGATTAAGCAAGCCATAAATTAACTAGTCCCAGTTTCTCTCGATTCTTGTAAACCCCATGTTTCACTCAATGTTAATAACTGCTAAATTAAGGGAACTTCAGATGAAACTGAACCCCTAAGACTCTCAGAATCACCAACTCCTGAGGACGGCATGGGGCAAGCACAGCAGCCAAAACTATGCAGTCAGCCCACCACCAAATTGCGGTGGGGGCGGGAGAGGGGGTTGTGGATGGGAGTGGGGGTTAGATGTCTCTCAGTCAAAGGCAATCCATGCTGAATGTACACCAGGCAAGTGGAACAGGCCACTGACAGACAACTTTCACCCTTGCTGCTGAAATCCCCCAGCACCATCCCCCACCACACTCACCCTGCAAAATCTCCTTAAGTTACTTAAAGATGGCTTGCAGGGGGTAATCCCTGTTTCTGCAATCCTATTTGTGACCAACTCTGCACAAGAGTGGCCAGACTCTGATTGGTCAACAACTCTCAGCAAACGAGTCTTCCACCTCTGGGGACCTTATGGCAGGTTTAAACTCACCAGTGGCCTTGGCAGGCCTTATTGGCTTACTGCTCAGTAAGCCAATCTCAAAACACGGCCACCACTGGTCTCTTGCCAACTCCCCGGCCTGCATGCAAGGCCCTGATGCTTCAAAAGGACTCTGTCCCATTGTCTGTACTCGGCTAGCTGATTAGCATTCACTTCTGTGCTTTCCTTCTCTCTGTTAAATCTTCCACCTCAAAGAAACAACCTTGAAATCCATAATCTCTTCAAACTACTATCCCAACTCTGGGGGGGCTGAGAGATGAATGGGAGGGTGTTTTGGCTGGGTGGGGAGGGGGGTGAGGGTCAGGGGAAGGTGGATGAGAATGTGATAGGCAGATAAAAGGTGGGTGGTGATGGTGACAGGTTAGACTGGGGGCTGGAGCAGATAGGTGGGAAGGAAGATGGATAAACAGGAAGGGATTGGGGTTGGGGGTGGGGTGGGGGGGGGGGGCGAAGGTAGCTGGGAATGTGATAGGTAGATAAAGATGGGGGATGATGATAAATCTTTACAAGCTCTATTGTTCAGACTCTTACCAAATCTCTTGACATACTATTTCTCTCTGCTCTCTAACAAAAATTGACGCTAGCTAAGTAATCACTTCAAAGTTTTAAAATTCCCATTCTTATTTTATAGCCCTCCATGATCTCACTGCTCTCCAATTCAAATTTCCACCATGAAGAGAATTCCTTTTATCTTCCTCCACAATCAGAAGGTGGTGAATCAGTTACCTTCTCTCAAGTTGTGGGGGTTGTGTCAAAGAATTATTCAATTTCTTTCACTAATTCACGGGATGAGGGCACTGCTGGCAAGGCCAGAATTTATTATCTCTCCCTAATTGCCCAGAGGACAGTTAAGAGTGAACCACATTGTGGTGGGTCTGGAGTCACATGTAGCCAGATCACGTAAGGATAACTTCCCTAAAAAGAACATCATGGTCATCATTAGACTTTTAATTTCAGAATTTTCAATTCAATTCAAACTCCACCATCAGTTTTAGCAGAATTTGAACCAGAGTTCCCAGAACATTACCTGGGTCTCTGGATTAATTGTCAAGTGACAATACCACTAGACCACCACCTTCCTCAACTTCAATGAATTATTCAAAACTTGGATAGACTTTTGAATTAAGGGTTATGGCAGAACAGGCAGAAAAGGGGAGTTGAGACCACAACCAGATCAGCCACCATCGTACTGAATGGCGGAGCTGGCTCAAGCAGCCAAATGGCTCGCTCTTGTCCCTGAGTCTTATATCTGTGCTCCTCTAATTCCGGCCCCCAGTTTTAAATTGCATTATTGGTGGATGTGCCATCAGCTGTCTAAGCCCTAAGCTTTGGAACTATCTCCTTAAATCCCTCCATTTTTCACTGTTTTTCCTTTATGACACTCCTTTAAATCTACCTCTTGCCTTGTCACTTCACTCCTCGGAGATGTTGTGGCACATTTTGCTTTGTTAAAGCTCTCTCACTCAAATTATTCCTGTCATTATAAAAAGGTATTGATTTTAACTGTTTAGTTTAGCCAAACTGATCCACTAAAGGACAGTGACAGCACAGCTAACAGATCCAAAATTAAAAAAAAAGTAAACTTATTAAAAGTATACAGAGACATACATGGCTAAATTGCATTCCTTTCCACCACGTTGACTACTTCATATTTGTTAATGAATAAAGCAATGCAATGACATAAATATTTCTAATCTTAACAACTGGCAAAACATTTTCCATGCAAGACGCAAACTGAAAGATTAAGCTGCTTTATTTACTACAACAACAGAAGTCATTCAGAATCAGGAAATATTCCTTTACCAAAAAAAAATTCCACCATAAAATGCTTACGAACAGATGAAAAATCGAACCAATTAAATCTCCAATTTAAGAAAGGAAGGTTGGTCGTCATCTTCAGATTTCATTGCACATCCCTCTCAGCTCCTGATTCTCAGTTTTCTTATATTTCACTCCACTGTGGATCTGGCTGCAAATCAGATTTTCCAATCTCCCTTTAGTCACTACAGTGCTAGGTTATTCTTTTCTAGTCTCTGTTCCCTTCATTGGTAGTCCTCTGCGGATTCCTTCAGGTCATAATTGTTAGATGGTGGAACACTATGTTGTCATGGTAACCTCAAAGCTCAGCATTGCCCACATTCTGAACATTAAAAAAAGGCTTATGTTCAGTCTTTCTGAAAAAGCTAAAATGAGCATGAAATGTGGGAAAGATAGCGAAAATTTGCAGGTGGAAATGGATGTCTAAATTGAAGCATTAATCCAACTGTTTTCCTCAGTTTCCCCACTATCTGATGCCAGAATGCAGACCCTGATGGACTGCTTATTGTTGCTGGAGATTTCAACCATGCGAATCTCATGTTTCTGCTCCCTAAGTTCCATCAGCATATGGATTTTGAGACAAGAGGGGAGAACATGCTGGATCTGGTTTACACAAATATCCCAACGCATACAGGGCAGAGCCCCAGCCATACTCAGACTACATCTCTGTTTTGCTAATCCCAGCATACAAACCGCTCGTCAGATGTGCCAAACCGGTTCAGAAGCAGGTGTAAACCTGGCCGGCAGGAGCCATTTCTGCCCTTCAAGAGGATTTTGAGCGCACAGACCAGTGTGTGTTCAGGGAGGTGGCAACCGATGGCAATTCCATCAATTTAGACGAATACACGGCATCGGGGATTTGTTACTTTAGCAAGTGTATTGACGACGTCACTTCATCCAAGATCATCATTTCTTGCCCCAACCTGAAGCCGTGGATGACCACAAAGGTGTGTGCGCTGCTGAGGACATGTGATTCTGCCTTCAGAGCCGATGGCAAGGCGGCCCTAACAACAGTGAGGGCCAACGTGAGCCAGGACATCAAAGAGGCAAAGCATGCACACGCATAGACAATACACAGCCATTTTCAGAACAGCGGCGATACGCAGAGCATGTGGAAGAGCATCCAGGCCATTACCCATCACAGAACAGCATTGCCTGCTTGTGCTGGTGGTGCCTCCCCCCAAATGAAATGAACAACCTTTATGCACAGCTTGAGGCATGAAATGACGTGGCAGCGAGGAAGTCCAGCACACCCTCCCAATGACCAGGTACTGTGTCTAACCAAGACCAACATGTGAAAAACCCTGTGCAGAGTCAACCCACGTAAGGCTGCTGGACCAGATAATATCGCTGGCAGAGTGCTCAGAAGATGCTCTGACATACTGCTGGATGTTCTCACGAACATCTTCAACATCTCCCTGAGTTCCACCATAGTTCCAATGTGCTTCAAGACCACTGCAATGGTCCCTGTGTTGAAGTCTTCAGTATCTTGTCTCAATGACTACTGCCCCATTGTGCTAACACCCATCATTATGAAGTGCTTCAAGAGGCTCGTGATAAGGCATATTAAGACCCTGCTGCCCCCCTCAGTGAACACCCTGCAGTTCACATAACATCCCAACCACTCAATAGATGATGCCATTTCCACCACCCTCCATCCACCCTCACCCACCTGGAGAAGAAGTACACCTAGGTCAGATTACTGTTCATAGACTTCAGTTCTGCATTTAACACTATCATCCCTCAGCTCCTGATTGGAAAGCTGAGTATGCTGGGCCTAATTACCTCCCTTAATAATTGGATCCTGGACTTCCAGACTGGGAGACCGCAGTCAGTCCAGATTGGGAACAGCATCTCCAACACCATCACACTGAGCTTGGAGCCCCCCCAGTGGTGTGTGCGGAGTCCACTGCTGTTCACCACGCTGACACACGACTGTGCAGCAATGCACAGGCTGACTCACATCATCAAGTTCACTGATGACATAACTGTTGTGGGTCTCAACAGCAGGAACGACAAGTCAGCATACAGAGAGGAGGTGCAGTGGCTAATGGACTGGTGCAGAATGAACAACCTATCTCTGAATGTGGACAAAATGAAAGAGATGGTTGTTGAATTCGGGAGGGCATGGAGCAAGCACTCCCCACTGGATATCGACAGGTCCCCCGTGGAGACCTTGAAGAGCACCAATTTTCTGGACGTACATTGGTGGAGAATCTCACCTGGTACTTCAACACCAGCTCCATAGGCAAGAAAGCCCAGCAGCTTCTCTACGTTCTGCACGGGCTGAGGAAAATCCATCTCCCACCCCCCATCCTCATCACATTCTGCAGAGGGCTCACTGAGAGTACCCTGAGCTGCTGCATCACTGCCTGGTTCAGGAATTGCACCGTCTCGGATAGTAAGACCCTACAACGGATAGTAAGGATAGCTGAGAGGATCATCAATAGACAATAGGTGCAGGAGTAGGCCATTCTGTCCTTCGAGCCTGCACCACCATTCAATATGATCATGGCTGATCATCCTTAATCAGTATCCTGTTCCTGCCTTATCTCCATAACCCTTGATTCCACAATCCTTGAGAGGTCTATCCAACTCTTTCTTAAATGAATCCAGAGCCTGGGCCTCCACTGCCCTCTGGAGCAGAGCATTCCACAGAGCCACCACTCTCTGAGTGAAGACGTTTCTCCTCATCTCTGTTCTAAATGGTCTACCAGAGTGTCCTCTGGTTCGGCACTCACCCATCAATGGAAACATGTTTCCTGCCTCAAGAGTGTCCAATTCTTTAATAATCTTATATGTCTCAATTAGATCCCCTCTCAGCCTTCTAAACTCAAGGGTATATAAGCCCAGTCGCTCTAGTCTTTCAGCGTAAGGTAGTCCCGCCATTCCAGGAATTGACCTCGTGAACCTATGCTGCACTCCCTCAATAGCCAGAATGTCTTTCCTCAAATTTGGAGATCAGAACTGCACACAATACTCCAGGTGTGGTCTCACCAGGGTCCTGTACAGCTGCAGAAGAACTTCTTTGCTTCTATGCTCAATCCCTCTTGTTATGAAGGTCAGCATGCTATTAGCCTTCTTCACTACCTGCTGTACCTGCATGCTTACCTTCATTGACTGGTGTACAAGGACACCCAGATCTCTTTGTACTGCCCTTTTACCTAAATGGATTCCATTTAGGTAGTAATCTGCCTTCCTGTTCTTGCCACCAAAGTGGATAACCATACATTTATCCACATTAAACTGCATCTGCCATGCATCTGACCACTCACCTAAACCTGTCCAGGTCACCCTGTAATCTCCTAATATCCTCCTCACATTTCACCCTGCCACCCAGCTTAGTATCATTTGCTAATGTTATTACTAATACCATCGTCTATATCATTAATATATATTGTAAAAAGCTGCGGTCCCAGTACTGATCCCTGCGGTACCCCACTGGTCACTGCCTGCCATTCCGAAATGGAGCAGTTTATCACTACTCTTTGTTTCCTGTCAGCCGACCAACTTTCAATCCAAGTTAGTACTTTGCCCCCAATACCATGCACCCTAATTTTGCTCACTAACATCGGGGTCTCTCTTCCCTCCATTACAGACATGGTAACTACACGCTGCATCCAAAAGGCTCAGAGAACTGTGGAAGAGCCCACACACCCCTGACTTTTCTCCTTCCTTCCATCTGGTAGCATTCGGGGTCTCACAGCCAGACTGTGCAACAGTTTCTTCCTCCAAGTTATCAGGCTCCTCAACATTGTATGATCAGACTCTCTTCCATCTGAAATTCGTTACACGACTCCTATTGCTGCTAGAACACTGTCTATTAATTATCATTCCCTTATTACACTGTGATGTGTGAGTTTTGCACTTCTATGCACTTTATGCCATCCTGTGTACGATAAAACATTTTGTACTGTCCATGTAGCACCTTGGTTCTGGAGGAACATGGTCACGTTTTTACTGTATCAGTTGTATATGGTAGAAAATGACAAATAAAAGCTACTCTCTCTCTCTAATACAGCTAAAATCAATATTTCCCACTTTTACAACAGCAAGAAAGATACTATAGTCTGTATCCATAACAAAGCTCATTATGCAAAAGCTTGTCATAGCTAAAAAGGAATAATCCAACGTGTCCAACTATTGCTGTCATCAGGCGACACTCAATACGTCAGCAAAGTGATGGAAGGCGTCAACAATAGCGATATAAAGCTCCAACCAGCTCACCAATGTTATTTGGTTTACCAGGGCCACTTAGCTCCAGGTGCCATGACGGACTTGGTCTAAACATGGGGAAGAGAGCTGGATTCGAGAGGTGAGGAAAGTGTTTACTGCATTCGTCACCAAGGTGGCATTTCACCAAGTGTGGAATCAAGGAGCCCTAGAAAAATCAAAGCCAACAGAATCAGAGGGAAAGCCCTTCAGCTGGTTGGAATCATACCGAGCACAAAGCAAAGCGGTTGTGGGGTGGCTCGACGTGCAGTGGTAGTGTCCCAACTCAGGGCAAGGAGGCCTTGGTTGAAGCTACACCTGTTTCAGAAATGTGTAATAAAATCGCTGAACAGGTTGGTTTGAAAATAACTATTGCTCTGCTGCCAAATGTCCAGGTTCCCTACTTCTGGTTCAGAAGGCTTGAGTTCAAGACCCACTTGCTCCAGAAGGGCAAATCTCTGAATGGGTTGGCTGGAAAATATCAGGAAAGCGGTTGAAATACAATAATTTTAACCCCCTTACTGCTGGAGTTCTTCAGGATAGTGTCCTAGGCCCAAGCATTTTCAGGTGGTTCAATAATCAGCACTTTATCATAAAGTCAGAAGTTGGGATGTTCACTGATGGTTGAAATATTCAGCGCTATTTACCAACCAGTCCTTACCTGGATATCATTCAGGGTCATGCAAGGAAGTGGCAAGTTATAACCAAACAAGTGCCACACAATGGTTCTCTTAATAAGTGAAGTAGATTCTAACCATAGCATTCATATTAATTGGTATTTCCATCAGTGGATCTCCCACTGCTAATATCCTGGTGAAATTCACTTGACCAGCCACATAAATTCAGTTGATGCAAGAACAGATTAAAGGCTGGAAATTCTGTAAATGTAAGTTACCTCCTATCTCTCAAAAATCTGGTTACCATCTTAAGGCACGATTCAGATTGACTTTGAATCTTTTTCACTTGCCTTGATGAATTCATCTCCAAAAACATTCAAGAAACATTGAGACCATCTACTTGGTAACTCATCCCCCACCTTGAATGCCAACTCCTTCACCACTGGTTCACTGTGGCAACACTGTGTATCAGATAAAGAATGCATTGCTACGAGTCATCCAACCCTTCTGCAACAGCACTTTCTAAACCCATAGCCTCTCCCATCTAGAGCAGCAGGCACTTAAAAACATCAAATGAAAGATCCTCACCAAGTTATACACCATTATGACTTGGAACTACATTAACATTCTTTCCATAAGACCATAACACACTGGACCAGACATTAGGCTATTCAGCCCATCAAGTCTGCTCTGGCATTCAATCATAGCTGATAACCCAATTCTCCTGCTTTCTCTCTATGACCCTTGATCCCTTTGACAATCAAGAATCTATTTATCTCTGTCTTAAATATACTCAAGTTAAAAATCACAACACCAGATTATAGTTGAACAGATTTATTTGCAAGTACTAGCTTTCAGAGTGCTGCTCCTTCATCAGGTAACTAGTGGGGCAGGATCTTAAGACACAGAATTTAATGCAAAAAATCACAGTGTCATGCAATTAAAATGATACATTGAATAAACCTAGATTGCTGTTAAGTCTTTCATCTTACCGAATGGGTTGCAGGTTTCAGTTCATTAATGTGTAAATCCCAGAACTCCTTTAGTCATGTTTTCGAGATAACTTAAGGTTTTATCTAAAAAAGCGACACCTCAGCTCAGACAATTATTAAAGATGTGAGGTTAGAATCTGTCTATATCTCAATCTTGAGTCAAATTTGTTCTATTTCCAAACTAGGAATTTACAAAATGTTATATGGATTGACTACCTGCATTAACTGGCTTCAGGTTGTGTGCTTTTTGAGCAAAAATAGAATGTATCTGCAAATACAATTCTGCAAATTCAAATTCACCCATCAACTTATGTGTGTGGTTTGTACGTGAGAGGGAGAGAGTATTAGTATGTGGATGAGTGCGTGTGATAGAGTGTGTGTTTGTATGTGTGCGTGCTTGGTAGAGTATGTGCATGAGTGTCACAGAGTATAAGCCTGTAAGAGGGTGTGTGCATGGGTGTGAGTGTGGGCAGTGTATATATGTGTGTCTGGGAGACAGCATGTCTATGAGACATGTCTCACGCAGCATGTCTGCGTGAGTTTGTCAGTATATAAAAGTGTGTGTGTGTATGTGTGCGTGTGAGAGAATGTGTAGTGCAATGGAGTCACCTGTAGTGTGAATTAACCCAAGCTCCTGGTTGAGGCCATCCTCATGGGTATCAAACTTGGATATCAGCCTCTGCTTGGCCACTCTGCGTTATTGCATATCCTGATGGCTGCCTTGGAGGATGATCACCTGAAGACTTGGCCAATGTTGTCTATCTCATTGCTGCAGGCAACGATGCCCCGAGGCATGGTACATTGTTGAGACCAAGCAGACACTACGACAATGGATGGATGGATGGACACCGTGCGACAATCGCCAGACAGGGATGTTCCCTCCCAATCGGGGAACACTTTAGTGGTCAGGGACTTTCGGCCTCGCATCTTTGGGTGACCATTCTCCAATGCGGACTTTGGGATACGCAACAATGCAGAGAGGCCGAGCAAAGGTACCCATGAGAGTGGCCTTAGGTTCATGTCACACTACATTATCAAGCTAGCACCATGCCTCTGACATCATGGGCCGTTACTTAGTAGCCTCCTGTGTGACAGCTTGTCAAAGGCCTTCTCGAAGTCCAGGTAGATAACATCCATTGATTCTCCTTGGTCTAACCTGCTTGTTACTACCTCAAAGGATTCTAGCAGATTTGTCAGACATGACCTCCCCTTGCTGAAACCATGCGGACTTTGCCCTATTTTACCATACACTTCCAAGTAATCAGAAATTTCATCCTTCACAATGGATTCCAGGATCTTACCCACAACCGAGGTTAGGCTAATCGGTCTGTAATTTTCCATTTTTCACCTTACTCCCTTTCTCAACAGGTGTGACACATTAGCGATTTTCCAGTCCTCTGGGAACCTCCCTGATTCTAGTGACTCCTGAAAGATCACCACTAATGGCTCCACTACCTCTTCAGCTGTCTTCCTTAGAACTCTGGGGTGTAATTAATCTGGTCCAAGTGACTTATCCACGATCAGGCCTTTCTGCCAGACAGCCAATCTTCTACCCATGCTAGTTCCTTGTCACTAACACTATGGGCCCTTATCTTACCCAGCAGATTTCACTGGCCATGGGTCAAAATCATGTAACTCCCTTGTAAATGACATTGTGGGTGTACCTACACCACACTGACTGTCGTGGTTCAAGGCAACAGTTCTCCACCATCTTTTCAAAGGGCAATTATGAATGGGTGTTAATTGTTGAATTTACTAGTTATTTGCATCCTACTAACAAATAGAAAAGATGTTGCTGAATAATATACTTGAGCTGCAACATTAATGTACCTGTGCTGTCCAAAATGTTGACTGACCTGTTTGCTGCTTTGTTGTTCATTTGGTGAAACAATCGATTACCTGCTTTTGCTGAAAATGTGTTGCTGGAAAAGCGCAGCAGGTCAGGCAGCATCCAAGGAACAGGAGAATCGACGTTTCGAGCATAAGCCCTTCCTGCTTTTCCATTGATATCAACATTCGATTATGTTTTAAATAGTTCAGTACAGATATAGACAGTGTGGTTAAAAAGGTGTTTGGCACACTTGCCTTCATTGTTCAGTCCATTGAGTATAGGAGTTGGGAAGCCATGTTGAATTTGTACAGGACATTAGTGAGGCCTATTCTGGTGTACAGTTCTAGTTCGGGTTGCCCAATTTTAGAAAGGATCTTATTAAAACTGGAAAGGGTTCGGAAGAGATTTACCAGGATGTCATCAGGTACAGAAGGTTTGAGTTATAAAGAAAGGCTGGGACTTTTTTTACACTGGCGCATAAGAGATTGAGAGGTGACCTTATAGAGATTTATAAAATGCACATTATAAATATGGTTAATGATAGGTGCCCTTTCCTTAGATGGAAGATTTCAAGATGAGGTGGCACATTTTTAAGGTGAGAGGAAAGAGATTTAAAAGACACAAAGGGATTTTTTTTTTTACACAGAGGTGGTTTGCATGTGGAATGAACTTCCTGAGGAAGTGGTGGATGTGGGCACAATTACAACATTTAAAAGACATTTGGATAAGTACATGAATAGGAAACATTTAGATGGATGTGGGATAGGAGCAGGCAAGTGGGACTAGTTTAGTTTGAAATTATGTTCAGCACGGACTGGTTGGACCAAAGGGTCTGTTTCCATGCTGTATGATTCTATATTCAATTAGATAATTCAGTAGTTGAAAATAAAATTCTTTTTAAGGGCTCTAAATACTTTCACATCTGTATTGATGTGAAGTCTCCCTCTTGCCCAACAATGGGCAGGGAATGGCAGTAAAAATAATGATCTTGGTAACACTTTTAATGTAAATCCAACAGCAGCTTTCACCAGTTGAACAGTTAAACATGCAAGTCAGGGCATTGTTGTCTGAGACATCTTGCTCCACAGAATAATGATGTCCTGCAGTCCATTGATTCAATGTTGTTCCCACTGCAAGTTCACTTTTACCACACAACTTCCCTGACACTAAAATACATTATTACCTCAGATTTTAAATATCATTGAAAACTGAATAAAACCAGCCTGAAAAACAAGTTTGCCTCTCAACTTCATCTTAATCCAAATTCTGTCTTGCTCTTTTGTATTGTTTTTTGTACCCAATTTGATATCCTAAATTACTCATCCCAGTTATCATTATCTGCTGCATGTTCTAAATGTGAGATTTATGTCTTAATTATTTATGACAGCATGTCCTGAAATAGGATATGGTGCAAAATTGGACTTAAACCTTCTCAGAAAGAGACAGTTGTAATAAGAATAAAGGTCCATGCTGAAGCTGAGAGAAACTCAAGTATCAGTTTTCACACCTCAACATAAAGAGACAGCTGGTCTTGCTGGAAACAGATCAGCAGTCTTTGTTGGCCAAAGAGACATATGGCATGTGGACCAAAAGCAGGTATATGGTGTTAAGCTGCAGATCAGCTATGATTTCATTGAATAGTGGAACATTCGCAAGGAGCTGAATGGTCTACTCCTGCTCCTAGACATGAAGAGGGAGACAAGAAGACACTGGGTGATTTGCCAAATGAGGGACATGGCTGCATTGTGTTATGCCAAGCAGAATGATCCCTTTGTGACGATGCTACTCCTTTAACAAAGTTATATAGTCCTGGTTTTCTTTTCAGACAGGTCTTAAAGCAGCGATTCCAAAAAGTCTGGCTTTTGATGGATTTTCAGGCTAATTTGATTATAGCTAACAGATACTGGATCAAGCAAAAGGCTTTATATGATGAAAAGGGGACTGGCCAGTTCTTTCAGCTCAGCTTTTCTCTGGTTTGGTTTGGTCTGACTATTCACTGAAAACAGTCAGGCAGTTGTAAAAGCTGCTGGACTCAAAGAAGCAGGTCCATGCTGATCCTCCCCTCTCTCTGACTTCTTGCATGTAAGAACCTGTGTTTGATTTTACCTTTTGTGCCAAGGAGTGTTTATGGGGATTGTTACAAGTATTTCAGACAGCATCATTAAGTTGGGATATTTTGCTGGATTTTCAGATAGTTAGGTTATTCTACATCCTGTTCCCTTTTGTTTGTGTTTTATTCAGTAATCTTGTAAATAAATTCTGTTTTGTTTAAAAGTGAGTGGTTGGCCAGCTGCATCACTCCTAGTATATCCATTTACACCTGCTTAAGGCAACTAGAAAAGTTAGGGTCTCGGCTACTTTCTTGAAGTGTTGTGACGGGGTCTGACTTGGTTCATAGCAAGTTAAAGTGATGGGACCTGTTGAAATTTAAAGACCAAGGAGTTGCTAGAATGTGCCTTGCTACTGGGAGTCAATTCAATTATCTATAGGAGCTTGAGTAACAAGACTTTTAAAATGATACCAGGAGAGCATGATTTAAAGTCTAAACATGCTGAGAGATTTTTAGTCTTTTTAATTAGTTTATAGGGGAAGCATGTTTAGTTTAGTGCATTAATTGCTTATAAGTAATATTCAATGTTGTCTTTAGTTTGTTTCTTACAGTAAACATCTTAAATGTGAAATCTTTATCTTTTCATCAGTAGCTGGGGCTGAAGAAGGGTCACTGGACCTGAAATGTTCACTCTGCTTTCTCTGCACAGATGCTGGCAGACCTGCTGAGTTTTTCCAGCAATTTCTGTTTTTGTTAATGATTGCTAAGATCCAATTTAGTAACAGGCAGAGGTTTGCAGGTAGCAAACTAGAACAGGAAATTAAGAAAAGAAATCAGATCCCCAAGCTAGAATTGTAGTATCTTGCTTATCAGTATAGACATGAAGCACAGAAACAAGGCGCTTGATGAGATCAAGCGATAATATTTACACAGAAAAAAATGGGATCAGAAGTTCAGCTCAGTCATCAGATAGGACACTTAGGTTACAAACCGCCTGGTGTCTCAGGCAGTTGCCAGTCAGCAATGTAAGTTCACATGCCTTTCCGAGAACAACAGTCTGAGACAAAAGACTACAACATAGCAATCGCCAATGAGTACCACTTTACCTGTATGCAATTTGCAAACAAGTAATTATCAGGACACTGAAATAACAATCACGCACATTTTAGTACAGGGAGGCAGAACACGAATAAAAGTGATGAGATTGCTGAGGGAATTTAATCAGAGTTTTTTTTGAAAAGAATAGAATTTACAGATTGTCAATGGTGTTTGTTTTATTGTGGTAGATCAAACATAACGCAATTAAATTACAATTAGACTATTTGAACCCCTCTAGAGGAGTAAAATGTCTTCTGGGGAGAGCTATGGGAGTGGCTCTAAGTAAATTCCCCTCCACAGAACCAGCACACACACACAAAACAGGCTGAATGATCATAGCACAGGATAAAGCCAGTCTATGATTCTGAGTGGGATTGACATTATGGTGGCTTCTCTTTATCAGACATTTTTTGATTAGATTACTTACAGTGTGGAAACAGGCCCTTCGGCCAACAAGTCCACACCAACCTGCCAAAGCACAACCCACCCAGACCCATTCCCCTACACTTACCCCTTCACCTAACACTATGGGCAATTTAGCATGGCCAATTCACCTAACCTGCACATTTTTGGAGTGTGGGAGGAAACCGGAGCATCCAGAGAAAACCCACGCAGAGACGGGGAGAATGTGCAAACTCCACACAGTCAGTCGCCTGAGGTGGGAATTGAACCCGGGTCTCTGGCACTGTGAGGCAGCAGTGCTAACCACTGTGCCACCATGCTGCCCAAGTTGGTACTAGGTAGGTGCTGGCAGATGGCTGCACATATGCCTTTCCTTCCACTTCTGCCAACATCTCCCTTTTATATTATTGGTTATATTTGCAGACCTTTTCCCCACTTCATTCCAGTATCTCTCTTCCCCCTTCACCTATCTGCAATTTTTCACTTTTATCTTTAAGTTCTGAAGGGTTTATGTATTTCTTGTCCTCAACACATTTCCATGACTATACCTCTCCATCCTTTATATCAAGCAAAGTCTTTGATTAAGTTGTTTCCAGTCCATTCAGAGCCTTTCTGTAGGTCTCCTTCCCTTCCTTCTATTTTTGCAACTCTTCCAAAATGGATTCATATCATCCTGATCTTCAGTTCTAATAAGAATAGACCACACTAGGATCTGCATTTTCTCTCCACAGACGTTAAGGGACCTACATATGTCCAGAATTTCCCAGCTTTTGTGTCAGATTTGCAAAGCTTTAAAAGTACATTTTTAATAGAATAGCTGACCCTTCCAGAACTGTCATATTATTAATCCTTCCATGGGTAAAATAAAGTTGACAACAAGTGTCTATTTGGCAAATAATTTCAATATATACACAGAAGTGGTGCATTTTGGAAGAAAGATCGATGAGGCCGCATATTCATTAGAAAGTAAGACTCAAAAAGGCTAATGGAAGCAAAGACATCTATGGATTCACATTCATAAATTGTTATCAGTAGAAACACAACTTAACAAGGCCATAAAATCCAAACTCGTGCCTATATTCCATTTCCAACAGAATAGACTTAGATAAAAACAGGAAAGTTACATTAAACTTATATCAAACATCGATTACACCACATTCACAGTAAGCTCAAAGTCTTATACTGCAAAAAGTAAGGCCATGGAAAAGAAGCAAAAGAAGAGTTCCAAGGATAATATCAGAATTGAGAAGCTATAACTGTCAGGAGAAACTGAAATGATAAGGAAGCTTCTGTCAATAAATAGCTTGATCTAATAAGGCTGTAAAATTATGAAGAGGTTTAATGGGGAAAAGGAGGTCTTGTTTCAATGTGGGGGAATCCAAAACAAGTGAATATAAATAAAACAAATTCAATTATAAATTCAAGAGAAACTTTTTAAAGAACAGTTAGAATGCAGACGTGATAACAGATGGTTGAGTCAAAAAACATAATTAAAGAGAAAAGAGTAGGGAGGGAGGAGTGGTGCTGCATGGAGTACTACTACCCACATTGACCAGATGGGGATGAATATACAGAACCTGTTTACCATATAAAGTGAGAGCTACTGAACCATACAGGTTTCAATCAGTCCAAGTTTACGCTCACAAAAAGTCAGAGCTCTGCAAGCCATTGTATCAAACTTATTTTCTTAATTATTACCTCCAAAACTTTCCTGCCAGCCAAATCTTTGGCCCAATTACATTTTCTGGCATATAGTTGTATCTAATGGATAGAATAATAACTAGCACAAGGTTGCAGGTCAATTATCTCAACCACAGAACAACGCTCCAAGTGTTCCTCAGGGCAATGAGATAGTAGTCCCCAAATATCTTCAGATGCTTAATTAAGAATCTTTCCTCTGTCACAAGGTCAGAAGTGGGATGTCTGCTAATCATTGCACAATGATCAGTACAATTCACAATGCTTCAGATAAAGAAATGCCATGTACGTACAAACAGCAAAATCTGCACAATATTCAAGTTGATTTAATTGGGACGTTCCACACATGGCAACAACATCTCCAGTTACAGTCTAACTACTTCCCATTGATGGAATTACCAATGAATGGTTCGATTTGGAATCCTCTACCCAACAGACCGGTAGAAGCAGACTGAACAGGAGCTTGCAAAATGAAATTGCTAAGTATATAAAGGAGGGAGACCATTGCAGGAAGTAGGAAAGAGCAGAGGAGTGGGTTAAGATCAATTGTTCTTCAAAAGAGCCAGTGAAGCCTACGAGGCCTCCCATACTTCAAATATTTCGATCCTGGAGTCACACTTATCATCAGTTTAAATGGATGGTCTACACAATACTTCAGCTACAAGAGAGTGTGTCAGAAGCTGGGAACTCTCTGACTAATAACCCACCTTCTGAACTCCAAATCCTGTCCCCAATTTCCAAAGTAAAACTATCTCCTGGCCCAGTGCTGTTCCATTCAGGACACTGTAGGTTGCTTGACTGACATCTTCTACAACCTCCAGCACTGAGAAGGGCAAGGGCAACAGGCTCAAGAGAACTACATCAGCTGCAAGTCATAAGACCTTATGACTATAAGATATATGAGCAGAATTAGACCATCCAGCCCATCAAGTCTCCTCCACCATTCTATCATGGCTCGTATGTTTCTCAACCTCATTCTCCGGTCTTCTCCTCATAACCCTTAATTCCATTACCAATCAAAAACCTCTATCTTAAGCAGACTCAATGACCTTGCTTCCACAGCCTTCTGCAGCAATGAGTTCCACAGATTAACCACCCTCTGGCTGAAGAAATTCTTCCTCATCTCAGTTCTAAAGGGTTATCCCTTTACTGCTAGGCTGTACCTTCAGTCCCAGTCTCTCCTACTTATGGTAGCATCTTTTCCATGTCCACTCTATACGGACCTCTCAATATTCTGTAAGTTTCAACGAGATTCCCCATCATTCATCTAAACTCTATCGAGTCCTCAGCTGCTCCTCATAGGATAAACTCTCAATCCCCAAGATCATTCTTGTAAACCTCCTCTGGTCCCTCACCTACACCAGCACATCCTTCTTTAAAAGGGCCCAAAACAGCTCACTATATTCCAAATGAAGTCTGACCAGAGCTTTATAACATCTCAGCCAAGCCCCACCATCATGTTGTGGAAAAAGCTTCATTGTCGCTGGATCAAAATGTTGGTACTTCCTACCTCGCAGTGTTGTGGCATCATGTCTTACAGACTGCAGTCATTCTACAAGGCTACTGCCCATTAGCTTTGCAAACACAACTAATGATGGACAACAAATCCTGCCTTGCAGGTGACAACATTCATGAAAGAAACTTGGTTAGTCTACCACCTTTACTGCAAAAAGGATCTCAAGGTATTATCTGACAAGATTGGACACTGAGTCACATCAAAACCTATGAAAAGTGATACATTTTAAGAAACGTCTTAAAGGAAAGGCAGATGGAGAAACAGAGAGGTTTAATAATGGATTTCCAAAGTCTAAAGTCCAGACAATTGGCAACCCAGAAGGAAAGGATCAAAAAGGGTGGCGCTTGAAAAGCACAGCAGGTCTGGCAGCAGCCGAGGAACAGGAGAATCGAAGTTTTGGGCATAAGCCCTTCATCAGGAACGGAGTGGGGCGGGGGGGGGGAGCTAAGAGATAAATAGGAGGGTGAAGATGGGGTTGGGGGAAAGGTAGCTGGGAAGGCGATAGGTGGATTTAGGTGAGGGATAATTGTGATAGGTCGGAGAGGAGTGTAGAACAGGTAGTGGGAAGGAAGATGGACAAGTGAGACAGGTCAAGAGAGCAGTGACAAGTTGAAAGGTTGAATCTAAGATGAGGTGGGGGAAGGGGAGATTTGGAAACTAGTGATGCTGTGTGGTTGAAGGGTCCCAAGGTGAAAGATGAGGCGTTCTTCCTCCAGTCATCAGGTGGCTTGAATTTGGTCGTGAAGGAGGCCTAGGACTTGCATGTCCTTGATGGAGTGGGAGTGGGAGTTGAAGTGGTCAGCCACAGGGCGATGGGGGTTGTTTGGTCCATGTGTTCCAGAGAAATTCCCTGAAACCCCCTATGAGTTGGAATCCTGTCTCCCCAGTGTAGAGGAGGCCATATCGAGAGCAAGGGACACATCAACCCAGAGGGAAAGACGATTAGAAAAAGAAGTAGGAATAGAAGTAAATAATAATATTTGAAAATGAATGTGTCTGGTTGTACTGGAGCCTTGTTTTGAGGTATACAAAACAGGTCAAACCTGTATGCATCACTCACCAGTTTTACTGGTTTTCTCTTCTGGTATGGGCAGCCCAATGGTAATCAGGAATGTCTAAGAGCCAAACACTGTAGCAACACCAATGACAATAGGGCACAAAGGAGGTCAAAGAGATTAAAGGTAAAATCACCAATGTCCTCTGGGACTACAAGGCTCCTCTCTCATCAGGGTCACCACTAGAAATACAGTCTTTTTTAGGAACCTCAGCTGATGCAGGAATTGTCCCCAAATCATTGGCATCACACTGCATCTGCAAACCAAGTGGCAAGCCTATGCAGGAATCAAAATCTCCAAATGGGGAAACATTTACAATTGGGATGTGACTGGATCTAAAGCCAACATAGGACACACGGGTGACCAGACTTGGTGCAAGTGAGACCATGAGCTGCAGAGTTTTAGGTTTGGATTAGACAAGGAGTGAAGCCTGGATATTACTGAGTATAAACCAGCATACAGTATTATGGAAATTTGATAAGAGGTGACGTTTGACTGAAAATGCAAGGCAGTTTTTAACACTTCCCGCACAGGATATGCATTCCTTAAAGACGTCTGGGTCTGCTGAAAGAGTACTTACAACGCTAGTGCTTTGAGCTGAACGACGTATCTGTGGTCAATCAGTAGGAGCTGGAGGGAAAGTGTCAGTTTCTGAACGAACCATCCTGACACAAGACGCAGTATTACTGCTGGACACAGAGATCGCCTGTCTGCATTGTTTACCGAAGGACTACCAAATCTAAAAATGCAGCGGAAGGTGAAGAGACTGACAGCAACAAGAGCCAATCTAAAACTCAGAAAGCGACATTTATTTTGTGGTTGTGGCCAGCAGCAGTTCAGGAGGCGGGTAGTTCCGTTCAGCTGCTGTCCTTGCCCAAGGCTGTAGTGTGAGGAGGTTAAAGATTGAGTAATATTATCCTTGTTACAACAGGCAATAGCTCATCAAACCAGGAACTATCAGAATTTCACCAAGATAACTGTGTCGTGTTTACTGATCTAATCACTAGGACAGTTTCCACGGGATGTTGTTCTCTGATCTGTGTCTGCACAAAAGATGTGGTGGTGCCGATTTTGGACTGGGTTGGACAAAATTAAAAATTACACAACACCAGCTTATAGTCAAACAGATTTATTTGTAAGTACAAGTTTGCGGAGTGCTGCTCCTTCATCAGGATGTAAGTGGGGCAAGATCCGAATTTATAGTAAAAGATCAAAGTGTCATAAAACTGATGCTATGTATTGAACAAACCTAGATTGCTGTTAAGTCTTTAATCACTTTAATCAATTGCAGGTTTCGATTCATTGTATAAATGCCAGAATTTTTTTCAAGTCACATTCCCGAGATAACTTAAGGTTTTATTAAAAACTATTTACATCTCAGCTGCAACAACACATTAAAGGTTTGAAGTTAGAGTCTGTATTCCAACCTTGAGTCAGACTGGTTCTGTTTTGAAAGTAGGAATTGATAAAATGTCACAAGGACGGACCGCCTACAGCTTGTGAGCTTTTTGAACAAAATAGAATGTATCAGCAAATGCAAATTCACCCATAGATTTATATGTGTGTGTGTGCACGTGTGAGAGATCGTGAGTGTGTGTGTTGGGGGGGAGAGAGTGTGTGTGTGTGTGTAGATTAGATTAGATTACTTACAGTGTGGAAACAGGCCCTTCGGCCCAACAAGTCCACACCGCCCCGCCGAAGCGCAAGCCATCCATACCCCTAACCTAACACTACGGGCAATTTAGCATGGCCAATTCACCTGACCTGCACATCTTTAGACTGTGGGAGGAAACCGGAGCACCCGGAGGAAACCCACGCAGACACAGGGAGAACGTGCAAACTCCACACAGTTAGTCGCCTGAGGCGGGAATTGAACCCAGCTCTCTGGCGCTGTGAGGCAGCAGTGCTAACCACTGTGCCACCGTGCCGCCCTCAAAATTAAAATTACATAACACCAGGTTATAGTCCAACTGATTTATTTGTAAGTACAAGTTTGCGGTATGTATGTATGTGCACTTTATAGAGTGTGTGTATGTATGTGTGCTTTATAGAGTGTGTGTAGCAGAGTATATTGCCTGTGAAACAGTGTGAGTGTGTGTTGGGGGGAAGAGAGAGTGTGTGTGTGTGTGTGGGACAGAGTGTGTGCCTGTGAGAGGGTATGTGTGTGTGAATGAGAGAGAGTCTGTATGAATGTGATCGAGTGTAAGAGTGTGTGTGTATGAGTGATTGTGTGAGTGTATAGTGTAGTGTAGCATGAACCCAAGATCCCGGCTGAGGCCGTCCTCATGGGTACTTGGCTATCAGTCTCTGTTCGGCGACTCTGCATTGTTGCATATCTCAAAGTCCACCTTGGAGGATGGTCACCTGAAGATCTGAGGTCAAATATCTTTGACTGCCAAAGTGTTCCCCAACTTGGAGGAAACATCCCTGTCTGGCGATTTGTGCGCAGCATCTGTTCATGCACTGTCATAGTATCTGCTTGGTCGTGCCAATATACCATGCCTCAGAGCGTCCTTCCCTTCAGCGTATAAGATAGTCAACATTGGCCAGGTCACATGACTATTTGCTGTGCATGTGGTGGATGGTGTCCCCACATGTAGTGGTATTATCCATGTCAACACTCTGACACGTCTTGCAGTGGTTGCCATGACAGGGTCGTACGGTGTTGTGTGCAAAAGAGTCAGTGCAGTCTTCAACTCGATACCTGCTGTGGAGCAATGCATAAGAGTGGAGCATTTAACCCACATATACCCAAACGCTTATTATAACTGGAAAGCTTAATACTACCAGAAAGCATATTGTTGAAGAGGGGAGACAGTGAAGCAATAGCATGTGCATGCTGCCATTTCTAGCATATGGATAGAAGGTGCTCTCAACCTATAACCGTGCATGCAATTCAGCCCAGCTAGCTCAGTCAGTGGAGTCTGAGACTGTTCATTTCAGGGCTGGGATTATGGGCTCCAAACTGGGTGAATTGATTCATTCTCAGGTTCTTATGGCACAGTGGTAGTGTCTTTACCTCTAAGTCATGAAGTTAGAAGGTCAAGGTTCAAGTCCCACCTGCTCCAGAGGTGTGTTGTAGAATATCCTTAACACTGTACCTGAGAAGAACTTTTCCAACCGACAGTTTGTGGTGCTATAGTTCACTCCAAATAATGGATTACTCCCTTTTTGTTTTTCAGTTATATCCACACAGCCTCAATTAAGGAATCTTCTAATATATCAACACTCCTTATTGCAGTAATTGAACCCTCGCTCAATGTTGCAACACTTGTTCTTTTACACATCCTCCAGGTTCTTGCTTGAAGACTCTGTATCTTGGAATATTGAGCTGCCAGTCCTGCCTTTCCCTCAACCATGTCTCCATGACAACAATATTATTATATCCATTAATCAGGGCCCTCAACTCATCTGCCATACTTGCAAAACTCTTTGCTTTAAAATATATGCTATCTCCCTTGTGTCTTTAATTGTGTATATGTGCTTTGCTGGAAATGTGTTGCTGGAAAAGTGCAGCAGGTCAGGCAGCATCCAGGGAACAGGAGAATCGACGTTTTGGGCATAAGCCCTTCTTCAGGAATGAGGAAAGTTTGTCCAGCAGGCTAAGATAAAAGGTAGGGAGGAGGGACTTGGGGGAGGGGCGTCGGAAATGTGATAGGTGGAAAGAGGTCAAGGTGAGGGTGATAGGTCAGACTGGGGTGGGGGTGGAGAGGTCGGGAAGAAGAGTGCAGGTTAGGAAGGCGGTGCTGAATTTGATGGATTTGACTGAGACAGGGTGGGGGGAGGGGAAATGAGGAAACTGGTGAAATCCGAGTTCATCCCTTGTGGTTGGAGGGTTCCTAGTCGGAAGATGAGGCGTTCTTCCTCCAACCGTCGTTTTGTTGTGGTCTGACGATGGAGGAGTCCAAAGACCTGCATATCCTTGGTGGAGTGGGAGGGGGAATTGAAATGTTGAGCTACAGGGTGGTTGGGTTGGTTGGTCCGGGTGTCCCAGAGGTGTTCTCTGAAACACTCCGCAAGTAGCCGGCCTGTCTCCCCAATATAGAGGAGGCCACATCGGGTGCAGAGGATGCAATAGATGATATGTGTGGAGGTGCAGGTGAATCTGTGGCGGATATGGAAGTTTCCTTTGGGGCCTTGGAGGGAGGTGAGGGGGGAGGTGTGGGCGCAAGTCTTGCACCTCCTGCGGTTGCAGGGGAAGGTGCCGGGAGTGGAGGTTGGGTTGGTGGGGGGTGTGGATCTGACGAGGGAGTCACGGAGGGAGTGGTCTTTACGGAATGCTGATAGGGGAGGGGAGGGAAATATATCCTTGGTGGTGGGGTCCGTTTGGAGGTAGCGGAAATGACGGCGGATGATGCGCTATACATGGAGATTGGTGGGGTGGTAGGTGAGGACCAGTGGGGTTCTGTCCTGGTGGCGGTTGGAGGGGCGGGGTTCAAGGGCGGAGGAGCGGGAAGTGGAAGAGATGCGGTGGAGGGCATCGTCGACCACGTTGAGGGGGAAATTGCCTTCCACAATGACTTCATTTTTTTTCTATGTCTGCCTGTGGAGTACCTTGTATCACATCTCCACTCTGTATCCCAAGCCCATGCCAAATTAGTTTAAATGTCTGCAAATAGCACTACCAACTTACTCCTCAAGGATCCCATTACAATTCAGATACAATTCATTGCACTAGTACAAGTCCACCTTACCCAGAAAAGGACTCTGAGATCCAGGGTTTAAAGCCCTCACTCCTACACCAACTCTTCAGCCATATATTCATCTATTTATCTATCTATACCTATAGCAATGGCACAGGGAGAAATCTAAGGTAAGAACCTTTGGGGCCCTGCTTTTAAATCTGCTTCCTATCTGCCTAAATTCTTGTTGCTAGTCCTCTTTCTACCTCCGTCCTTGGTACTAACATGAACCATGACCTCTGACATCTTGCCATTCCCCTTTCGGAATCTCCTGCAGCTGTTCAAAGATATCCTGTGCCTTGCTCCAGGGTAGCAAGACACCATCTTGGAGTCATGTCTGTGACCACAGAAATACTGTCTGCACCCCCAAGTAACCATTCCTCTCACTGTTTTCCAATACAAGAAAAACTGATTAGAATCACAGAGGTGTACAGTATGGAAACAGGCCCTTCAGCCCAAATTGCGCATGCTGCCCAGTTTTCACAAATAACTTAGTCACATTTGCTTGCATTTGGTCCATATCCCTCCATACCTATCCCATCCATGTACCTGTCTAAATATTTCTTAAATGATGAAATTGTACTCACTTCCATCACTACCTCTGGCAGCCCATTTTATGAGGTGTGCACTGGGGGGGGGGGGGGGGGGGGAGGCTGAAAACCTGCTTACCTCCCCTCCTCTGACTGCTGGTCATCTATTCTTTCTTTGATTTCTCCTCCTTAAGCTGGATGGTGTCAAGCTTCTTGTATGTTATTACAGCTAAACCCATCCTGGCAAGAGGACCGTGTTCATTTACATTCCTGATCTGTGCCTTATAAAGTGTTTGAGGAGTCATGGGATAAGATACTTGGTGCAAGATTCAAATCCTCTGACCTGCCCTTGTGGTCACAGTGTTTACATGAGTAAGTCAAGTTCGCTTTCTGGACAATGGTATTCCCCACACACATTGCAGGATTCAGTGATGGTAATTACCTTGAATGTGAGTGGGCAACAGATTAGATTCTCTCTTGTTGGATTTGATCATTGCCTGGCACTTAACTTGTAGCCCTCTGTCTACCTGGCACTTGTGAATGGTCTGTGGGCATTAGTGTCAAGCTTAAGGAGGAGAAATCAAAGAAAGAATAGATGACCAGCAGTCAGAGGAGGGGATGGCCAGCAGTTGTTGGCCATCCGTTGACTAGCCTAGAACTTAGGGGATTGCTAGGGCCATTTCAGAGGACATTTAAGAGTTAACCATTTTGTGAGTCTGGAGATACATGTAGGTAAAACCAGGTAAGTACAGCACACTTGCTTCACTAATGACATTAATTAACCAGATGAGCTTTTACAACAATCATCATTGGTTACATTGTCACCATCAGACTAGCTTTTAACTCCAGACTTCTTTAAAATTCAAATTTCACCATTTGTTTTGGTGGGATTTGAACCCCTGTTCCTGTAGCATTAAACTAGGCCTCTGGATTGCTGGTCTAAGACTTGCCTCCTGTCAGCCCAAATCTGGATATTGGACAGGTCTTGCAGCATTTGGATGTGTATTGTTTCAGTAATTTAAGGAATTGTGAATGATGCTGAACATTGTGCAGTCACCAACCAACATCCTCACTTCTGACCTTATGATGGAAAAAAGGTCAAAACCTCTACTTAATATCAATTGATAAAGCTGACAGATCCTTTCCTAAGAAAGCAGTCTTCGATTTGGTGCCATTTTCTTTGCATTGAACCTCTGGGATTAAGCATTTTGGGCATTTTTTTTACTTTTCCAATGAAACTGCAAGTTATTATTTCTCTATTAATATCCTGAAAAGCCATATACATTACCAAGACAAAGTCTTGACTTGCCATCTGATCTCTGCCACTGATAGTCTGTAACTGAATAATGCCAGATTAAATCAGTGACATAAGTTCTGAACTGGTCAGCCCAGAGACAAATTTCCCATCTCATTTCTCTCTCAGTGGAATTTTTTTTTAAAGCCAAGACAAATGAGAAATCTAAAAGGCAAGTTTTACCACACCCAACCAAGCAAATACCAAGACATATAGCCAAGCTAACTGTCCTCAGTCTGGCACTGAAATCCATACAATGCATTGCTCAATTGTGTATCGGGCAGAATTCCAGTATCAGTGTGTTGTTAGGAATGTTTGCTATACCTCCCAGTGATTTGTTGATCGAACCAAACAGCATGTTCTTTTAGTTGCTCATAATGTGGTTCATTTAAGTTTACTAAAAGCAGCATATTTGCGTACGCAATGAACTGTTCTCTTCAATGAAAGAAATATACTCAAGTTTAGTATTTATAATGAATCACCCTGTAGTTCTCAGCCACGTTCACCATGGCAGCACTTTGGACAATCAGAGTAGACTGAAAGTAGTTCTGAAGCAGGGCCACTGGACCTGAAACATTACCTCTACTTTCTGTCTACAGGTGCTGCCAGACCTGCTGAGTGATTCCAGAACTTTCTGTTTCTGTTTCTCATTTCCAGTATCCACAGTTCTTTCAGTGTTTTTCCAACTAATCAGTATCTTTTTTGTCTATAGTAATGTTGTGATTGTTTGAAATGTGGCATTCTTGCATTTGTCCTGATCAGTGCTTGTCTAAATCCTCTGACCTGCTCTTGTGGTCACAGTGTTTACATGAGTAAGTCAAGTTCACTTTCTGGACAATAGTATTCCCCATACACTTGACATTGCAGGATTCAGTGATGGTAATTACCTTGAATGTGAGTGGGCAACAGATTAGATTCTCTCTTGTTGGATTTGATCATTGCCTGGCACTTAACTTGTAGCCCTCTGTCTACCTGGCACTTGTGAATGGTCTGTGGGCATAAGTGTCAAGGCCAGCAGTTGTTAGCCATCCTTTGACTAGCTTGACAAGATGATAAGCTTCAGCATCATGTCTCTCTTTCTGACAATATTCAAATTCTGTACCATCAAGTGGCTGTTTGTATCATTGTTTGATCTTTACTACAAAGTTTTCTTTGGCAAACTAATGATAAACAGAGTGGGCTCACAGAAAGACCTTACAGATCCGAAAACCCAACAGATTAGCCCAACTTAATAATGCTGTTTCCAATACTTGCAACAATTCCCATAAACACCCCATTGGCACAAAAGTTAAAATGAAACACAGGTCCTTACGGGAGAGAAGTTAGAGAGAGAGTACCAGCCTGGACCTGCTTCATTGGGTCCAGCAGTGTCTTCAACTCTTCTGCTAAACCAAACCAAACCAGAGAAAAGCTGAGCTAGGAGCACTAGCAACGCCCCTTTCATTGTACAAGTGTTTTTTTCAAAAACTTGAAACTTTATGCCTGAGGCAGTATCTATTAGCTGTAACCAAATTGGCCCCAAACCCTTCAGCTTAGACTTTTCAGAGTCGGTGTCTCTTGGAAAAAAAAACCAAGGACAACATAACCTTGTAAAAGGAGCAGCTTCATCTTTTGTTCTGACAACAGGTTTAACAATTAATTCACTGAGAAATGGAATGTGTGATCTTTGAAATGTACCTATCAGTGGAAACTTGAGAGAATGAGATCAATAATTTAAATCAATACTGATGATCTAGCAGTATATGAACTAAGTAATTACCAATGTGTACTTTGCAGATCAGTTAGAAGTGTTTACACAGAAACTGTTAAGGAAAGGCTGAAAGCTTTCTATCAATGTTTTGAGTGCTTTGCTCACAAACACTATTATTTTATGTTTTATTCCACATCAGCAAGGCACAGTGCACTCTTATTGGAACGGGTTAAATTGCTATAATTAGGTGACGGTTTAGAGTCATAGAGATGTATAGCACAGAAACAGACCTTCGGTCCAACTTATCCATGCTGACCAGATATCCCAACCCAATCTAGTCCCAACTGCCAGCACTTGGCCCCTATCCCTCTAAACCCTTTCTATTCATATACCCATCAGTTGCAATGTTGCAATTGTACTAGCGTCCACCACTTCCTCTGGCAGCTCATTCCATACACGCACCACCCTCTTTGTGAAAAAGTTGCCCCTTAGGTCTCTTTTATATCTTTCCCCTGTCACCCTAAACCTATGCCCTCTACTTCTGGACTCCCCCACCCCAGGGAAGACCCTTTGCCTATTTACCCTATCCATTGTCCCTCATGATTTTATAAACCTCTATAAGGTCACCCTTGAGCCTCCGATGCCCCAATGAAAACAGCCCTAGCCTAGTCAACCTTTCCCTATAGCTCAAATTCTCCAAACCTGGCAACAGCCTTTTAAATCTTTTCTGAACCCTTTCAAATTTCATAACATCTTTCCAATAGGAAGGAGATCAGAATTACATGCAATATTCCAAACGTCGCCTAACTTAATGCATTAAAAGTTCATGTAGAAAATCCTGGACATCTACCACGGTGACAATTGTGAGCAGTCTTGTCATTGTTTACAAACCCAAAAATGAGCAATATATGAGGAAGCAATAATGCTCTCTCTGCCGACATCGACATATATACAGGGAATGATGATGAACAAGATTTTGGATTGAGGATTTAAACTGAATACAGCAGTTGAATGCAGTTTTAAACCAGATTCCTGTGCACTGCGTTTATGATTTAATTTGAATCTTTAAGCAGACACTGGCCTTTCCCAAGGTGAGGAATGAAAACTTAGAGGGATATCCAATCCTGGTTAGTTTAAAATGCAGAGCTGATTCAAGTATTCCACTGCGTAATCATGTTGGCATAATGCCGACAACAGATTCTCTTTTTTCTCTGGAGAGCTGTATGTCTATAGGGGCAGAGGAGAATACAGAGGATGGTGGTGGTAGTAGGTTAATAGGGAAATTAAGGTGACTATAAAAGTAAGGAAATTGGGAAGATGAGATGGAATTTTACTGGGGATGTGAGTTTCTCAATATTTGACAGTAACTTTGGTTGACGATTGACAGAAACCTCAGAAATGTCAAAAACAGACCAATTTGAACTTGGGTTTTTTGGGGAAGAAGTATTGAATCTCCAAAGTATAATGTTTACATTGGAGATAACAACAACTTGTGCCAACTTGTAACATAATAAATTGAGATTGTACATGGGAGTATTATAAAGCCTGACAATAAATCACATAAAGGAGATTTTAGGATAGGTGGCCAAATGCTTGGTCTAAGACCTAGGTTTTAAGGGTGTCTTAAGGGAGGAAACAGAGATCAAGAGTCAGAGATGTTGTTGTGAGCCCAAGCAGAACAGTGTAGCCGGCTTCCAGTTCATGGAAGATAGACTGTGGGAAACCAAGGGAAGCTTTTGGCAAAAGTTGGAGAGTGTCATGGATAGACCTGGAAATAACAGCTTAAGAATAGCATAGAATAGAATAAGGTTTATTGTCACGTATACACGTGTTACAAAAGAACAGGAGTACCGAGAAATGTGTACAAGGTTGCCAAGGTACGGTGTCATTATAGATACAAAGTAGCTAGGTACAAATCTTAGGTACAAAGAAAAGAGAAAATAAGGAAAAAAAGTTACATTATATTATTATTACATAAACATCACATATACACTGCGGCTATAAGAGCAGGTTAGAGGCTAGGAATACTGCAGCAGTAACTCATCTCCTGACTATCCAAAGCTTGTCCACCATCTACAAAACACAAGTCAATAGCATGATGGAATACTCCCCATTCGCTTGGATGGGTGTAGCTCCAACAGCACTCAAGAAGCTTGATAACATTCACAACAAACTGCCCTCTTGATTGGTACTACAACCATAAGCATCCACTCCCTCCACCACTGACGCTCAGTAGCAGCAGTGTGTTCATTCTACAAGATGCATTGCAGAAATTCATGAAAGATCCTTAGACAGCACCTTTCAAACTCATGACCACTTCCATCTAGAAGGACAAAAGTACTAGACACATGGGAATACCACCACCTTCAAATTCCCCTCCAAGTCACTCACCATCCTGACTTGGAAGTACATTATAATTCCTTCAGTGTCACTAGGTCAAAATCCTGGAATTTCCACCCTAAGGGCATTGAGGGTCAATCTACAGTACGCGGATTGCAACCGTTCAAGAAGGCAGTTCACCACCCCTTCTCAAGTGCAATTTGGGACAGGCAATAAATACTGGCCAGCCAGCGATGCCCACATCCCATGAGTAAATTTAAAAAACCCTTTAAAATCACAGCCATGAATGGAACAGTTCTTTTTTTTACTCCTGCATTCATAGCTTCCTGTTGATTAAGTTGAGAAGCATTGTCGAAATGAAGTTGAAGAGGTTGGCCGTATTGGCTGTACCTCAGGCTAGGCTACAATATTGCTCCTGATCGCCACCTAGTGTTAAGTGTAATTTCATGAAAGATATGTGAGAATGACCAAGAAGGAAACAGCATAAATTGGAATCAAAGCAGGAGTGTTCCATTGATTTTTAAATCTTAGATTCAGTTGGGTGACACAGTTAATCAGAAAGAAGAACAGCATGTTGTTAATCTTATCAAACATTACATCAACCTTTCCCCTGCCAAACCCAACAACTACAACTACTATCTCAAGGATATCCATCAAAGCTGATCCTGTTTAAGCAGCTGTGCCGTACTTATTTCTATCACACTGTTAGGACAACATACTTATTTTCAGTGATTTTATTTTCTAAGCACATGGGGGTTTGACAAGACCGAAGTCCATTTGTTTGTCCTCTGCCAACCTGATGGTCACATGAGTCAATGATAATCGGGTTGTTGACGAGTCAAGGCAATCAATCTTTACCAACCATTCCAATGGCTTTTGTGCTGTTTTGCTGGAAGGACCACTTCTCAAAGGTATTGGTGATTACAGACCTCCATGTACGTTGGAGACGTTTCTTTCACATTAAGCGCTAATTTTTAAAAAAATCCTTACTCTTGAACAAGGAGGAGCTTGTCAGATATCTACCACCAGCCTTGGTAACTGTGGGTTTAGCCTGTAATTACCCTGGCACACTCATCCCTTTTCCAAGTCTGCTTCTTTTCAGGGTAAGAGAGACAGCCCAGAGTTTGTTACACATCTCGCAACCTCACTGTGCTCCCACATCTCAGCTCGCACCAAGCTTGCCTCTAGCTGTCAAATATTTATGTATAATTTCAGTTTGTCATACCAGCTGAAGTTGTCCTCATTTATCCTGCTTTCTTATTATTTTGAAATTAAGAACCATGTCCCTAACTCCAACCCTTTTCCCAAAAGCTCAATATAATTGAGACTTTGTTTTGCTTGTTCCTTGTACTGTTTATAAGATTTAAATGGAAGTGTGACATCAGCTGATACTGTGAGTTGATATACCTCACCTTCTACTTCATACCTTGCTGCCACCCTTTAACATGAAGTTACTCAATAAAAAATGTATTTAAACTTGAAAATTGAAATGTTAAAAATACAGAGCAGATTCATCCACAGCTATAAAGAGGGATAAGAGACTAATATACAGTCCCAATCAGAAGAGTGTGTACTTATGGTGAAAATTATATATCAAAAATAGCTACTGTTGGGTAATTATTTTTAAGGCATAAGAGAGAGGATTGATGAAGCGAATGTAGTGGGTTGTCTATATGGATTTTATGTAAATATTTGACAAAGTACCACTTTAAAGCTGGGTTAAAATAAAAGAGATTCATAGAATAGGAAGGTCAGCATCACCTTAGATTTTAAAAACTGACTGAAGGATTAAAAACAATGAGTCAAAGGAACTGATTATAATAAGTGTTGTGCCCCAAAGGCCAATGTTATGACCCTGCTTTTATTTTGTCTTTTCATTTGTGCATATAATATGAGAATTCAGAGTAATTTGCTGATGACACCAAAATTAGAGGTGTGGCAAAATATGTAAACAATACCAATTGACTGCAACAAAACATAGATGGGTTAGTATAGAATGGGCAGGCAAGTGGTAGAGCTGAAAATATGTTGCTGGAAAAGCGCAGCAGGTCAGGCAGCATCCAAGGAGCAGGAGAATCGACGTTTCGGGCATGAGCCCTTCTTCAGGAATGAGGAAAGTGTGTCCAGCAGGCTAAGATAAAAGGTAGGGAGGAGGGACTTGGGGGAGGGGGATTGGAAATGCGATAGGTGGAAGGAGGTTAAGGTGAGGGTGATAGGCCGGAGTGGGGGTGGGGGCGGAGAGGTCAGGGAGAAGATTGCAGGTTAGGAAGGTGGTGCTGAGTTCGAGGGTTGGGACTGAGACATGGTGGGAGGAGGGGAAATGAGGAAACTGGAGAAATCTGAGTTCATCTGAAGACAGGCCGCCTACTTGCGGAACGTTTCAGAGAACACCTCTGGGACACCCGGACCAACCAACCCAACCACCCCGTGGCTCAACACTTCAACTCCCCCTCCCACTCCACCAAGGACATGCAGATCCTTGGACTCCTCCATCGCCAGACCATAGCAACACGATGGCTGGAAGAAGAGTGCCTCATCTTCTGCCTAGGAACACTCCAACCACAAGGGATGAACTCAGATTTCTCCAGTTTCCTCATTTCCCTTCCCCCCACCTTGTCTCAGTCCCAACCCTTGAACTCAGCACCACCTTCCTAACCTGCAATCTTCTTCCTGACCTCTCCGCCCCTACCCCCACTCTGGCCTATCACCCTCACCTTAACCTCCTTCCACCTATCGCATTTCTAACGCCCCTCCCCCAAGTCCCTCCTCCCTACCTTTTATCTTAGCCTGCTGGACACACTTTCCTCATTCTTGAAGAAGGGCTCATGCCCGAAACGTCAATTCTCCTGCTCCTTGGATGCTGCCTGACCTGCTGCGCTTTTCCAGCAACACATTTTCAGCTCTGATCTCCAGCATCTACTGTCCTCACTTTCTCCAGGCAAGTGGTAGAGGCAACTTAATACAGAGGAAGTCAGAAGTCACACAACACCAGGTTATAGTCCAACAGGCTTATTTAAAATCTCAAGCTTTCAGAGCACTGCTTCTTCATTCGGTGAGGAAGCAGTGCTATGAAAGCTCGTGATTTCAAGTAAACCTGTTGGACTATAATCTGGTGTTGTATGACTTCTGACTTTGTCCACCCCATTCCAGCACCAGCACCTCCAATGATAATAGAGAAGTCAGTGGTGATACATTTTGGTAGAAGGGATTAGGTGAGGAAATATAGATTAAATGGGACAGTTCTAAAGAGTGTTCAAGGTCAAAGGGACCAGAAGGCTTATCTATATGGATCATTGAAGTTGACTGGATATGATGAGAGGGCAGTTAGCAAGACATGTGACACCTTTGGCCTCATGAACAGAAATAATAAATGAAAAGTAAAAAGGATGCTGAACTGTTATAAAGGTCTAGTTAGGTCACCACTAGAGCATTGTGTCCATCTCTTGCCACCATATTTTGGAAGGTTATCAGGTTCCTTGGGAGTATGTCAATGAGATTTACCCAAAATGGTTTCAGGGATTTTAGTTATAAGGCTAGTTTGACAAATCTGGGCTTGTTTTCTTTAGAAAAAAAAAAGGTTGGTGGGATAACTATTTGGCAGAAGCATACACAAATATTTCAGACTCAGATAAGATAAACAAAGCAAAGTTGGCTGAAGGAACAAGTGCTAGAAGACAGAGAGTTAAGGCTAAGAGATACAGAGGAATATGAAAAAGAAATTTTTTACATGCACAGTGATAACTACCTGGAAGCTGCTACAATTATAATGGAAGCAGAGATGATCATTTTGAAAGGAAATTGGTTAAGCATTTGCAGGGCTGCATAGGTATAGCTGGAAACAGACTAACTGGATAATTCTACTGAGGGCTGGCATGGACTCAATAGACAGAATAGCCTACTAGTGTACTTTAAAGACTATATGACGTTAGCCTCTAAGGAAACATAAATCTGTCTTTTCTTTCTTCAGGTGGTGAGCTTTGTGATTATTTTAAAATTACAGCATTCAGGCCTTTTTCCTTTTAATGGTTTTGGTGAAGGTAATGTAATATTTCTATTTGCAATTAAATAGACTATGTATATTGAGAAATTTATTGTTTAGTACATAAATATTATTGACAATTATCTACAAGTACTTTTATTGTGTTAATGTACATTGTCAAAAGTTTCATTGTTTACTATTTTTATCCAGCAGGTGGCAGTAGTCAATTGATTTCCAATGTTAATGTAGTGAAATCTGCAAGGCACTGTCCAATTGCCATAATGCAGCGCTCAAATTGGATAATGCCTAAAATGGGCATTAGGAACTTTGTGCAGCCTGTTAATATATTGATAATAGTGTCCAGTACAATGTGAAAAATGTTGCTATACCTTCAGCAGCAGGCCCAATTTTGTTCAAATCCAACTTAACCGAAAGCCAGACTGCATCTCTTAAGAGCTAAAATATGTGTTGCTGGAACAGCGCAGCAGGTCAGGCAGCATCCAGGGAACAGGAGAATCGACATTTTGGGCATAAGCCCTTCTTCAGGAATGATTCCTGAAGAAGGGCTTATACCTGAAACGTCGATTCTCCTGTTCCCTGGATGCTGCCTGACGTGCTGCGCTGTTCCAGCAACACATTTTCAGCTCTGATCTCCAGCATCTGCAGACCTCACTTTCTCCTGCATCTCTTAAGAGATAAGTTTGGTTTCAGCAGGGATTAGCAAGAACATGCAGCATCCAAGGATCAGCGAAATCGACGTTTCGGGCAAAAGCCCTTCATCAGGAATAAAGGCAGAGAGCCTGAAGCGTGGAGAGATAAGCTAGAGGAGGCTGGGGGTGGGGAGAAAGTAGCATAGAGTACAATAGGTCAGTGGGGGAGGGGAGGAAGGTGATAGGTCAGGGCACCTTCATCCCCTCCCCCACTCACCTATTGTACTCTATGCTACTTTCTCCCCACCCCCACCCTCCTCTAGCTTATCTCTCCACGCTTCAGGCTCTCTGCCTTTATTCCTGATGAAGGGCTTTTGCCAGAAACGTCGATTTCGCTGCTCCTTGGATGCTGCCTGAACTGCTGTGCTCTTCCAGCACCACTAATCCAGAATCTGGTTTCCAGCATCTGCAGTCATTGTTTTTACCTCATTAGCAAGAACATGTCAGAAGGATGCATCAAGTTGGATAGCCTGGACGCAGGAGCTGCTAAGGCAGAGAGAGTTTCACTTCTCAATAGGTACAAACAGGCCCTTCAGCAGATATTGAGAAGATAATGGAATCAGGAAGCCGATAGAGTCAGTGTGCCACTCTAACACCAAGGCCCGGGGCTACAATATCCAAATAATTGCATATAAGTGATCATTATATGTCTTAATGAGGCCTCTTGCACCCAAATTTCATCTTTGAACTGGAGTAGTCAAAGAAGCTCCCTTTCTCTTCAAGTGCTAATTGAGAAATCTACAGCCGGGTTCTCTATCAAACAGAGAGAGTGTAGTGCTGGAAAAGCACAGCAGGTTAGGCAGCATCTGAGAAGCAGAAGAATCAACATTTCGGATCATGCTCCTGATGAAGGGCTTTTGCCTGAAACGTCGATTCTCCTGCTCCTCGGATGCTGCCTGACCTGTTGTGCTTTTCCAGCACCACACTTGACTCTGATCTCACTATCTGCTGTCCTCAGTTTCTCCTTCTCTATCAATGTTTACTGGTCAATGTACACACTGGGATTCCTACAATTCCACTTGCTGATAGATTGGCCTCATCAGCAATCTTATAAATAGGTCCCTAGCCATTGGCACATCATGGAAGCTTGATGTTGAAATTAGGTGTATCAAAGCCAACCTGTGGGATTTTACCTACCCTGATCAGATCACTTCTCACTACATAGCGCACAAACACATGAATGAATCCATAGGCCTTTCCCAATGGTACTATGCAAGAGTAAGGTAAGTCAAACATTTAAGCAATAGGTGAAGCTAAGCATATCATGCTGCTACTGTGCAATAGCTACACAAATTTTTTTATGTTTCGATTAGGATGCTGCCATTATGTCAAAATGACTTTCTGCTGATCACACCAATGGGTAATGTGTTATATGAATTTCAGTGCAGGTTTGATGTGCGGTATGTAGGCTGTTTGTCACATAGATTGGCAGATTGTATCAAACAGCATGTCCCTTTGGCTATTCATAACATGGTTTAGTACTGCACAACCAGCATGTGTTCTCAATACTCTAAAGACAGCATCCAGCATTTCATGGGATGGGTCAGTATGTGCTAAATAATCCCAATTGTGTCAAGAATTATGCTGACATCTAAGTTAAAATTATCAGTCGGACTTGCAGTGTGGCACATCTGCATGTATTGCAAAGCTACTTATATTAACACACATAGCTCTGTTCTTTGCAGGTAGAAGGACCATGTACACATGCAGTGCCTGTTTCGACTGATCAAAGTATGCAGAGTCAGTCTGATTGTTTTTCATTTATGCTTGGCAATTAACTGTAACTCATCATCTAACTGATGCATTTACATTGCAATGCCCTTTAACAATTAGATTCCAAACAATCGGCATGCTCTTCTCATATAGTATAACATGTTGTTCCCCTCTGTATTCATATCTTTGCAAATTGCCCTGATGAAGCAAGACAAAAAGCTTTGACAAAATGTGTCCTTTTTCACCAGCACTCAAATTGAAGCTCATTGCAATGCCAGTTAGGACTGTGCTAGGTTATGGTTGTGAACAGGTGTAAACAACCTGGCACGGTCACACAACAGGCCCACGATTTGTGGCACGGCAAGTTACTAAGACTGCCAAAAACAACATCCTGATGGAGTGGTAGTGTCTCCTTGAAACTGGATCTGCTGTCCTCTTTCAGCATGGCAGCATTCAAACTCTCACCTGTCCTTAGCAGTGCCTTTCATGGAGTCTACCCTGCTGCTGCTCTTGCTGAAGTGCTACAGTCTGAAGCCAGCTCTTCAATGCCTAGGGCAGGCCAAGGCTCTCCTGCAAAGCCATATATAGTTATCTGCCCACCCCCAGTGAGAGGCAAGACATCCATTCTGCATCACCTTCACATTCCTCTGGAATCACACTATATTGGACACTAGGCAAGCAAAGGCACTGGCAAGACCAGTACCAAGGGCATACACGAGTCAGCCATTGAGATTTTATGAATGTTGGATGACTTTACATACAAGATGATCAGAGAATTAGATAGGATGGACAGTGAGATTCTTTTTCCTAGGATGATGATGCTTGGATGAGAGATCATAGCAGCAAATTGAGGTCTGATAGATTTAAGGCAGATGTCAGAGGCCGGTTCTTTAGTCAGAGAGTGGTAAGGGTGTGGAATGCCCTGCCTGCATTGTAGTGAACTCAGCCATATTAGGGGCATTTAAGCAATCCTTTGATAAGCATATGGATGATGATGGGACAGTGTAGGGGGATGGGCTTAGATTAGTTCACAGGTCGGTACAACATCGAGGGCTGAAAGGTCTGTTCTGTGCTGTATTGATCAATGTTCTATGTTCTATGACTTACGGCATGAAGTTAAAGAATGCTGGTTTTGTTAATAACTTTTATTTCAGGAATGTGGCAGAAGGGCATTTTGGTGCATAACTGTGCGATTATAAGGTGGGAAACTATTGGAACACATGGACCTAGAGTTGTATTCATGGAACTGCTCATAAATGAGATGTCCATTGACATCCTGTCCAGAGTATGGATGTGCCAGCTACCTCCTCTTACTCCTGCTTTCCTCCTCCTCTTCTTCCTCTTTCTAAGGCGATTACCAAATTGACAAGTGAAAAGGGTTTGAATGTGCCCTCATGATTGCCATATTTTGGAGAATACACAATGGATTAGGGCTGTCTGTGCCAACAAGTACTGGAAGGCATCTCCAAGCCTGTTGAGAAAGCAGACTCGTTCATCACCCCAATGGTCTATTTAGTGCCATTTTCCTTTGCTGCATTAGGTGGATGATGGCCACATGTTCTGAGGGTGGGGAGTGGTGGTGGTGGTGGGGGAGTGGGGGTGCGCGGGGGGAGGCGGTGGAGGTGGGAAGTATCACTGACCAGCTGATAGCCCTCATCACTGAGTAACTACCTTTTAGTTTGACTGGAAGGTTGCTGGACTGGTGCAAGGTGAATACATCACTACTGCTGCCACAATAGGGGGCATTCAGTTGCATTATCTATTGAGTATGGACTCAAACCAATTGCACAGTTGTAGAGTGGTTTTGATTTTAGTACGTGGCAGTATTAGGAGGTGGTACCTTCAAATACAGGCAGCAGTGATTGATGGAGATCTGCACCACTGCCAAGATTAAAGCCCACAATCTTGGCAAAGCCGGGAACATGTTCCTACCTGCTTCTCTCAATCCAGGCATTCCAAAGGTCCTGTCTCCTGGCATACAGCACTTCTGCCATCGCACTATCGCAACAATGGATAGTAAACTGGAGAATGTCATCTCAGTTGCTTGCTGCAGCCTGGAAGAGTCACGATATGTAGAAGTTGAAGGCTCCAGTTACCTTCACTTTCATGAATCACTGGCTCTGATTAAAGGCTTCAGGTCTGGCTGCAAGAACATGTAAACATACAAATCAGGAGTAGGAATGGACCACTTTGGCCCAGGAGACTGGAGCTCCACTCATTAAGATCACAATTGGTCTGATAGCTCCCCTCCTCAAGCAAGGGAGTCCGTATCTCATCAGTAACCCAGTGCTGCTCTTTGTCCCAGAAAAATTTAGTGAGCTTTCTCTAATTGTTTGAGCTAAACTCTGGGGGAGGGACCAAAGTGACCAACCAATAAGACAGCATGGCGGCAATTAGCTGGTTTATTAGATTAGATTCCTCTACAGTGCAGAAACAGGCCTTTCGGCCCAACAAATCCACACTAACCCTCCAAAGAGTAACCCATCCAGATGTAATTCCCTCTGACTAATGCACCTAACACTAAGGGCAATTCGGTATGGCCAATTCACCTGACCTGCGCATCTCTTTGGACTGTGGGAGGAAACAGGAGCACCCGGAGGAAATCCACACAGACACAGACAGAATGTGCAAACTCCACACAGATAGTTGCCCAAGGCTGGAATCAAATCCGGGTCCCTGGTGCTGTGAGGAGCAGTGCTAACCACTGAGCCACCGTGCTGCCCCGTTATGACCAACACTTGAACCCTATAAGAGAGAGCAGTCATTTACAAACTTCTAGACTTACCCATTTTCAGAGAAATTGTTTTATGTGAAGCAAAGATGCAACTATTTAGTCTAAGGGACAGCTCTTTATTACTTGGTGGCTGGATTCATTTGGTTTCTCAATGAGGTTTATTGGAAGCTGCCTATTCAGCACATTGAACAAAGGATGAGGTGCTCTGTAATATTATTGTTCACAGCTTTCCAAGGCAGGATAATTTACCCTGCTGTTTTCAATTAGAAATCCTGGAACCCTGTGAAATATATCATATTGTCCAAAACAAGCATAGCACAAAAAGTCACAAATGAATTAAAGTGATTCAGAGTACAGGCGTTGTCCTAATATAAAAGGATGGGAGAAATTACATGCAGTCGTTGGCAAAGAACCATACTGATTCCTATTGCTGTATTTTTCCTAACTTTTCTGAATAGTCGAGATGGCAATTGTTCTCACAAAAATTAAACATCTCAGTAAAAGTAAAGGCATATGAGTCATGAAGTGACAAAAGGTCATTGACTTTTTTTGGCAAGATGAGCCACATGCAATTTGTGTCACTAAACTAATAGCTGCTGTACATAAAGCAGATTCTTTGAGTGTTTGCTGTTACCTTAAGGATGAAATAATCTCTGCAGTCTGAATCTGACTGGGCCATGTATTGTTTTATTATTTCACAAAATTGCGGTCACATTAGATAGGAAAAGAAAACTAAACTTAAGGAATTTGTAGCAACCAGTCTGCCTTACAGTTTTCATTTCTTTTCTCTCCTCACTCCATTAATTTTCTGCTGGTACTCCACCCTCTCCTAAAGACCTGAGAAAGCATAGCTTCAGTAGCAGTGGTTGCCTCACTTCTGACAATTATTCACAAGCATGCATAAACATCGCTTTTGCTAAAAACAGGATCAGAGCTGGGGTGTAATTTCTTCTCGCTGGGAAGACATACAGTTCCAATAGAGCCATTGCTGGCGAAGAGTTAACAGAAGAGTCCCTTGTTAATCTTTCCCTTTCCGGACCAAGGCATGTTGAGGCTAATTGTTTCGCAGTGACTGAGATCATCGAATTCAACAAATCAAACTTGATCCTGTCCTCGTTTTCATGGTCAAGCTAACCATGGCTTTAACAAAGTGAAACACTGGGGAGCTGATTTATTTTATTTCATTAATAAACTGTATTTCAATTAACTTTTTAAAATCCCTTTGTCATGTGCTATTTACAACTTCTTACTGTTATTACATCTTTGACAAGATTGCTTGCTATTAGTCTGGGATATTATCATGTTAAGTTGCTGATCCTTTTGAACCTGCTGCTCAGCCACTCCCAGTGGGAAACACTTTAAACAGGACCTGTGGTCGATTAAAAGGCAAAATATTCTTGTTATTGGAAATTTCTTTGGATTGGCAGCTGCTTGGCTTTTTTCCAGGTTTTCACCAGGTCCAGGAATAACAGGAAATAGCTATGCAACTGTTAAGATCGTTGTGATTTATTGGTGTTGTATGTGAAGTGTGATATCCTGACTATGATGTCTGCAGTGTGCTGTCTAGAATGGGACAGCTACCCTTGAAAATGTTCATAGTTTATCCCACTGATGAGGTTTGATAAATCTGAAATATTAACTTAAAGGAAAATTTGCGATACGCGGAAGTTGAACTCAAATGTAAATAAATCTTTACAATTACTGAAGGAGACATGGAAAAATCAAATCAATATGCAGAAGGTGACAGTGGGAACCTGCATTATAATAATTAAAGAGTTGATAGAACTCATCCCTGTATTTCATCAAGACATTCCTGATGTTCAAGATAAAGGGTCACATCCTGAATAAAGGTTCAGCATTTGGGAATCCGAGCCAGGTCCATAACAATGTCATCATCACAACTTAGAATTTTAAGTGGATTTGTTCTTCAGAATGATTGAATATTTGAATATTCTCATATGTAAATATTCATGCATTGCTTTCATATTTCTTTGAATTACCTGTTAGCCTAATGTGGCCAGCTAAAATTAACTCAGTCTGTCCCTTGATATCAGTTGGCAAATTTAAATGGTGTCAATGGAAAATGGTCATACAGATCTGGCAAATAATCTACCATGACAACAATACAAATGTTGCAAGTGGAAAACAAATTCCATCAGCAACAAAATTGGCTGCCGAATCCCACAGCAGCGCTAATTATCACAGGTCAACATCTGCACAAGTTGCAAATCAAATCCTTGGTTAAATAAAGATGAAGGGACAATATCCAATGATTAACTTATCTGTTTCTCCCGCTAGATAATAACCACTACTGAGTTCTTTTGCTCCATTCATAGGATGTTAGCACCACTTGGCAAAGCCAATATTTGTTGCCCATCCCTAATTGACCATGCGAATGTGGTGTTGAGTCATCTCATCTCATGTGATGTAGGGACACTCACACTGCTGTATTGATGGACTTCCAGGATTTGCATCCAACAACAGCAGAGGAACAAAACTAAAAATCACTGGCAGAACATTCCTCTTAGTGAGGCATGGGCAAGAAAGGTAGAAAATTAATGATAAAAAATGAGCCTTGACTGTGGGATTTATTTTTTGTAACTATCCCAGCAAGGCTTAAATGATAATGTCAGAATCTCGCCGTTAAGTACCAGCCACCTTAGTTCAATGCATTTGCATCTCGTTAAAATCCTGTGTCTCCTTATTTATGACTTGGAGGTGCTGGTGTTGGACTGGAGTTTACTGAGTTAAAAAACACACAACACCAGGTTATAGTCCAAAAGGTTTATTTGGAAGCACTAGCTTTCGGAGCACTGCTCCTTCAGTAGGTGGTTGAGCAGTGCTCCGAAAGCTAGTGCTTCCAAATAAACCTGTTGGTCTATAACATGGTGTTGTGTGATTTTTAACTTTCTCCTTATTTATATTCACTTCCAATTAATTTCTCTTTTCCCATGAAATGTGGTGGCACAAATTCCCCAATATACCAATCAGAGCAGGCACCTGGCAGCCGCAGTTCACTACATGCTTGTCCCAGACACCAACTGACTGCGTCTTCACAACAACATCCCTGCACGCTCCATAGACTCATTCTCCTCAACACTTCATCCACTGAGAGGAGCATACATACTTTAAGTGAGTGGGTAAAGGTCTGGCAGATAGAGTACAATGTTAATAAATGTGAAGTCATTCATTTTCGCTGGAATAACAGGAAAAAGGACAATGCTCAAAACATCAACTCTCCTGCTCCTCAGATACTGCCTGACCGGCTGTGCTTTTCCAGCACCACATTGTCCAATTCTGATCTCCAGCATCTACAGTCCTCATTATCTCCTTGTAAAGAATTGCAGCATGCTGTGTGCAAAGGGACCTGGGTGTCCAAATCATAGAAGGTTGGTCTGCTGGTGCAGCAGGTAATTAAGAAGGCAAATGAAACATTGTCCTTCATTGCTAAAGGGATTGAGTTTAAAAGCAGGGAGGTTATGTTGCAGCTGTAAAGGGTGCTGGTGAGGCCTGGAGTACTGTGTGTAGTTTTGGTCCCCCTTTTTGAAAAAGGATGACCTGGCAATAGAAGGAGTGCAGAGCAGGTTCACTATGTTGATTCTGGTGTTGAGGGGGTTGCCTTATGAGGGGAGACTGAGTAGATTGGGGTTATATTCATTTGAATTCAGAAGAATGGGGGGGAAATCATATAGAAACAAATAAAATTATGAAGGGAATCGATAGGATAGAAGTAGAGAGAATGTTTCCACTGGTGGGTGAAACTAGGACAAGAGGGCACAGCATCAACATTAAAAGAAGAAAATTTAGCTCTGAATTGAGAAGCAACATCTTCACCCAGAGAATTGTGAATCTGTGGAATTCCCTGAACAGTGAAGTAGTTGAGGCTTCCTCATTGAACGTTTTTAAAGCTAAGATAGATTAAGTTTTTGAACAGTAAAGGAATTACAGGTTATGGTGAGAGGGCGGGTGAGTGGAGCTGAGTCCACGAAAATATCAGCCGTGATCTTATTAAACGGCAGAGTTTAGGGATACTTATGACTTGCAGGCATCTGCCAAGTCATAGGGACATGCGGATATCACATGCACCTGCACAGGATGCACCCATTAGCTCGTAGCTTGCTCTCTTTGTACACAAGGTCCTTCATGCTTAGTTAGAATCTGTCAGTCTCTGGGGCTTGTGTTGCTGTTCAGCACAGTGGAAGACGAGGGTGGTTTGTCACAATGGGGAGTACTGAACATTCAAGGGGATGGGCGTATCTCAGTGCAGCACTATGTTAAAATAATTTCACATTTGCAGAGTATGCCAGCAAGTCACATAGCAACCATATTGCATATGCTTCAAGCAAATTGACCACTTGGGAAAATCCAAGATACTTGGTTGAGTAGAGGGGTACAATGGACAATCAAAGAGGGTGCTACCACAGTCAGTCAAGTGACTCGCCCGATTTCAGTCAAAGAAGAGGCCACAGTCGGTCAGGTGTTTGGTACAATCAGATTACAGGAATCCGTGTCCTTGCAGTCCGGGGACTGGGCCATTGTCAGTTCTTCTGATCAAATGTAACCAGTCCAGAGATTACAAGTAGGTCTGTCATGCCTCTGGGCAAACATTAGTCTTAGGAGTGGACCAGTATCTCCCACAACGAGACAATGGGAGGAATTGTGAATGATGGAAGTGGTTGGAGGCAGTTAGTGCTAATGCATAAGCAGAAGAGGTAGCAACGTGTCCCCAGTGTATGAGTAGGAGGTGTAAAAAACAGGAAGAGTTCCGAGTTTGGGTGGATGAAGTGAGTAAGAACCATTGAGTGGACGTGATGCATGCAAGAGTGATAGTTCATGAACCTGGGTGAGAAGCCTGTGCAGTGGCACTATTATAATTAGATGTGGCCCTGTCGGTGTGAGGTAACAAAGAGAAGAGATTGGTGCGCTTGCAGTGCAGTGAAGTTCATTGGCCTTGCTTCTACACTGCTGGCCATCCTAGCTGACTGACTTGGGCTGCTATTTCAGACCCTGCTGGCTTGGTATGGTGGCACGGCTTCCTATGTTGTCTACAGGAGAAAAGACAGTCCTTTCATCCACCACCCCTTTTTTTTATTCGTTTGTGGGACTTGGGTGTTGCTGGTTGGCCAGCATTGACAGCCCATCCCTATTTGCCCTTGAGAAAGTGATGGTGAGCTGCCTTCTTGAATCCTGCAGTCTACTTGCTGTGGGTTGACCCACAATGCCAGTAGAGAGGGAATTCCAGGAATTTGACGCAATGACTGTGAAGGAACGGCCCAAGTCAGGGTGGTGAGTGGCTTGGAGGGGAACTTGAAGATGGTGGTATTCCCAAATACCTGCTGCCCTCTTCCTTCCAGATGGATGTGGTCATGGGTTTGGAAGGTGCTGTCTGAGGATCTTTGGTGAATTTCTGCAGTGCATCTTGTAGATAGTACACACTACTACTACCAAGCACCAGTGGCGGAGGGTTTGAATGTTCGTAGATGTGGTGCCAATCAAACAGGTTGCTTTTTCTTGGATGGTAGGCAATAGTGAGGACTGCAGATGCTGGAAACCAGAGTTTAGATCAGAGTGGTGCTGTAAAAGCACAGCAGGTCAGGCAGCGTCCAAGAAGGAAAATCGACGATTTTCCTGCTCCTCAGATGCTGCCTGACCTGCTGTGCTTTTCCAGCACCACTCTTTTCTTGGATGGCATCAAGCTTCTTGAGTGTTGTTGGAGCTGAACCCATCCAGGCAAATGAAAAGTATTCCATCACACTCCTGAGTTGTGCCTTGTAGATGGTGGATAGACTTTGGGGTGTCAGGAAGTGAGTTACTCGTCACAGTAATCCTAGTCGCTGACCTGCTCTTGTAGCCACAATGTTTATGTGGTGAGTCCATTTGAGTTTCTGGTCAATGGTAACCCCAAGGATTTTGACAGTGGGAGATTCAGTGATGGCAACACTGTTGAATGTCAAGGAGCAGTGGTTAGAGTGTCTCTTATTGGTGATGATCATTGTCTGGCAATTGTATGGTGCAAATGTTACTTGCCACTTGTAGGCCCAAGCCTGGATATTTTCCAATTCTTGTTGTATTTGAGCACGGACTGCTTCAGTGTCTGAGGATTCGCGAATGGTGCTGAACACTGCGATCATCAACGAATATCCCCAGTTTTAACCTTATGACAGAGGGAAGGTCATTGATGAAGCAGCTGAAGATTGTTGGGCCTAGGACACTACCCTGAGGGACTGACCCTCCACAGCCACAACCAATCTTCCTTTGTGCCAGGTATGAGTCTAATCAGCAGAATGCTTGCCCCCTGATGCCCATTAACTCCAGTTTGTCAGGGCTCCTTGATGTCATACTTGGTCAAATGCGGCCTTGATGTCAAGGGCTGTCACTCTCACCTCACCCCTGGAATTCATGTCTTTTGTCCATGTTTGAACCAAGGGTGAATTGAGTTCAGGAGCTGAGTGACCCTGGCAAAACGCAAACTGGGCATCACTGAGCAGGTTGTTGCTGAGCAGGTGCTGCTTGATAGTGCTGTTGGTGACCCCTTGACTCCTTTCATCACTTTACTGATGATGGAGAGTAGATTGATTGGGTGGTAATTGGCCGGGTTGCATTTGTTCTGCCTTTTGTGTACAAGACATACCTGGGGCAATTTTCAACATTGTTGGGTAGATGCCAGTGTTGTAACTGTACTGGAAGAGCTTGGCCAGGGGAGCAGCAAGTTCTGGAGCACACGTCTTCAGTACGATTGCCGGAGTGTTATCAGGGTCCATTGCCTTTGCAGTATCCAGTGCCTCCTACTGTTTCTTGATATCACATGGAGTGTATCAAATTGGCTGGAGACTGGTATCTGTGATCCTGGGGACCATTGGAGGAGCCCGAGATGGATCATCCACTTGGCACTTCTGACTGAAGATTGTTGCGAATGCATCAGCCTTATCTTTTGGAATGATGTGCTGGGTTCCTCCATTGTTGAGGATAGAGATATTTAGATTAGATTACTTACAGTGTGGAAACAGGCCCTTCAGCCCAACAAGTCCACACTGACACTCTGAAGAGCAACCCACCCAGACTCATTCCCCTACATTTACCCCTTCACCTAACACTATGGGCAATTCAACTTGGCCAATTCACCTAACCTGTACATTTTTGGGCTGTGGGAGGAAACCGGACACCCGGAGGAAACTCACGCAGACATGGGGAGAATGTGCAAACTCCACACAGACAGTTGCCTGAGGCAGGAATTGAACCCGGGTCTCTGGCACTGTGAGGCAACAGTGCTAACCACTATGCCACCGTGCCACCAAAGTCTATCCACCATCTAGAAGGCACAAGTCAGGAGTGTGATGGAATACTCATCACTTACCTCCTCCAGTGAGTTGTTTAATTGTCTACCACCATTCATAACTGGATGTGGAAGGAAGGCAGAGCTTAGATCTGATCTGTTGGTTGTGGGACCGCTTAGCGCTCTCTATCACTTGCTGTTTATGCCATTTAGCACGCAAGTAATCCTGTTTGGCAGCTTCACCAGGTTGACACCTCATTTTTAGTTATGCCTGGTGCTGCTCCTGGCATGCCCTCCCACACTCTCCAATGAACATGGTGATGGTAATGGTTGAGTGGGATATATGCCAGGCCATGAGATTGCAGATTGTGCTTGAGCACAGATCTGTTGCTGATGATGGCCCACAGTGCCTCATGGATGCCTAGTCTTGATTTGCACCAAGACGTCCAGCTCCCTGCCGATGGAACAAGGAGTGACCGTACCTTCCCTCTCCATCATAATGGTTGAGCACTACACGCTGTGAGGAAGTTCCTAGCTTGTAGTGTGTGAAGTGATATGCAGCTGGGTTTTAAGTCTGGCAGCAGCACCACAAGGCCCTAGCTGAGGTAAACACTCCTGCCTCTCTAGTCAAGTGACTCCTGGAGGAAGGTACTCAAGAGCCCACTTGAACTCAACAAGGTGAAAAAGTGGAAAGCTGCATGAAAAAGAAATTGCTCCAAGGTGTAGTGGATCAGGAGCCATAAATCACATACAAAACACTTCAACTAAAAAGGGCAAAACTTCCGTCACATTATGGCCACCTAGAGGAGGCGGTGCCTTAGTGATAATGTCACTGGACTAGTATTCCAGAATTCTAGGCCAATGTTCTGTGGAGATTGGTTTGAATCCCTTTTTGGCAGCTGGTAAAATTTGAATTTAATAGAAATCTGGAATAAAAACGTGGTGGCCGTGTAACCATTGTCAATTGTCATAAAAACACATTTGGTTCACTAATGTCTTATAAGGAAAGAAATCTGCCATCCTTGCCTGGCTTGGCCTATATGTGACTCTCCAGACCCCCAGCAATGTGATTGACTTTTCACTGCCTTCTAGGCAATAGGGAGGGGCAATAAATGGTCATCTAGTCAGTGACAACCACATCCTCTTGCACAATTATTTTTTAAAAAATCCATAAGGCTACTCAGCTCTGAACATCAGCCAAGAGGAAACAGGAAATGTTCGCTCAATCATTAACCCAAGCAAATTATGTTTCCCATCAGTTTTTGAAAGCGACAGGGGTTAAATTCTCACTAAAATGAATTTGACTCAGTACACACTCTAATAAAATGTACCTAACTAAGACTAATTATGATAAGGAATATCTGACTACTGTAAATCAGACAAAATGTAAAGGAGAAGAAACAAACTTGAGACTAGCAAAAAACTGATTACCACCTGACTTTAATTTTTTTCTTGACCGAGGCTGGTATCCTATCACTAGGTCACCCTTTATTTACATGTAGGAAGTCCTTGACACTAACTCAGCTCCCTCTGAGCCAGCTCTCAGAGTGATCAGGATCTCTGACACTCCTGTTTATTTTTTTTTCCTCTTTTTTTTCTGTGGTAGTGTTTCGTTTTTCCCTGCACCCATGGTGTGTGTGTGCAGGTGTGAGACACAGTGAGAGACACAAGGTGCACGAATCTTTATTCAATTTCCACCACCAGGAAGAAAAGAAACACCCAAGTGGCCAGCGACAAGCAGTGTCCTTCACATCAAAGGGCAATACCACCTGACTTTATTGTGCAGCTCCATTGCACTTTTCACAAGTGCTGCATGTTAACTTACCCTGGTGGTAATTTCCATTATCCAATTTGATTTGATTAAGACTACTCTACTTTAATGAGTGGGGACAAATGATGTGATCTGTGCAAATGGGGTCAGACTGCAGAGGTGGTGGTAAACGATGGAGCATGCAAAATAAAAGAAATGAGAGATTGTAACTTAATGAGGTGGAGCTTCATATAATGATTACTCAGCACAGCAGATATCATCAAAACAAGAGTGGTTACAAAGAACCATCATCGGTTATAAGCTGTCATGATTAAAGTGTTCAAAAGTGCACAGGGCAGCAGAACAGTGTTAGAATAGACAAGTGTGAATTGGTAAGGGTAGCTGGAATTGAATCACAATAGAAAAAGCAAAATTGTGATTTTTAAAAATCATTTACTCCTCAGATGTAGGCACCACCAGTAAGGCCAGTATCTATTGCGCATTTGCAGTTACCCTTGTAGGAGCAGTGGTTAAGCACCTTTTTGAACCGCTGCCGTCTATTTCATGAAAACATTCACACAATACCATTACAGAGGGAATTCACTTTCCTGACCCTCCTGCCTCCCACTACCAGCTGTTCTCCTCTTCTGATAGTTAATGTCTTGTATTAGATATTGAGGTATTAGTTGGATAATTCTAATCTTACATCATCATAAGGAGTGGCACAGCATCACATGATTTAGTGTTATAAGTCACAAAGCACAGAAATAGACCCTTTGGTCCAACCAGTCCATGCTGACCATAATCTTAAACTAAAGTAGTCCCACCTGCCTGTGCTTGGCCCATATCCCTCCAAACATTGTATTACAACACAGGGTAAACCCTCCTGCTTAATTTAAAACCAGCAACACAGAAAAGATTTATCCCGTACAGTAATCTGTAAAAATTCAAGTGGCCACAAACTAAGTAAAAATTAACAACTTTATTTCTTAAAGTATAACGAAGAATAATTAACTAACCACTATTTACAATTTCTGTCTCTAACCTATCTTTTACCTTACCTTCTATAACACTAGTCAAAAAAACTCCCAATTAAGGTTGACAAAACAACACTTCTCAGAACCTGGCAGCTTTAGGTTCTTGTCTTCGGGTCTTCTTTTCTCCTTGTTAGGAATTTCTGCGTCACAGTTTACTGATCAAAAAGGTACTTTTAAGAGAGATTTTTTTCCAAGCAGTCTGTTACATGCTAGGACTTGGCAGTTCTCCTCTCAACTGTTCAATTTTCCCTGGTCTTATACCCCCAAAGCATCAGATTGTGTCATTGTCTCTTAAGATTATCAATATACTCAATTCAAATTGGATTGGAGTTTGATATTTTTTGCAGTATAGTTTAAACTGATTGGCCGAATTTGAATTTGTGTTTCTTTTTGTTTCATAGCAAGTCAGTGAGTGCTGTTTGTTCTTAATCAAATGTTACTTTGTAAATTCTCCAACACTCGGTGTACTTGCCAAGTCCTTCACTCTCTTAAAAGTACACCCACATCTTCATAACAATTTCTTATTCATGAACGTATCCAAATGTCACTTAAGTGTCCTAACTGTACCCACATCCACCACCTCCTCTGGAAGTTCATTTCACACATGAATCTTTCTCTGTGTAGAAATATTGCCCCTCGTGTCTTTTTTAAATCTTTCTCCTCTCACGTCAAAAGCATGCCCCCTTGTCTAGAAATCTCCCACCCAGAGGAAAAGACATCTGCTATTCACCCAATCGATACCTCTCATGATTTTATTAACCTCTGTAAGGTCATCCCTAAACCTCCCGTGCTTGAGCGAAAAAAGTCCAGCCTCTTCTTATAACTCAAATCCTCCATTCCTAGCAACATCCTGGTCGATACTTTCTGAATCCTCTCCAGCCTAATAATATCCTTTCCATAACAGGATGACCAAAACTGGTCACAATACTCGAGAAGAGGCTTCACCAACATCCTGTACAACCTCAACATGATGTCCCAACTCAGATACTCAAAGGTCTGTGCAATGAAGACAAGCATGCTAAACACCTTCTTTGTCACCTGTCTATGCATGATCCAAACTTCAAAGATTTATATACCTGAACCCCTAGGTCTCTTTGTTCTACAGCACTATCCAAGGCCTTATCTTTAATTGTGTAAGTCCTGCCCTTGTTTGGTTTACCAAAATGCAATACCTCGCAGTTATCCAAGTTAAATTCCACCTGCCAGTCCTCAGCCCATTGACCCAAATTGTTCAAGGTCTCTTTGTAACCTTAGATATCCTTCTTCACTGTCTACTATACACAAACTTTGGTATGATCTGCCAACTTACTAACCAGGCTTTCTATGCTCTCATCTAAATCATTTGTATCAATGAGAAACAAAACGTAGACACAGTACTAATTCCCATGGAACACTGCTGGCCTCCATTCTGATAAACAACCTTCCACTCTCCGTCTCCTGCCATTATGTGGAGGTTCTGGTGTTGGACTTGGGTGGATAAAGTTAAAAATCACATGACACCAATCTAGGTTTGTTAAATACATTGCATCAGTGTATGACACTATGATCTTTTGCTATACATTCTGTGTCCTATGATCCTATTCCACTAGATACCTGACAAAGGAGCAATGGTCCAAAAGCTAGTACTTCCAAATAAACCTGTTGGACTATAACCTGGTGTTGTGTGATTTTTAACTCCTGCCATTAAGTCAATTTTGTATTTAATTGGCAAGCTCACCTTGATTCCCATGTGATCTACCTTTACTAATGTCTAATGTCTACCATGTGGAATCTTATCAAGAGCATTACTAAATTCCAAATAAACAATGTCTACTACTCTGCCTCATCAATCTTCTTGGTGACTTTATCAAAAAGCTCAATCAAATTTGCGAGACATGATTTCCCTTGCACAAAACCATGTTGACCATTCCTACCATTTCTTGTCTCTCCATATGCATTTAAATCCTATCTTTCACAATCACCACCAACAACATATCCACTACCAAAGTCAGACTCACAGGATTATAGTTCCCAGGATTGTCCTCACATCCCTTCTGCAAAAAAGGCACAACTTCAGCTACTTTCCAGTCATATCGCACATTATACATATCTGAAAAAAGCACCACAAATTCTTCCCTAACTCCCACTGCGTTCTGGGATACACTAGACAAGTCCCAAGATTTATCCACCTTTATAATTCCTAAGACCTCCAGACTTCGTCTTCTGTAATGTGGACTGTTTTCAAAATATCAATATTTTATTTCCCTGAGTTCTCTAACCTCCATTTCTTTCTCCACAGTAAAAACTGACGCAAAATATTCATTTTATATCTCTCCCATTTCCTGAGGTTCAACACAAAGATGGCTTCTTTGATCTTTAAGGGGCTCAACTCCCTCTTTTGTTGTTGTCTTGTTCTTAATAGATTTGTAAAATCTTTTTGGATTATCCTTAACCTTGTCTCCCAAGGCTATCTCATATCCCCTCTTTGCTCTCCTGATCTCCCTCTTAAGAGTGCCCCTACACTTTTTATAATGTTCGAAAGATTCATTTGAATCCAGTTATCTCCATCTAATATATGATTATTGTTTTATCCTTGATTACAGGCACAATATCCTTATTCATCAATTGTTCCCTAATCTTCCCAGCCTTAACTTTCACTCTAACAGGAACATAATGGCTCTGATATCTTATTATCACACTTTTGAAAGACTTCCACTTATCAGACAATTCTTTACCTGCGAACAGTCTGCTTCAATCAACTTTTGAAAGTTCTTATTTCGTACCATTAAAATTTGCTTTATGCAAACTAAAAACTTTAACTTCTATGGAAGGTTTACACTTTTTCATAACTATTTCAAAGCTAATAGAATTATGATCACTAGACACAAAGTGTACCCTATTATCACTTCAGTCACTTGCCCTTCCTTGTTACCCAAGCGAAGGTCAAATTCACACAGCTTCGTGGATGATGTAAACCAAAGTCGTAAGGTGTGTTCCAATAAAGCTCCTGATATGTGTACCCCACCAGACTAATAAACTATTCTATATAAGCCTAACAATACCATGATTATAATGGCTCCCTTCCTTTCACCCCCTTCTTATTCCCTTGTCCATAACATGGGCTCAGGAAAGGGGCAACTGGCAGAGAGCAGCAAATATTTCCAAGAAAGGGAAGCAGTGGGTGGGAACATTCAAGAGAGGGAAGTGAGTGGGAGGAACAGAAGAGGGAAGTGGTGAGCAGAAATGATTGGGAAAGTCACAACAGTCAGCAAATGAAACGATTGTTTCTTTATGAGCAAAGACTGATCACATGCAGTTACCGTGTTCAAATGGAGGCAGCATTGTGCAAGGAACTTGCTTGACTTACAAACCAAGTTATAATGGGAGAAAGTGAGGACTGCAGATGCTGGAGATCAGAGCTGAAAAATGTGTTGCTGGAAAAGCGCAGCAGGTCAGGCAGTATCCAAGGAGCAGGAGAATCGACGTTTCGGGCATGAGCCTTGAAGAAGGGCTCATGCCCGAAACGTCGATTCTCCTGCTCCTTGGATGCTGTCTGACCTCTGCACTTTTCCAGCAAACCAAGTTATAATGACAACCTATTGTTAGTATGCACTTTAAATGGACTAATTATCCATGATTCACAAGAATGGCAGAATAGGCTATTGCTGTTCCTATGCTCCTATGAATTGTGACTTGGTTGTGAATCTTTCTTTTATAGAATATCAAGATGTCCTGCTGCAGATGATTTCAATCTTTAGATTGATCAGAACTGAACATTAAAAAAAAACTTCTCCTCAAGCTGCAGAGGAGAATATTAATGTCATTCTTTTCAGACAAATTTTCAATTGAGACCCAATGTGGGAAGAAAATGATTCCTTAAGCTTGCTGGAAACTAATTATTAAAAGGAATTAGGACATGCAAGCTAAGCTGACCGCAGCACTTAGCTCCTCTTCATAACTGTCAATGGGTTCAAGTCCCAGGGCACCCTATGATTCAAACCCTTCTGCTTTTCCTAATATGTCAGCTGTGAACAAAAAACAACAGGTTGTTGATAGCACTTGGCCACATTACAAGGAAGTGAGGTGTTTTCACAGGATGGAAGAAAATGGTGGGGGGTCAGCTGACCCTTTTTAAACATGGCTCTCAATTGGACAGTCACAGATTGTTGTTGATGGCTCAGATCATAGCAAAAAATGGTCGCCGAGTCATTAGGGATGATGAATGTGTTTTTTTTTGCAGGGATGGGCAGCATTAATTTGGAGGCAAAACCATACATGTAATAGTGAGGTAAGAGAAAAGCAGACATCTGTACAGTTTATTGTAGTTAGGTAAATGGAGAGAGGAATTAGCCCTTAACGCCATTTTGGGCTCAGATGATATTTATACATGTTAATGAGGGGTTACCACTTGTGTTGAGGCCTGTGTCAGTTTCCAACCATTTGCTTTGGCCAAATCGACAACTGCCAAAAACAGGTAAACTAATTTCTACATTAAAATGGACCCTGTTATGATATAATGATTCATGTTAAAGTAGACTAGCAATCAAGCTTTTCTTTAAATGTTTTAACAGCAAGTTTGTTTCAAGGTATCACTGAGGATTCTTTGGCGATAATGAAATGAAGTTATTAACAGGAAATTACACATATGGCATATAGGGCTATGGGCCATGAAATGGGATTAGGTTGTTGTTTTTGACCAACATGGACATAGAGTCATAGAGATGTACAGCATGGAAACAGACCCTTTGGTCCAACCCGTCCATGCCAACCAGATATCCCAATCCAATCTAGTCCCACCTGGCAGCACCCGGCCCATATCCCTCCAAACCCTTCCTATTCATATCCCCATCCAAATGTCTCTTAAATGTTGCAATTGTACCAGCCTCCACCACATCCTCTGGCAGCTCATTCCATACACGTACCACCCTCTGCATGAAAAAGAGACCCTTTAGGTCTCTTTTATATCTTTTCCCTCTCACCCTAAACCTATGCCCTCTAGTTCTGGACTCCCCGACCCCAGGGAAAAGACTTTGTCTATTTATCCTATCCATGCCCCTCATAATTTTGTAAACCTCTATAAGGTCACCCCTCAGCCTCCGATACTCCAGGGAAAACAGCCCCAGCCTGTTCAGCCTCTCCCTGGGGCTCAAATCCTCCAACCCTGGCAACATCCTTGTAAATCTTTTCTGAACCCTTTCAAGTTTCACAACATCTTTCCGATAGGAAGGAGACTAGAATTGCACGCAATATTCCAACAGTGGCCTAACCAATGTCCTGTACAGCCGCAACATGACCTCCCAACTCCTGTACTCACTAAAGAAAAGCATACCAAACGCCTTCTTCACTATCATATCTACCTGCGACTTTTTCTGTGCTGTGGATCTTTAACAAGATTAAATCAGTTACAGATAAGACAAAAGAATACATAGAAGAAGGTTCCGATAAGTCACCATGGAATACTAGGTGAGGCCTTTCTGGAGTACTGTGTCCAGTTCTGATCACCCTGCCATAGGAAGGCTATTATTAAGCAAGAAAGGGTTCAGGAGAGATTTACCAGGATGTTGCCGATTGTAGAAAGTTTGAGTTATTAAAAACTGCTAGATAGGCTGGGATATTTTCCGCTGTAAGGTAAGAGGTGACCTTATAGAGGAATACCAATGGGGCCCATTACTTAGAATCCCTACAGTGTGGAAATAGGGCCTTTGACCCAACAAGTCCACACTAACCATCTGAAGAGTAACCTACCTGGATCCATTCCCCCACCCTATATTTACCCCTGACTAATGCACCTAACCTACACATCCCTGAACATCATGGGCAATTTAGCATGACCAATTTACCTAACATGCACATCTTTGGATTGTGGAAGGAAACCAGAGCACCTGAAGTTCACCCACACAGACACAGGAGGATTGTGCAAACTCCACACAGAAAGTTGCCCGAGGCTTAAATCAAATCCAGGTCCCTGGCGCTGTGAGGCAGCAGTGCTAACCACTGAGCCACTGTGCCAACCCTGCTGAGTTCCTAATCGCTGAAGCAAAGAGATGAATAGTTGTAGTAATTTGTGTAGTTGAAAAGGAGATTTCTTTTGTAAAGGTAGGTTCCTCCATTATTGTTGAGTTCTGTGTTGTTGGCACTTTGGTACCTGGCTTTCCATGAACAGAACAATACTCAGCTCTGTTGGAGTCACTTAGCTCAATTGGCTCGACCCCTGGTCTATGATGCAGAGTTGATAGCAACAGTGTGGGTTCAATTTCTGCACCAGCTGAGATTAACACAAAGGCCTTATCTTCTCCACCTTGCCTTGTCCCTGACGCATGGTGACCCTCAGGTTAAACCACCACCAATCATCCTTCTTTAATGAAAAAAACATCTCTCTGGGGCTACTGCAACTTTACTTTATCCTTGTTTAGGTTTGTATACCTTTTTATCTTTGTGTTCCCTTGCTCAAAACGTTGTTCTGAATGTGGTCTGTCAAATACTTCTCAGAGTTCTGAACCCCAAAGTGACTGTATTGTCAGTTTTATACAGTTTCAAAGTGTCTGTTCCAGATTGTAAATCATCCTTCCAGCTATGAGGACTGCTTAGTCCAGGTATTGCTGACTTCTAGCTCAGACAACCAACTTTTCAAATACTGTAGTTATATCTAAGAATGGCTCCCACTTTGATATCTGTTGAGGTTGGAAGCTTTGCATCTTAGAAGGAGCTGTTGTTCTACCTGTAATATGCATTTTAAACATTTTAAACGTTCTGTGAGATGGAGCGAGTGCAGTTCAGCAAGCTTTAAAAGTCCACTAAAACAGACATGGCCTGCTCTGGCCTGTATCTTGAAGACACCATTTTAAAATGTAATTTCCAATCTACAGATGTTTGAAAGCAGAAATGTCCTTTAAACACGCATCAATGCCAGCATGGTGACAATCACAGATCCCCTGAGTTCAGTGGGAATGTCCGCTACTTCAGCATCCATCTGGGCTGCAAAGGAAGCCGAGAAATCAGCTGCCAGACACTGTGTCACAGATAGTCCATGAGTGCCCTCAAATGGTTGTCCACCCATTCCACACTGCCAAGGACAGGCACCAAACTCTGTGCCTTATTAGAGTTTGCTGCCTCCATGCTGCTTGATAGTGCCAACAAATGCTCGGCATGATGGGTACACCAAGCCTCTCTGTGTGGGCTCATCAACTTTTTACCATGGGCTGTCCCATTGAAATTCTCATCTCATTTTGCCTGCTGCAGAAATGATCTGCAACCTTACTGTCTTGGAAACTAGGATATAAACCATTCAAACCCCATGGCCTGAAAGAATGTCACTGGTCATGAGTAGATTTCAATGAGCTTGTACAGGACATTGATGAGGCTCTTCTGGAGTACAGTGTCCAGTTCCAATTGCCTGTCATAGGAATGATGTTAAGCTAGAAATAGTTCAGAAGAGATTTACCAGGGTGTTGCTGGGTCTGGAAGGTTTGAGTTCTTAAGAAAGGCTGGATAGGCTGAAACATTTTTCACTGGAGTGTATGAGATTGAGAGCAGACCTTATGGTGGTTTATAAAACCATGAGAGGATAGATAAGCTTAAAGGTAGGTGTCTTTTCCTTAAGATGAGGGATTTCAAGACTAGTGGTCATATTTTGGGTGAGAAAGACTTTTTTTTTATACAGAAGTTGGTTTGTGTGTGCAGTCAACTTCCTGAGGAAGTGGTGGATATGGGAACAGTTACAAAGACATTGAGGTAAGTATATGAATAGGAAAGGTTTGGAGGGGTATGGGCCTGGAGCAGATAGGTGGGACTAGTTTATTTTGGGACCAAACAGAAATTGCTGGAAAAGTTTAGCAGGTCTGGCAACATCGTGAAGAGAAATCAGAGTTAACGTTTCAGGTCATGTGACCCTTCCTCAGAACTGATGGTAGCTAGGAAAATGTTGGTTTATAAGCAGAAGATAAGGTGAAGAGAGGGGGTAAGGAATAAATGATAGGTGGGGATAAAGCCCAAAGAAAGAGAAAAATAGTTGCACATCAAAGGATTAGATTACTTACAGTGTGGAAACAGGCCCTTCAGCCCAACTAGTCCACACCGACGCTCTGAATAGCAACCCACCCAGACCCATTCCCTATATTTACCCCTTCACCTAACACTACGGGCAATTTAACATGGCCAATTCACCTAACCTGCACATTCTTGGATTGTGGGAGGAAACCGGAGCACCCGGAGGAAACCACGCAGACACAGGGAGAATGTGCAAACTCCACACAGACAGTTGCCTGAGGCAGGGAATGAACCCAGGTCTCTGGCATTGTGAGGCAACAGTGCTAACCACTGTGCCACCGTGCCGCCTACAAGGGGTAGATAATGATCTCTCTACGACGATGAGCAGTTATTAATGGGGACTGTTAGTGGCTAATAATGGGTTGTGAGTAATAGCAGACTGTGTGATAACAAGGCCTGGAGTGTGGGGTTTGGGGTGAGGACAAGGGAGAGCTCAAGCCCCAAAGTTATTGAACATGATATGGAGTCCAAAAGGCTGCAGGGTTCCCAAGTGGAAAATGAGGCTTTGTTCTTCCAGCTTGCGCTGAGCTTCAATATTGAGTTCAACGCCATTAGAGTTTGAGCTTTCCCAAGTCCTCATCCCAACCCCGACACACCAAGCCTTGTTATCACATAGTCTGCTAGTATATACAATCCATGGTTAGCCAATAACAGTCCCTACTAAAAGCTATTGACTCTTCTAGCCAGATCATTATCCACTCCTTTGTCTGAACAACTGTACTCTCTCTTTCAGCTCTATCCCCTCCTATTGTTTACTTTTTACATCCTCTCCCACCCTATCTTCTGCATATAAACCTACATTTTCCTAGCTACCATCAGTTCTGAGGAAGGGTCACCCGACCTGAAACGTTAACTCTCCACAGATGCCGCCAGACCTGCTGAACTTTCATAGCAATTTCTGTTTTTGATTCTGATTTACAGCATCCTTTGGTTTTTAATTACTTTAGTTTGGGATTATGTTTGGCATGGACTGGTTGGACTGAAAGGTCTGTTTCTTGTGCTGCATGACTCTATGACTATGTCCAGGTGCTTCCTCTGAAGTATATACAGTGTCAGTATCTGAGCTCGTGGCTGTAAGTACCAGTCAATTGATGTGCTTCTTTATCTTGTTCTTATCCCTTTATTGTCAGCCCACAGTAACCGGGCAGGTTGCAATTCTTCAGGATCCGAAAACATTAATGCAGGTGGAAAGGGTGAGAGTGAGGGAAAGGATTGTTGTAGATGGAAAGCCAGGGGTGCATGGTCACACAATGTGCAGTTTGATTTGACAGATCTGTGATATCTTAGTGCTTTTCTACTTTTTAAAATTGATAAACTCATCAGACTTCGTTGAGATAGATTAACTTGCTGTTCTCATCTTTCTTTTATGCTGTTTTAAATTTTAGCATTCATTGCTATCTGGATAGCTCATTCCAATATGAGATCTTCTTTTGATTGGAACAAGTCCGAAAGAAATAGATCAGAAATTCCAACAACTTTTCTGTCTCAACTTAATTCTTGTAACTTTGACCAAAGGTGAAGATCATTCATAAAGTTGTCAGCAGCTTCTCCTGGAAGCTGTATTTTTTGGTACCAATGTTGCTCTCTCTGATTTGCAATTAGTACTCAACATAAAATTGTCAAATGCTCTTACAATATTGCAGAAGCGATCTGTCTCTTCTCTTGTATCCTGTTGTTTTAAAACATGATCTTTTTACTTGGAGAATAAAGAAATGCATTTATCTGTTCTTCTCTGGGCTTTTCCTATAATCTTGAAGCCATTCTATATTTCATCAACTGTTTCTTCCATTTGGTCTAATTTATTTCCTACTCTTGAGTATTTGTGATTTAAAAGGTGTAATACTTTCTTTCATTGTCATTGTTTTTACCTGCTGCCAATTCTCTTATTTAAGTGATTTACTTGAAAGTTGATGCATTTTAAACTATTTTTCAGTTTTATTCAGCATTTGTTCATGGGAAGTGGCGTCACTGACTAGGCCAACATTTAACGTCCATCCTTAACTGTCAAGAACAAAAGTCAACCACAGTGCTGTGGGTTTGGAATCACATGTAGTCCAGACCAGCAAAGGATGACAGATTTCCTTCCTTAAAGAACATTAGATTAAAAGCTGCTGAAAAGGCTTTGTGACCATGTAAAGTCTTTCCATAGCAACAAGAGAAAAAAAAATTGAATCACAAACATGAGAAAAAAATGATCGTTATTGAACACCTGAAGTAAGTTGAATCCCTTAGAGGTACGGTGAAAATTCTTACATCCTGGGAAAAATTCTAGGCTGAGAAGCTGAAGCCCTAAGTTGATACTTTATACAAAAGAACATTGTGAGAGTTGTTTACAATTATCAGGAAACTGAAAATAGGAATCTTTCATTTCAGTTAATCAAAGTTGAAATACTACTAAATGTTTCAGAATTATCCTCCTATTTCTATTGAAACTAATTGATTTTAGGTATTTAGTGATCATTGAAATGTTTTAAAATGAAGAAATACTGATTTTTAAAAATGTTTCTTCCAACATGGGGGAAAGATTGTAATTTTGTGCCACTCTCCATTTCTTCTTCATGGACATTGATACAAGTAAGAAAACAGAAATGAACAATCTTCATTACAACAAAGATCTTCTTGATAATAGACCTTTATTAACAATTGAAGAAAATGGGATCCAAGATGGCGGCGACCCAGCAAGTCTGAGTCTATAGTGCTCTTCCCAAGACTTGGGTAAAGTGGGTCACCCACCCCCACCACACTCACCAAATCATTCATAATAGCTGTTTAATTTAATTAGTTGCTTAGTATTACATTTAAACAGTCTAATATTTAGTAAAAATGACCAAAGGGAAGGGAGCCCGCAGCTCTCAGCAAGCAGGAACCCCTCCCCCACCTTCTCCAGCTGCAGCAGAGGCGTCCACAGCCGCCCCGGGGGACTTACCTACAGTGACAAGCCTTGTGGAGATGATCTCCTAGCTGGATACGAAGATCGACGCTTTTATCGAGGAGTCCCGAAATCGATGGGACTCACTCTCGGCCGCGCTGCAGAAGCACGACCAAGACATTAAAGAAATCGAGCGCCGAGTCGGAGGAGCGGAGATAAAGGCTGCGACCTCCGAAACTACAGCACAATCAGCCGTGGATCAGGTCCGGACTCTCGAACAGCGAGTCCAGACCTTAGAGAATTACAATGACGACCTCGATAATCGAGGTCGCCGAAAAAATATTCGTTTGCTGGGCCTTCCCGAACGGGAAGAGGAAGACCAGCTTACAGCATTCCTCCAGCAGTGGCTGCCACAGCTTTTAAATCTGGAAGCTGGATCAGGCCAGGTAAAGGTAGAATGGGCCTACCGGGTCGCAATACGCGGCCCGGCTCGAACCAGCGCCCACGCCCGGTCCTGTTCCGGCTGCAGAGCTATAGGGAGAGGCAGATACTCGTAGAAGCCTCTACAAATCTCGGAAAAGACCCCCAAGCTATGATCTATAAAGGATCCAAGATCATGTTATTCCAGGACTTTTCCCCAGCTCTGGTCCGAAAGAGGAAGGCATTCGACGAGGCGAAGAAGCGTTTAAGGGACTTAAATATTCAGTACTCCTTACGCTACCCAGCGATGCTACGTTTTAACCATGAAGGATCCGTGTATAACTTCGGATCGCCAGAAAAGGCTAAGGAATTCTTGGACTCTCTTAGATAAACTGTAAGACAATGGATGTTGGTTTGCCTTTCCCCCCGCTTTGGTTTATATCCCCCCCTTTTTTTTCTTTTCGTACCTTACTGTTTAATATTATTATGGGGGGTGGGAGGAGGGATTTGATTTTCTTCCCCCCCCCCCCTTGGGGTTGTTTTCTTTTATTATTTTATGTATATATGAGGGATGTAGGTATGTGTGTGTGTATGTGTATATGTACGTATGTGAATGTATGTATAATATATATATATAAAAAGCTGGGGGGTTTGGTTAATGTTGGTGGGGGCAGGTGGTTACCTTATTCAATTTTACCTCTGCCTTTAGGAGCAGGGTTGTTTCTCCCTTGTTATTTTGTATTAGTATATTTAATTATTATTTGTTGAGGTTGTAATTTTATAGTTATATGTTTATATATGGTATTAACATTACCAAATATATCCAGGTGTTGGTATGGGTGGGGGTAGGGTGCTCACTGTTAACTCTAGCTTTGTATTATATTTGAATTCTCCTCATTTTATTGAGGAGCGCCTGGGTCAAGGGTGGGGCATTGGTTGGGAGAGGATATGATGGACTTTTGGAGAGGAAGTGACACCCCCTGGGAACAAGGGGAAAAATCTCCACTTAGGTACGTTTTTTTTTATTTAGAAATAGTTGTATTGTTGTGAGTGTATTAGAGAGGCTTTATTTTTGTAAATTTTATATGCTCTACGCTCGGGATGTTCTGGATAGGGTTCCCCCTCCCAAGGGGTCTCGGATTTGCCCAGATGATTATGGTTGATCAGTCGGTTAAGTGGTGCACCTGGAATGTCAAGGGGAGTAATTCGCCAGTCAAAAGGAAGAAAATATTATCAAATTTTAAGAAGGAAAGAGTTGATATAGCTCTCCTACAGGAGACACACCTGTCGGATAAAGAACACTTGAAATTACGACAGGGTGGATTTGGTCAGGCCTTTTTTTCTTCTTTTAGCTCAAAAAGCAGGGGAATTGTTATTTTTGTTCGGAAGAATTTCCCTTTCAAAATCCTAAAGCAGATAAAAGACGGATCTGGACGATATATTTTGATTAAAGCCCTCATAAATGGAGAGGAATATGGGATTTTAAATTTGTACTGCCCCCCGGCACACCCCTTTAAATTTATAACGGAAGCCTTTTCAAAATTGATGGCTTTTGGTGCCCGTCATACAATTATAGGAGGAGACTTTAATTGTATTATGGATCCGGAAATAGATAGGATTCCCAAGAGTACTGCAGGAGTATCTCCCAGATCTAGACAATTGATGGATCTGAACAAAGAATTAGGATTAGTAGATGTATGGAGATGTCTTCATCCACAGGGCAGAGATTTTTCTTTCTACTCCAATCACATAAATATCATACCAGAATTGATTTGTTTTTTGCCCCCTCGATTTTTTTAAATTCCATATCATCCTGTAAAATAGGTAGTGTAGCAATTTCCGACCACGCTGCTGTATATATGGAAACTAAGGCGAGGAACAATGGGACATCCCCTCGGCATTGGCGTATGGACCCCTTCATAATGAAAGATAGTAAATTTGTAAAGTACTTCTCTCAAGAATTTAAAACGTTTTTAGAAATTAATTCAGGTACAGCTAGCAACCCATCAATGATGTGGGAGACCATCAAAGCTTACACGCGAGGCTTGATCATCTCCTACTCAGCGACCCAGAAGAAATTGAAGGGAGAACAACAGCGTCTGCTTGAAGCTCGCTTAAAAGCAGCTGAAACAGCATACACTGATAGACCTTCTATTATTAAATTGCAAAGGATTACGGCTCTTAGGACAGCTCTAAACACTACGCTTACTCAAACGGCTAAGAGGGAAATATTATTTGCAAAACAAAGGTTATATGAATATGGCGACAAACCAGGTAGATACTTAGCATTTCTCGCAAAGAAAAAAAAGGCCCCTCAGACGATTACGTCTATCAAGGAAAGTACGGGTATTTTGACTCATGATCATAAAAAGATTAATGCGATCTTTAGAGAATTTTATTCTGAGTTATATAAATCGCAGGATTGTGAAGATAGGACGAGGAGGATGCAGTCATTTTTAAAAAATTTGACCTTTCCAGGCCTAACTCCGGAATAGGTATTGGTCCTAAATGCTCCTCTAACAGTCCAAGAAATAATTGATGCAATTAGGCAACTTCAGAGTGGTAAGGCACCGGGCCCAGATGGTTTTCAAGCTGAATTCTATAAAGAATTTACAAAAATATTGGTTGGTCCACTTATGGACATGTATAACTATGCATATAGTCAGGGCTGTCTCCTGCCTTCGTTGAAAGAGGCAAATATCTCTCCTATCCTTAAAAAAGGAAAGGATCCAGAAGATTGTACATCATACAGACCAATATCCTTGCTAAATGTAGATTTTAAAATCCTTTCTAAAACGTTAGCACTGAGACTAGAAAGGGTACTGCCACATATTATAAAGGAGGATCAGACGGGGTTTATTAAGGGCCGTAGATCATCCAATAATATTAGAAGGGTTTTGAATATGATTCAAGCCTGTCATCAGGGAAAGATACCAGGAGTAGTAGTTTCATTAGACGCGGAAAAGGCATTTGATAGGGTTGAATGGTCATATTTGTTTTACACATTGGAAAGGTTTGGCGTTGGACAGGTGTTTACCAAATGGGTCTCAACATTGTATAGTGATCCCAAAGCAGTTGTGGTTACCAATGGATTACATTCGGATAGCTTCAGTGTGGGTAGGGGCTGCCGTCAGGGAGGTCCCCTCTCGCCATTGTTATTTACGCTAATAATTGAACCACTAGCAGAAGCTATACGAGCTGATCCTAATATAACAGCCCCGAGGATTGGTACAGGTAAACATAAAATTACCCTTTATGCAGATGATGTTCTTCTATTCCTCAGTAATCCTCTGATGTCCGTGCCTCGCCTAATCCAAGTCATTAATACATTTAGTGCATTCTCAGGCTATAAAATTAATTTTTCAAAATCGGAGGCTATGCCAATGGGTGGCCTTGCTATGACACCCCACTTAGTGGACGGATCCCTTTTTCCCTTTCGTTGGTCCCTGGAGGGCTTCTTATATTTAGGCATTTTTATTACTCCAGTATTTGGTCAGTTGTATAAGCCTAATTTTGTGCATTTACTGGAAAGGATAAGGTAGGACCTCCAGCGATGGGGAGACCTTCCAATTTCCTGGTTGGGTAGAATAGCACTAATCAAAATGAATGTCCTGCCCCGTCTCCTATATCCTATGAGAATGCTTCCGGTGATGCTGCCGAGGACGGCTCTACGTAAATTATATGGCTGGCTGAGTTCCTTTATCTGGAATCATAGACAGCCCCTTATTAAGCTGAAGAAGCTACAGCTTCCACAGACAAGGGGAGGATTGGACTTCCCAGACTTTAGGAAATATCGGTTAAGTTCCCTATTAAGTTACATAGCTGATTGGGTCTTGTCTGATCCATAATCAATCTGGTTGGACATCGAGGCCTCTCAAGTAAAATACCCACTTATTAACCTTTTATTTTCAGACAAGAGGAAAATCATTACAGATTGCTGTAAAAACCCTATAATACTAAACACAATTAAGGCTTAGAATATAATGCGGCAAAATGAGGGCAACTCACATAAAACATCCCCCTATGCACCGATAGTGGGAGCATGGGGATTCCAACTGGGGTTTAGAGATGCCACTTTTAAACTCTGGAGATCTAGGGGTATCTCATGTTTAGGGGATCTATTTAAAGATGGGGTCCTGATGTCTTTTGAACAGATGCGTCGGAAATTCGGATTACCTAATGGAGACCTCTTTCGATACTTCCAAATTCGAGATTATATACAGAAGAAGACTACGTTATTAGATAGTCTTTATAAATCAGATAGAGAATGTAGTGTCCTACGACCAGTGGGGGTATCTTCTATCAGTACTATTTATCATTTACTACATGATGAAGTATCGGGAGATATGGATAATCTGCTTAAAACATGGGATCAGGATTTGGGACTAGAAATCTCTATAGAAACGTGGAATGATATTTGGGAAAACGCTAGAAGAATTACTATCTGTAACAGAACCCAGGCTATCCAGCTGAAGATACTTCATAGGGCCCATATAGCACCGGTTCGACTGGCAAAATTTAAGGCAGGAGCATTTCCAATGCAAAATAGAGGTGGGCACGCTTGTACATTGCCTATGGACCTGTCATAAGATCCGTAGATATTGGACTAAAGTAGCAAGTACCCTGACAGAAATTTTAGGAACGTAAATTAAAGTGGACCCTGTATCTCTCCTTTTGGGCTTTTTGAACTTTCCCTCCCTGGACATGTACGGGAAGAGACTATTTTCTATTCTTTCTTTCTGTGCAAGGAAAAATATTTTGGTGAACTGGGTGGCTGAGGGCCCCCCTGGACTTTCAAATTGGCACAGATTAATTATGGAATGTATTCCCCTTGACTTCCTTACAAATATGGTGCACCGAAAGACCGAATTATTTTATAAAATATGGCAGCCCTTCCTGAATTACATAAATACAGATATTTCGGCTATCCTAACAAGGGCTTTTATTTAATTGAGATTACAAACCTGGCTGGTCCGGGGCCCCTTAGGAGAGGAATCCCGCACGAATACGGGTTTTATTACATCTGATGTTAATACATTCCGAGCATGTAAGAGACTTAAATATACACTCTGGTTAGTTGTAGGTTAGATTAGTAGATAGTTGAGTTTTGTTTTTTTTTCGTTATTTTGTTTTTCTTTTCTCTTGTTAAATGTTGGCTATTGTATATTTGATTTAATTGTATATCAATGTTTATATTTGAGAGTTTTGTTTATTTTTGTAAACTTGTAAAAATGTTAAATTTCTAATAAAAATATCTATAAAAAAACAATTCAAGAAAATAATAGCAATATTTAAAGAGAAACTTGCTAAATATTCAATATTCATGGTTTTACTATTCATGCATGTACTATTTCTGGTTGTTTTAAGCTTCCAGAGACAGGGTTATTTCTGAGATCAGTACTTCTGCTTTTTAAACTGCTACCTACTGCCTTTTCAGAAGCTGACTGACTCAGTGTATTTTTCAGCTGTTGAGTATTTTAAAATATAATCACAATTTTCTGACTGGATTATTTTCCTCTTTCTTCTCTTTGGATATCTGTGGCTTTTGTATAACTGAAGATTTTCTTCAGTCTGTTCCTCCCGCTACTGCTATTTTATATTATAGTGGTGTGTCTACCTGAATCACTGCCACCACTACTTTTGGTTGGTATCAGTCTAAATTGATGGGGTGTGGCTGCTCATAGAAAGTCTTCAGCAGAAGATGGGCTCAATCTTGTTATATAGTCAAGGTTTATGACATTGCACTGGGGTCACTTTAGCTCAGTTGGTTTGGGAAGCAATGTGATGTTGGCAGCATGGGTTCAATTCTTGCATTGACTGAGGTTACCATGAAGGACTCTCCATCTCAACGTCCCGCCTTAGCTGAGGTTAAATCACCACCAGTCGTCTCTCTCTAATGAGAGAGCAGTCTGATGGTCTGGTAAGACTACGGTGACTTGACTTGATTACATTGTAGTCAATAACTAGTTACATTACATCTAAGATACATGATGGCCACTTGTGAGACTTTGGGTTTATCAACGGAGTAAATTTACGTTATTGTTTGCTATGTGGACTTAGTACTAGAACAACCAATATACAAGACTTGAACATACATTAGCAAAAACTGGATAGGACTTCCAAGGAATAGTCAATTTTATCCTGATGGGTGGAGCTTATCTCATGATGTTAGTCCTATCAAGTACTAATTGCCTTCCATGAAATCTGGCATGGTGAATGCCTTTAGAGTAGGCATTTTAATCTTTATAATTTTTAATTTTGATGAGCTGATGGTAGCACTGTGGTAAGATCACCAGACATTCGGAAATCCAAGCTAGTGTTCTTGGTTGTGGGTTCAAATCCAATCATAGTAGCTGGTGAAACTTTAAATTTAAATTCATCAATCTGGATTGATCTCAGTAATGGTAACCAAGACAATTGTCATTGTTTGTTGCAAAAAAAAATCTAATTCACTTGTGTTCTTCAGAGAAGAAACTCTGTCATCCCTACCTGGTGTGACCTTATCTTTGACACCAGACCCACAACAATAGGCTGGTCTCAGGGGCAGTCAGGGATTGGCGACAAATGCTGACTTTGTCAGTGACACTGACAATCTTTCGCAAGATTAAGGAAAAATAAATTATTTGGGATTCTTTATGAAGAAATATTTGCCAAACTAGTTTTTAAGCTGTATGCAACAAAAAGCTGCGCAGTAATGTGAATCAAACTCACATAGTTCATGACTTTGCAAAGACATCTTTGCACATCTTGTGGCGTGACCTCAGCATGCAAATATGATACGCACTGTTCCTCCATCATTGCTCAGTGGCAGAATTTTAGGCTCAGATCATTGAGCATGAAGGAAACTACGTCGAAGGTGACTTTTGCTCTTGATAGATAGTGCATATTTCAGGTGCTATCAATTATACTTATATTTGAAGCCACTGGGGGGGGCTGCTACTCAGTGAGTAACTGCTGGATCCATCTGTGCTGATCAGCTCTCCTTTCAGTATTGGCAAGTGAGGCAATAGCAAAGCCTTATAAGGAAATAAAAGTGTAAGCGCAAACCATAGATCTCCCTCTGTTCCCTCTTAAATTTTCCCTGCCTTTTGTCCTCAAGTTGTATTCAGATCCCTCTTTTTCTGTACACTGCATTTAGTAATCTCCTCCAAAACCTTATTAAATTCCAACATGCTTGTGAAGTGCCTGGGACATTTTCCTCAATGTAAAGTATCATGTAAATAAGAGGAGGGTTAGAGGTAACTATGACAGTTAGGCTATCCAGCTATGTAAGTTTAAGTATCCCAGCAATCACAGTATTAGCAAAATGCCCCTATCAGAAATATACATCAACTGGAAGACACTTCAATATTGTCTGCTGGTGTCAGAGCTCTGATGAATGTACACATGGGGCTATGGTAGCAGGCTTCCATCTTATAAGATTTACTTTTCTACTTTTAGGGCTGTTTCCCTAATTTATAAACACAGTACTTCTATCTAAAGATCTCATGTTGGGGCTAGTCATTAAAGCTGAACCTCTTTTCATTATTATTATTACTCACTACCACCTTCTCAAGGGCAGTTAGGGATGGGCAATAAATATTGGCTCTATCATCAAAGCCCATCACCCGACAAACAAAAACGAAAACACTATGGGAAAAACAAGAGAAATGGCAAGGATATTTTTCAAAGTGGTACACATCTACTATAGTTCTCATAGAGATATAGTGCAGATGACCCCTAGAATGAATGAGGGGACATTCTTAGCCTGGCAAGTAAAAAAAAAATCAAAATAACTTAGATCATTAAATGTCAACCCGCTAATATTTTCCCTTAATTTTTACTCATCCTGCTCCAGTCATCAGTGATTAATCACTCCATCAGCTTGCACGAGTACACTTTCAGTGATGTAGAACATAAGGCCACAGTCCACATGCTTATTTTGAGGTCAAAGCATATCATTTCAGTGGCACTATTGCATATCCTTTCTTTATTAGAATGTGCATACATTAAGAATGCCAATAAAACAAACAATTTAAAAGGCTGCCTTTGAGAAATAGTTAAAATTCAGATGACACCAGGTTATAGTCCAACGGGTTTATTTGAAAGTGTAAGCTTTTGGAGTGCTGCTCCTTCGTCAGGTAACAGTGCTCCGAAAGTTGTACTTCCAAATTAACCTGTTGGACTAGAAACTGGTGTCATGTGATTTTTAACTTTGTCCATCCCAGTCCAATACCAGCACTTCCACATCATGTCTTCGAGAAATAGCTGGGAGAACCTGCAAGCTGCTTAAAAGAACCTTTTAATTAGGTCCGTCCTTCACTTCGCAAATGCCTCAGTTTATCCAACACTACAAGAGAGTACAGAGACAGCACTAACAATAGTGACATCATATTGCGTGCCAACGTGCCGCCCAAGATGATAGGATGTGGGTTTACACTGCCATACACCACAGATTCAGTTAAGTTCTTGACTGTGCATTCAACAAAGCTATTCAGAGAAAATTAGCTGACTCCCCAGAAAAATGAGGTAGGAAATCAGATGGGTAGCCTGGGATTACCCTTGTGAGGTACATTGAACTGAAAGCTAGCTATCCAACCTTCCTTGCAAAAGGTACCTATTAAGAATTGTGCGCTAAAAGTGGAGAAAAGATAATGAACATGTATAATGATTTTCCCCAATAGAATCAAAGTATTGGTACCATATCTGAACCACAGATTGTCAAAAGATATGCGTTCCTTCACTCATTTGTTCATAACTAAGGTTCAAAAAAAGGATGCAAAGACAAGACTTTGAAGGGTTAAGTGATGCTCAATTGAACTGTTATAAGATTATAGGAGAAAGTGAGGTCTGCAGATGCTGGAGATCAGAGCTGAAAATGTATTGCTGGAAAAGCGCAGCAGGTCAGGCAGCATCCAAGAAACAGGAGAATCGACGTTTCGGGCATAAGCCCTTCTTCAGGATTCCTGAAGAAGGGCTTATGCCCGAAACGTCGATTCTCCTGTTCCTTGGATGCTGCCTGACCTGCTGCACTTTTCCAGCAACACATTTTCAGCTCTGTTATAAGATTATAGTAAATATCAGCAGCTAGAGTCCAGGTTGTTCCTTATTTTGTATACAATTTTGCAGGAACTTTGGATATTGGTTTTGAAATGGATTCACACCTTTTAAATTAAAAGTATTTTAATAGATTCCTTTTGCTATAGTTCAGAATTTTGAAGAAGGCTTATCAAACAAGTTTTTCAAACTCAGTGGTGACATGCTGTTAACTGTCTGTTGTGTCACAGTTGGTGGCAACTCATTAAATTCTGCCATTATTCAGGACTAATAGAGATTCTACTCATTCTCAACTAGCAGCTGGTTCCACAGACAGCATATCATGCAGGCCGTTGTCCATCCTCTTTGTTTAAGCCATTATGGTAAATCGCTCAGACAGTCACAGTACCACTATCTGAGCTGGAGGCTGAGAGTGTGATATTGAACAAAGATGCATCTCTGTAAATCATTGTCTTCCTGGCCACTTCCTGCACATATTGGCTATCTGTGAAGAAAAAGGGATAAATGGTCAGGCTGTAGTGAGGGGAAGGAGAGAATGTAAAGAATGTATCCTTACACAATTTGAAATTGCAAAGTAGAAATGATTGTAGGACTAAAACACAAGAGGTCGTTTAGAAGTGAGGACATTATCACCTTCAACCGATTCATTCCTGCCAGTAGGTACAGCCTTAGCCATCATAATTCTAGTGTGTCTCCTGTGTGGGAGGTAGAATGTCTCTTTCCCAATTCTGATAGTGCCAGCTGTCTATGATTGTGTGTTTGCTTGACCCACTAGAGGGAGAGGGGAGTGTTGGTGAGAGAGGTACTTTTTGTTTGGGTGATGTGTCATGATCAAATTGCTGGCAGCATGTGGAAGGAGTGAAGTGTGAGGCTTGCAACAGTTCAAAGTATTTGAGGCTTAGCTGAAGCAGATGGTTATTGGATAGAAAAAGGCCTGATTAATAGAGAGTGTTGGCGGCGAGTGATGAAGCTAAACTGAGCATTGAGGAAGGCAAATTATTCAATTGCCTTTGTACTGGATAATGTTAATAATTGAGGCATTCTGTATCCAATCCATTCAACCTCTGAGGAAATGTTTCACAAAGCATAGAGATCCTCAAAGTTCAATTCCTGAGCCTTGACAACTTGATACAACTGGGTTGTGTTGTCACTAAGCTTATGGAACTTGCAATACCTTTAAAGCTGATTCCACAATCCTAAAAACTCAGAGTATGACAGAATTGTTCTAACTGCACAATAAAACCAACACTGAATGCCGAGACTACAGGTTTTGTTTCTCCATGTTTGCTGTCCATCCTGCACCGTTATTGTTGAATGTGAAGTGTTTGAAGGACAATTGATAAATTCACAACCAGCAAGTTTTAACTTACCTGTAAGTTCCTAAATGATAGGGCTGCTGACTCTGGCTAGATGCACTCCTGAATGTTTTGTCACATGTTCTGCTATCTCCAGTTGCCTTGCCACATCCCCAACATGCCTATTTGTGCTGACCCAACATCTTGCCAACTGCTGTTTATCATAGCTACTGTTTATCACAGACTGTAGGACTCCTGAATCAGGGTAAAAAGCAGGTGGTGAATCTGCACTTAGCAGCAGCAGAAGTGATTCGACAAATTTACCACAAGCATCACTCAACTGGTCACATAGGGGCGCATCAACCAATAAAGGTAGTGGGTTAGGTAAAATTTTTAGGATCTTTAATTATGCAAACTGGTTGCTTGAGTCTCAGAGTCAGGCAGCTGATTCCCATTCAAGGCCAAAGCTTTGGAAAATGCTGCTGGCAGCCATCCAGATTTCTTTCTTTGCTATTTTACCAGCAACCACCACCTTTCCCTCCACTTCACCACCTGCTAACTGAGTAACTGAGGTTGGTAAGGTTCATTTCACATCCCCAATGCATTTTATACCTGATAATCAAGCAACAACCTATTTTCACTGTTTTCAATAACTGTAGAAAAATGTTTTAACACTTTATCAAAGTGCTCCTACGATCTTTGTTTTTCTCCCCAGATGTTCACAACAGTCCCCTGGAAATCATTCTTTAATTGATGAAACTTCCAGGATTCTTCTGGAGTGTCAACTACCCTGGGGGAAGTTGAATTCCACTCTTCAAGGTTGAGTTACTTTGCAATTTCAGCTGAAGTTTGAAAATAAGCCTCACCAGTTTGGAGTAACGTTATCACAGTATCAACAGTGACTCTGGTTAGTAGCACCTCCAGGACCTGAGCGCAAAAGTCAAGGTTGACACTCAAGTACAACATTGAGGGAGTGCTACATTGTTGTAACCACTGTCTTTAGGATGAGACACTCAGCTGAGGCCCTGTCAAATGAGGGTAAAAGATACCATCGCAATTTTTCAAAGATCACAACGTTTAAAAGACATTCAGATAAGTACATAAATAGGAAGGTTTAGAGGGATATGAGCCAGGAGCAGACAGATGGGACTGGTTTAGTTTGCTATTACATTCGGCATGGACTGGTTGGACCGGAGGGTCTGTTTCTGTGCTAAATGACTCAATGACTCCATGAGCAGATGCCCTGGTCAATGTTTATCCCTAAATCAAAATCAGAGAAATAGATTTTAAATAAATTATTATTATTTTTCATTCACACGATGTGGGTGCTGCTGGCTAGGCAGCATTTATTGTCTATCCCTGATTGCCCTCAGGGCAGTTAAATTTAACCACAGTGCTGTGGTTCTGGAGTGACATGTAGCCAGACCAGGTAAGGACAGCATTTCCTTCCCTTAGGTATAGTAGTGAACCAGATGGGTTTTTTTTCCAGACAATCATCAGCAATTTCATGGTCATCATTAAACTCTTAACTCCAGATTTGTTATTGAACTCAATTTCCACTATCTGGCACGGTGGGCTTTGAACCCAGTCCTGAGAACATTGGATGGGTTATTGAATTGATGGTCTAGTGATAATACCACAAAGCCATTAACTGATTGTTACTGCATTGCTTTTGGTGGGAGTTCGCTCTGTGCGTCTTAGATACCATTTCTCCTATATTGCAAATACACTTCAAAAAGACTTTGTTGGCTGTGTGCTTGAGAAGTTCTTCCATCAGGATAGGCGCTATATCAATGTAAGTCTTTCTCCTTTCAAGTGTTCATACACTCAAAACTCCAATCTTTCATGATCAGTTCCCTTACTCCTTTAGTACACTTGGCCTCTGCAGTTCCTCTCTACTACTGTACTCTGCAAATGTATCAAAGGCCTACCTTACATAACTTAGGTTAGATTCACTACAGTGTGGAAACAGGCCCTTCAGCCCAACCAGTCCACACTGACCCTCCGAAGAGTAACCCACCCAGACCCATTTCCTTCTGACTAATACACTTAACACTATGGGCAATTTAGCATGGCCAATTCACCTGAGCTGCACATCTTTGGATTGTGGGAGGAAACCGGAGCACCCAGAGGAAACCCACGCAGACACAGGGAGAATGTGCAAACTCCACACAGACAGTTGCCTGAGGCTGGAATCAAACCTTGGACCTTGGTGCTGTGAGGCAGCAGTGCTAAACACTGAGCCACCGTGCCACCCCACTTCATTTCTTACCTCCAGAGTTTGAAGTTTTCAAGGTTGGGGTGTCTCTTTTAATGAAAAAACTCCAATTTAACAACAATCAAGTTTTTGTGCCATTGATCAACTCTGTTGCATTGCATTGCTCAGGCAAGAATGTAACAAGAAATACAAGTAAAAGTTACAAAACAGCTTGGTGTGATGTGTTCATTTTTGCAGTAAATGGTAAGTGAGACCGTGTGGTATTTTGCACATGTTGTTTGACAAAAGGTTTGGTAAGAGTCTAAGCTTCGTCTGTCGAAGCTATTGTATTACGCTTTAGCTGAATTTTGTACTCTGAACTTGCCTGGAACAAAAATGACTTTTACCTTATTAGGAATAAAGATTTCAACTAATGTCTTGTGGCAAACAATTGAAATGAGACAGGTCTCTGCTTCATTCATCTCCGCTTCAGCAGTCTGTGGTTAGTTCTGCAGCGTCTCCAGATTTCACTGGTATCCACCTACCTGCCCGACAAGTCCTTTGGACTAACTACCATATATGGCAAAGTCAAATCAGCTTCCAGCTTATCAGGCACTTGCAAACATCACATATCTGAAAGTAACTGAGTATGAGGAAGTGTTCAGTTTTGCAACCAGCCTTTTTAGCAGACTCATTGCAGATAATGAAGAGCAGAGTGTTCATTGTGAAAGCATTCTTTGTGATATCTGTGCAATAGAAATTGCAGCTAAATGTGTTTGAGCTGTAGAAAATAAGTTACAAGGGGAGTTCTTTCACTTTCTTATGATGTAGTTCTCCAATATATATGTAACTAGGTCACTCAGCCACAATCTCATTCACCAGATCTGGATTCATATTTTTTAATCATCTTAAACAATTCTTTTTGTATAAGTTCAAAGCTCATTCATAAGCAACTTCATTCAGGCAAACCAGTTATTTTCTTTGACAAAGGTCAGTTAGACTCAAAACGTCAGCTCTTTTCTCTCCTTACAGATGTTGCCAGACCTGCTGAGATTTTCCAGCATTTTCTCTTTTGGTTTCAGATTCCAGCATCCGCAGTCATTTGCTTTTATCCAGTTATTTTCTTTATAAAAGACCATAAGACCATAAGACATAGGAGTGGAAGTAAGGCCATTTGGCCCATCGAGTCCACTCCGCCATTCAATCATTCATTTTTCTTACCATGGATCTCCTCCTGAGTTTGGTTTTGAAGGGGTAATATATTCAAATGATCACTATTTAGTGAGTCACACTAATTTCACAGTTTAATTTCTTTCATAGAAATATAATTATTAACACCAGAGGTCTGAAGACAGAGTGCTTCAAAATATTTCCAACAAATTTAAGAGTGAAACTAATCCTTGCACAGATTGGTATAAGTGCTTTGCTCAATGTATGTTTTCTGGCTGAAAAACCATGCAACATAGATCAATCTCAGCTACAAAACCTTCAGAAGAAACAACATAAATTCAATGATATTTCCTTATGTAACAAGCCAACACCAAAACTATTGAAATGAATTTGGTGAGTCTGTTATGTGTCAAACAAAATGCCCATTTCTGATTCATGATTATATTCCTTTTTATTGTCATTAATAACCACAATTCTGTATTCAGCTAATGTCAATTTTCAACAGATGTGCAAAGCCGGGAGATAGGTACAGTCTATAACACCCAGGACAAAGCTTCATTTAAATCCAGCAGGAATACTGGTTATCCATAATGCTGTAACAGTAAGACACCATATCTGTATAAACTAGTTACCAGTGACTTGGAAATCAGCAATATATTCATAGATGCTATGGTTAGTCTGGCTATGATCCGATAGAATAAATGATAAAGAGAACGAGGAGCTGGAGTAGGTTATTCAGGCCTTCGAGCCTGCTCTCCCATTCAATATGATCATGGCTGATCATCCAATTCAGTACTCTGTTCCCGCTTTATCCACACACCCTTTGATCCCTCAAGCACTAAGAACCACATTGAATTCTTTCTTGAAGAAGATATTAATCTCCTTGGCTGGTAAGCCTTCATTTTTGTGTTGTGTGGATATTTTCCTGAATTAACCCATTTGAGAGAGATCATTATATACCTCTGGAACAGGTGGGATTTGAAACTGACCTCCTTTGTGTCGAAGTAGGGATAGTCTTGCGAGCCACAAGAGCACTACACCTTTAGCCTGCCAGCACTGAAGAAGGGACAGAGAAGAGGTCCTCAAGATGGAGGTCACCTCTCTCCAGCTCTGAAATAAAAAATCAAATCAGCAGCCAGGCTAACATGGTGGAAGAGAAGCTTTTCTACAATGTTGCCTGCAGCAGACATACTGGCAGGGCCTGGCTGGGGCACTGCAAGCCATTTCTGTACCAACCCACCCTTGTTCTCGCCAGTGATAAATGACCGAGGGGCAGGATGGTGCCAGGAGGCCTCCATGCTAGGCAGCAGCACAAACTTACGCCCTTGCCTAGCTTTGTGTCCTTTGCATTAATTCAAAAAATCCAGATACGTATCTCTAAGATGAGCCAATGGTTTGAGGAGTGGCAGATGGAGTTTAATTCAGATAAATGCAAGATGCTGCATTTTGGGAAAGCAAATCTTAGCAAGACTTATATACGTAATGGTGTACAAAGTTAAAAGTCACAAAACACCAGGTTATAGTCCAACAAGTTTATTTGGAAGCTCTAGCTTTCGGAGCGCTGTTCCTTCATCAGGTGGTTGTGGAGAGTAACGCTCTGAAAGCTAGTGCTTCCAAATAAACCCGTTGGATTATAACCTGGTGTTGTGTGATTTTTAACTTTGTACACCACAGTCCAACACCGGCATCTCCAAATCATGACACTTAATGGTAAGGTTTAGATTAGATTAGATTACTTACAGTGTGGAAACAGGCCCTTCGGCCCAACAAGTCCACACCGACCCGCCGAAGCGCAACCCACCCATACCCCTACATTTACCCCTTTAATCTAACACTACGGGCAATTTAGCATGGCCAATTCACCTGACCCGCACATTTTTTTTGGATTGTGGGAGGAAACCGGAGCACCCGGAGGAAACCCACGCAGACACGGGGAGAACGTGCAAACTCCACACAGTCAGTCGCCTGAGTCGGGAATTGAACCCGGGTCTCTGGCGCTGTGAGGCAAAATTCTAGGGAGTGTTGCTGAACAATGAGACTTGGAGTGCAGATTCATAGCTCCTTGAAAGTAGAGTTGCAGGTAGATAGGATAGTGAAGAAGGTGTTTGGTATGCTTTCATTTATTGGTCAGAGTATTGAGTACAGGAGTTGGGAGATCATGTTGAGGCTGTACAGGACAGAAAGATGTGTTACTGGAAAAGCGCAGCAGGTCAGGCAGCATCCAAGGAGCAGGAAAATTGACGTTTTGGGTATAAGCCCTTCTTCAGGATTCTCCTGCTCCTTGGATGCTGCCTGACCTGCTGTGCTTTTCCAGCAACACATTTTTCAGCTCTGATCACCAGCATCTGCAGTCCTCACTTTCTCCTAGTTTTATAGGACAGTTGGTTAGGCCACTGTTAGAATATTGCTTGCAATTCTGGTCTCCTTCCTATCAGAGGGATGTTGTGAAACTTGAAAGGGTTCAGAAAAGATTTACAAGGATGTTGCCAGGGTTGGAGGACTTGAGCTATAGGGAGAGGTTGAATAGGCTGGGGTTGCTTTCCCTGGAGCATCGGAGACTGAGGGGTGACCTTATAGAGGTTTATAAAATCATGAGGGGCATGGATAGGGTAAATAGCCAAGGTCTTTTCCCTGGGGTGGGGGAGTCCAGAACTAGAGGGCATAGATTTAGGGTAAGAGGGGAAAGATATAAGAGAGACCTAAGGGGCAACCTTTTCACTCAGAGGGTGGTACGTGTATGGAATGAGCTGCCAGAGGAAGTGGTGGAGGCTGGTACAATTGCAACATTTAAAAGGCATCTGGATGGGTATATGAATAGGAAGGGTTTGGAGGGATATAGGCCAGGTGCTGGCAGATGGGATTAGATTGGGTTGAGATATCTGGTCGGCATGGGTCTGTTTCCATGCTGTACATCTCGATGACTCTATGACTCTATCTCTCCAATCTTACTACCAACTGCATCACTTCAGTCTTTTACCTCCTTCCCTTTCACACCATTTCCCTTTTTACATTGTGTTTGAATCTCTGATTAATATTGCTGACTCTCCCCCTAAGAAAGAGAAGGATAAACATGAAAAGAAGTAGATTAGATTAGATGAGATTAGATTACAGTGTGGAAACAGGCCCTTCGGCCCAACAAGTCCACACCGACCCGCCAAAGCGCAACGCACCCATACCCCTACATTTGACCCCTTACCTAACACTACGGGCAATTTAGCATGGCCAATTCACCTAACCTGCACATCTTTGGACTGTGGGAGAAAACCGGAGCACCCGGAGGAAACCCAAGCAGACACGGGGAGAAAGTGCAAACTCCACACAGTCAGTCGCCTGAGGCGGGAATTGAACCCGGGTCTCTGGCGCTGTGAGGCAGCAGTGCTAACCACTGTGCCATCGTGCCACCCACTGAAAACAGGCCCTTCGGCCCAACAAGTCCACACCGACTCACAACCCACCCCTGCCCCTAACACTACGAGCAATTTAGCATGGCCAATTCACCTGACCTGCACATTTTTGGACTGTGGGAGGAAACCGGAGCACCCAGAGGAAACCCACGCAGACACGGGGAGAATGTGCAAACTCCACACAGTCAGTCGCCTGAGGCGGGAATTGAACCGGGTCTCTGGTGCTGTGAGGCAGTAGTGCTAACCACTGTGCCACCGTGCCGCCCACCAAATTCTATTAGTGCTCCTGTCATTGAACAGTGTTCTCCTTCCCTCTCATCCATCTCTTCAGCAAAGAAGGAGATATTCACTCTACACAAGGAATTCTTTATGCATGCATGAAACAAAATAATCGATAATAGGCTGCAAACAAAAACCTTCCATAAACAAATACTTTAGCTTTCCGAGATCTGCCAATGCCAATTAAAAGCAGGCCATCCGATAGGTGATTTTATTGTGTCCACTGAGACGAACAACATTAGTGGAGCTGTGCAATGGAACGTTTACTATTTTAGGCATTCATCATCTCTGCTGAGAATTTCCAGCATGGTATAAGAAGGAATGAAACAGAATACATCCTTCTATACCCTGTCCCAACATCGTGGATTAACCAAGTCTTAGAACAGTTCCTCTGCCGAGCTGGAGTGACGTATTTAGGTTCCAATTGTCTTCATGACCTGAATGATTTTGCACCAAATTGTGTTCTGGCTTTGGACTGGGAAGAAGATCTGCAAACTAACTTTAGAACACTATTTATCAATTTGACAGGAAAATGTTTGATCTTCTAACCAAAGCTGTACTGATGGCATTCTAGGCTTTTTATGACTAATTCAGTGAAAAAAAGAAAGTCAAGAGACAGACCATGATGGAATGAAGTTCATATCCAGAGGCACAGTAATACTGATCTAAAATGGAATCAACAAACCTTGACATATTTTTCACAGGTTTAATTCAACTGTTTTCTGAAAGACAATCAGGACTGTACATAGCCCCACTCCTGCTATGTCTTATTCACTATAATCAGTAAAGAAAGCCGAACCAAGCTGTTGATTTGAGGTTAAGATAAAAAAACTTTCCATTCTCACTCACTGACTGCCCTTTTAAGTCTTCTCATTGAATAACAAGTGTCAAAGATTTTCTTGTTTGTCTCCTGCCACGAACAACTTGTTAGTGTTAACTGCGCTGAAATCTGATTGGATGCCATTGTTGCATCTAGCATCATCCCCAGGGGTTTCCCAAGATCCTTCAGGTGCTCTGAAGCCTCTCCAGGGTATACTCTGACCCTCAAATAGCTGCACAAAATTCCATGTTGTGATCAACAATCATATAAGCATCACAAGCTAATATGATACCATATTTTTATAATGTGAGCTGGCTTCCTGTTATGTTGAATTGAGTCAGAGAGTGCTTTATCATTATATCGGAACGGAGTCCTGTTGATATAAAGAAAATGACCAGGATGTAAGTGTGGCATTTTCAAGAAGTGTGTTCAATAGACCACATCTTGAATATGCTATATATAGAGCATGTATGTATGTGTGTGTGTGTGTGAGAGACAGAAAGAGAGAGAGAGAGACAGTAGAGTTTGTTGACAGGAAGCTGCTACAGAGTAACTTGCAATTATCTTAGAATAAATATTTCACACTTTTCTTTCAATTAAGACAGTTTAATATACTTAAATGAATATTTTGTTCTTGGATATTGCACAAATGCTGCCAATAAAACTGACAATAATAGAGCAAATAATGTCCATTATTGAAACCACATGTTATTAAACAAAATTGGAGACTTACAGTTAAAATTTCTCAGAAAGTCATGTAGTATAGCAGCAACCACTCAGCCCATGTAGTTCATGCTGGCTGTCTGTAAAGCAGAGTAATCAGTCCCATTCTGCCTCTCTGCCCTGCTGTTTAGTTTAGTTCACTACAATTACTGTAGGGAATTAATCTAATCCAATTACCCATCTAAATTCCTTCTGAAATCATTGATCTTCATTTCCTTTGGCTGCTCTGCTGCCTCCTGTGATGTTCCCTAGACAGCTTTAAGACCCTGACAGGCCTCCACTGAGTCCTTGTAGAAGTCACATTATGACATCATTGACAACAGCAAGCCGACTTGCATATAGATTAGGCCATTGCCTGACTGCCTGCCTGGGAGCTTTACTTGACTTCAAATGAGAGTTAAAGAAGCTTATTCTTCAAAACAAGGTCAGAATTATTTCTCATCGTTGCAGATTATAACAGCATCCAAAAGTTAATGGGAGCACCAAATGAATACTTACTTGAATCTCATTGTTTATATCATATCATGCTTCCATTTAATATAAATTCTATAATACTTTTAAATGCTCTTAAAGGTGCTATAATTCATTTTGGAGTCATTATACGTGTGCCTCAAAGTGAAAATTTTGCGACATGAACCTAATGAACTAACAAATCCATTTGATGTTCCTTTTTCATCTCTATAAAAACTTTCCTTTATCAGCTAGATATATCTGAAAGTTTTCATTCTGATCACAGTGTTGCCTTATTGTTGAGATACGAGACAGTCAGTAAGAATATCCATAGAACTCGGTGTCTTATTTGTCAATGTTAAACTTAAAGCTGAGTCAATAAAACATTTTGCTGAGCAGGCATTTTGTCAAAATGTGGCACATCAAAGGCCTTTCGTTTTAAATGAGTAAGTTCATGTTGGGGAATACTTTTGCACTGAATCCTTGTCAGCTCTATCTAGTGCATTGATGATATTGTTTTTCTTGTTCCAAGCAATGAAGCAAGCTAGATGCTGGCTAAACACAAGGCTTTGAGCTTGGTCCTTAGCCATGCTCGAAGAGGGCTGCATAGAGATAGTGAGCCAGTTTTGATGCTGAAAAACTTCTGCTAGCAATCAAGAACAATTGTAATGGTGAGCTTTAAGTTGCAAATGGAACAACATCAGGGGATAGGGTAGCCCAGAGTAAGGATCAGTGGTGCTGGAAGAGCACAGCAATTCAGGCAGCATCCGAGGACAGGCAAAATCGACGTTTCGGGCAAAAGCCCTTCATCAGGAATAAAGGCAGAGAGCCTGAAGCGTGGAGAGATAAGCTAGAGGAGGGTGGGGGTGGGGATAGAGTAGCATAGAGTACAATAGGTCAGTGGGGAAGGAGATGAAGGTGATAGGTCAGGGAGGAGAGGGTGGAGTGGATAGGTGGAAAAGGAGCTGGGCAGGTCGGACAAGTCCGGACAAGTCAGGGGATCGTGTTGCTGGAGGTTAGAAACTAGGATGAGGTGGGGGAAGGGGAAATGAGGAAGCTGTTGAAGTCCACATTGATGCCCTGGGGTTGAAGAGTAAGGCTATCTGACAGTAGAGTTAGCATTGTGTCAAATTAAACAGAGAAGGCGCCGTACCGAATTTGCAATGGAACTCACTTGATGCGTCGGCTGATGAAATATTTGCCAGTCCCCCGGACACACTCATCCCTGCATGGTGGCCTGGGCTTTGTGCTGCCAACTCAACTGGCTAGCAACTGCTGAAACTGCTCATGCCCATCCCAAGGTCGTAGATCTCTCAGGGTGGTTCTCTGGCTACAACACTAGTTCCTGCTGGAGAACCAAGTTGTTCAAGATGCCAAAGATAGCAAAATGTTGAGGGGTCATCTAAACCTCATTTTTAAAACACCAGTAGCTCCTGGTCAGTGGTGATTTCTTGAGTGAGACAGCAGTAGTTATACCTGTACTTCGTCCGTGCAATCACAGAATTGTTATAATGCAGATGTAGGCTATTTGACCCATCATGCCTCCACTGGTTGGGTTGTGCTATCATTTTCAATAGATACTCACTGACCCTCCCCAGAATCCAGCCCCAAAAGCATTCATGTGACCTAAATAATAAGAAACAGTCATTGCTGGAGAAACACAATAGGTATGGCAGCGTCTGGGAAGAGAAGACAGAGTTAACATTTCAAATCCAATGATCCTTCTTGGAACATGACGTGAAGACCTGAGGCTCTCGACACTGCCTAAGGATTAATGTGTTGTAACAGCTTCCCAAAAACTTTGCACACACCTACATGGCCTGCTGATGCATAATCAGTGCGTGCATAATCTTCCTGTTCCTGAAGTTGCCTGACTGCATTGAGCAAGCCTTGCTAGCTACAAGAGTACAGGTCAATACCTCTTTGCATTTGGGGATATCTAGCCATGGCTTCAAAGGCCACTTCTTCTTGGCCTGTCTAACCTTCTGAGTTATAAACCGAATGTATTAGCCAATTGAATGCCATATGCCACCATCACCTAGCAACTGCTGAAATTGCTCATGCCCATCCCAAGCGGTGATATGCCGTTGAGTTGGGGGAGGGGGGGGTTATCAAATCAATCTGCAGATAATCCCTGGAACAAACCAACATCACCCTTAATGTGTCTGCTGTTTCCCACTGGTATCTTTCGTGTCCAACTGTTGCCCCATTTTACCATGTGCCATTCCGGAAGAACTTGCGACTCACTGGATATCATCTAAAAGACCAGTATTCCTTGCACCTGAGCCATCTTTAAAAGCCCAATGTGCACCCAGACAAGGACTATCAGTTTGAAGCTGCCCTTCATAGCTCCTGATATTTATCCTAGACAAGGCAGTCAGGGAGTAAATGGCACCCCTCTTTGGGGGCAATTATCTGGAGGTTCTGGTGGATAGGGTGCTGTAGATAAGGGATGTCCACCTTCCCCAGGAGTAGTAGAGGACACAATGCTTCATCATGGTTATTTGATGTGAGGTTGGCACCTGGGTCAGTGCGGTCTTGGCCATCAGGAGGAAAGCCCAGTTATGTAGCAAGAAAGTTATTGGCCTTCTTCACTCTGCCAGCATTTCTCTCCAGTACCTCACACTCACTACTGTTCCAACCACCTACCATGGCTCATGCTCTACCACTTTCACTAGTAAAGTGGATGAACTGTTCAACCTCCTCGTGGGAGCACGAGGTAGCGCCGATATGGGCCCCAGCTATGTCAGTAGCCATGAGCACCCGCATGGACCCAGCTATGCCTGCCTCTTCGTCGGGTATGTGGAACAATCCATCTTCCGCAGCTACACTGGCACCATCCCCACCTTTTCCTCCTCTACATCAATGACTGTATCAGCTCTACCTCGTGCTCCCACGAGGAGGTTGAACAGTTCATCCACTTTACTAACTCCTTCCACCCCGACATAAAATTTACCTGGACCGTCTCAGACTCCTCCCTCCCCTTCCTAGACCTCTCCATTTCTATCTCGGGCGACCGACTCAACACGGACATTTACTATAAACAGACCGACTCCCACAGCTACCTAGATTACACCTCCTCCCACGCTGCCCCCTGTAAAAAACGCCATCCCATATTCCCAATTCCTTAGTCTCCGCAGCATCTGCTCCCAGGAGGACCAATTCCAATACCGAACAACTCAGATGGCCTCCTTCTTCAAAGACCGCAATTTCCCCTCAGATGTGGTTGACAATGCTCTCCATCGCATCTCCTCCACTTCCCGCTCCTCCGCCCTTGAACCCCGCCCCTCCAATCGCCACCAGGACAGAACCCCACTGGTCCTCACCTACCACCCCACCAACCTCCATATACATCATATCATCCTTCGTCATTTCTGCCACCTCCAAACAGACCCCACCACCAATGTTATATTTCCCTCCCCTCCCTTATCAGCATTCCAGAAAGACCACTCCCTCCGCGACCCACTCGTCAGGTCCACACCCCCCACCAACCCAACCTCCACTCTTGGCGCCTTCCCCTGCAACCGCAAGAAATGCAAAACTTGCGCCCATACTTCCCCCCTCACTTCCCTGCACGGCCCCAAGGGATCCTTCCATATCCATCACAAGTTCACCTGCACCTCCACAAACATCATTTACTGCATCCGCTGCACCCAATGTGGCCTCCTCTACATTGGGGAGACAGGCCGCCTACTTGTGGAACATTTCAGAGAACACCTCTGGGACGCCCGCACCAACCAACCCAACCGCCCCATAGCGGAACACTTTAACTCCCCCTCCCACTCCACCAAGGACATGCAGGTCCTTGGACTCCTCCGTTGACAGACCATGGCAACATGACGCCTGCAGGAAGAGCGCCTCATCTTCCGCCTAGGAACCCTCCAATCACAAGGGATGAATGCAGATTTCTCCAGCTTCCTCATTTCCCCTCCCCCCACCTTATCTCAGTCCCAACCCTCGGACTCAGCACCGCCTTCTTGACCTGCAATCTTCTTCCCGACCTCTCCGTCCCCACCCCCTCTCCGGCCTATCACCCTCACCTTAACCTCCTTCCACCTATTGCATTCCCAACGCCCCTCTCCCAAGTCCCCCCTCCCTACCTTTTATCTTAGCCTGCTTGGCACACCTTCCTCATTCCTGAAGAAGGGTTATGCCCAAAACGTCGATTCTCCTGGTCTTTGGATGCTGCCTGACCTGCTGCGTTTTTCCAGCAACACATTTTTAAGCGCCTAGACTGGCAATGTACCCTTCCCATGAATGACTGTGCCAAGACTCACTGACCAAATTTCTTTTGACTTGACTGAGATCTGCTGACAAGTATGACAAGCTTTCTGGATTTGTTCCTGCACAAATTAGAGGTAATATGGCTCTGTGTCTCTGAGTCAGTGGGCAAAATGCAAAAAAGCAGGATCAAACAATGCAAGGCAGGGATGTTGTAAAAGTCCAGATAGCCTCAGAGTGAGTGAGTACAACGACAGTAAATACAGATGGCCAGAGATGTAGCCTGGTCCACCTGATCTGCTGGGGGCTTGTCACAGAGTGTCCTTGCTGTAGTAATACAATGGGACAGCACTGAAATGCAGAAATATCTTGAAGCTGCATGTAGCGATGGGGATCCCCCATTGGTAATTGGCACCTTTCTTTGTGGGCAAGTATCTGAAGGTCCTGGTGGACAGGGTGGTGCAGATAAAGGATGTCCTCTTTCCCCAGGACTAGTAGCAGAGGACACAATGCCAGCCTGGTGTGAGATTACCACTGGTTCAGTGCAATCTTGGCCATCTAGTGCAGATGTGGATGGCACAACATCAGGCTATGGAAACGTGGTCCAAGTATCTCCCATCTAGAGGAACACAGGAAGAAGGTCAATGACTTCTCCAATACAAATACTCACTCCATCTCTTCCCACCACCCACGAAGGCCTATTCTCTGCCACTGTCACCATTGCTTGCAATGTCTTCCCCACTCACCAATGAGTGTTCTTACCAGCTGTCAAATAGGACGCCAGTATCGGTGGATGTGGGATTTGTGTGGAGCATGCCTAGAGATATCGAAGCTCGGAATACAGGATGAGGGTCCTTGAGCAAGCTAAAGTTGCCAGGTACCTGTTCTGGTTTCCATATGGAGATTTCTTGACATTTACTTTATTTGAAAAGATAGGAAGCCGAATTTTAGTGAGGCAAGTTGTGGCTTCAATAAGATATTTAACATGCGATAATTCCCCTTAATCAGTAACTCTCCGCTGCCAAACAAGAAACTTCCCGACCTGCTGATCAGAAGCGTAAAAGATAGACCAAGATGCTCCCCACTTTAAGTTCGGTCTTGCCAGACATCTTGTCCAATTCTGCCACAAGGCTCAGATTGTAGCCCACATCTCAGATCCCTATGGTATTATACCTCCTGTTAATTCTTTTAAGTTGTGCACCAATGCCAATTGGAATACTTTTGCCAGTTTACTTCATTTTAACATCCAGCAAATGTGAATGTGAACCACTTCTGCTTTCAGACACCACATCCCTCTCTCTCTGAATTTCCATGTGGTTCAAAAAGTAGTTACTTCCCATCTGTTTGGCCTATTCCTGATCAAAGAGCCGCAATCATTTTTTTACAAGAGATTTCTCAAACAATCTTAGCAATTGTTCTATAGATGATACATTTAGATTATTTATTTTGCCCTTTCCATAAATTATCTAACCCCTTGCAGTGGTAAATACCACAAAAATGCATTTGAGAATGTAAGAAGCAATAAGCATGATTAAGCATCAAAAAGAAAAATTATTCACAAAACTGAGAACTGAAAAACGGGCACAACTTTCTTGTGGATGATTGCTTAAAATGAGAAAAATTGCAGAAGAAAAGCAACGTGGTATTAGTACCCAAAACACCGTTCTTCTCTCAGCCAATACAGCCAAATATCAGTTCTGAAGAGGGGTTACCTGACTTGAAACATTCGATCTGCTTTCTCTCCACTGACGCGGCCAGATCTGCTGAGATTCTCCATATTTGTAATGTCCTCTAATCTGGATGCACTCTTAAAATCTTATTTGAATCAGGTAAGGAAGGGCAAATTGGCGCCCCTCTTTATAAATCGTGCCTCCCTCCCCAATCTTAGTTGACTGCATCAGTATTTTTAAAATTCTTTTTAGCATGCAGCTTAGATTAGATTAGATTACTTACAGTATGGAAACAGCCCTTCAGCCCAACAAGTCCACACCGACCCGCCGAAGCGCAACCCACCCATACCCCTACATTTACCCCTTACCTAACACTACGGGCAATTTAGCATGGCCAATTCACCTGACCTGCACAATTTTTTTTGGACTGTGGGAGGAAACCGGAGCACCCGGAGGAAACCCACGCAGACACGGGGAGAATGTGCAAACTCCACACAGACAGTCGCCTGAGGCGGGAATTGAACCCGGGTCGCTGGCACTGTGAGGCAGCAGTGCTAACCACTGTGCCACTGTATCATACTTCAATTAAAATAGGATTAGTCAAAATTAGGAAGTCAATTACAAAGTTTCCTTGAATGGAAAGAAGGAGAATTTTATATATATTATTGAATGTGAGGAAAATAGTAAAACATGACATCAAACGCACACATGAACATAACAATAAAGTTTTAAAAAGGGGAGAGTGCTTAATATAGAAAGAAAAATCAAGAATGGTCGATCTGAAAATCATTAGAATCACTGAGGTGTTGCATTTTTAACCTGCAACTATAGTTTTTACTTGATATCTGTACTCTCAGCAGTGAAGTGTGTAGATATCTGAGTTCTCAATGATGTTTCTGTGATTTGTTGTTCAATAGGTGATGTTTTTCAAGCGGCTGTGAGAGACAGGGAGGGAGAGAAAGAGAGCAAGCTTTCCATGTCTACTATTAAGAATCCATCATTCACTCCTCTGTTTGAAATTTGTTGCCTGAAATACAGTTCATTTATGAATGCCCAAGCCAGGCTTCATTGTTTCTTGAAGCTGGACAAGCTACTGATGATTTTCTTCCCATTATGCTGTATAGATTTAAGTTTTAATGTCTTTTTGTAACAATGTTTATGTTGGCTCAGAATTTAAAAGATCCCACCAAATGGGATAGTGCTTACGCATAATGTGGTTATTCCCTGAATCTTCTCAAAATCCCTGCCAGTGACAGAAATGGAGCTTTCCTTTATCTCTCCATTCCCAGCTATTTCAAGTAAAGGCTTGTACTGCTAATGCGGTGGAACAGGTCTTTACATGATTGCAAGAATGTTTAGCTCTTAATGTCCGAAGTGAGATTTTTTTTTGTTGATTTTGGTTTATCAACCCCATCTCTTGACATCATCTCAAGAGATTTTTAACACAGTGTACTGCTGCCAAATATTAGCTCATTTGAAGCAAAAATTCTTTTGGCTTATTTCATTTTTAGTGACTGTTAACTTGTGGTCTGTGAAATGACTCATCGCAAAATCCATAGATGAGCAATTCTTGATTTGCAACTGCCCACTTTGCATTAATTGTGCAAAGGCATTAGGACCTCTGGAGCAACCTTGCAATTATGTCACTGAGCTGTGTATCACTGAGTATAAATTACACTGTGGAAGGAGTTAGAACAGACAAGAAAGATCACTGGAAGAAACTACATCAAGTCTACACAAGAACTCTATACTCACAGGAAGATATGCAGAGAGGATGTGGACGTGAACACAAGAAAAATATTCAATTATGAGTAAGAGGCTATCTATCTGTTCATCACAGTACTTAGTATTAATATTTAATAAATTGTGTTAATGTGAAATCGATGCCTTATACAGTCCTTGACTTTGTTTTCTCCTTGACCGGTCTGTAAAAAACTCAAGGTATGACATCAAATGACACAGTATAACATTGTTAACCACACAAACTTTGCATTCAGTAAGCAGAATAAATATTCCAACTTTGGCCATTGAAAGTCAGTAGTGAGAATTATTATAAGAAATCATTGAAGTAGAAATAAACATTGAAGTATTTCCTTCTTGTGATATTGTATGATCCTGGCTCTCATGGGTTGTGCCAAAAATATCTGAGGAAAAATTCTACCTCTTTTCCAGAGCTGCACAAAGAAGTCCTTCAGGCCACAAACTTCAGCTGCATGGCAACCATAGTTTCCACACGAAAAGATGTCATTTTGATGCCAAAAAGATATTTAACCTTGCTCATGCACATTTCCAATGGGATCTGTGTTCAATGCCATCCTGCTGAAGATGGGAGTTCCAAGCAAAGTAGATAGGTTATGAAGTCAGGTAAAAGTGAAGTCACCATGGTCCCATTCTCTCATTACAGTAGGACAACAGGTGATGACTTTCTGCCTGCAGAATTGACCCTGAGCTTTTTGTTGCCTGCCACTTCAACACACTGCTGTATTCCCTGACCAGCACCTCTCTCTCATGTTTGCTGCAATGTTCCAGCAAAGCTCAGCAGAAGCAGGAATATCAGCATCTCATTTTCCGCTTGGGAACCCGGCAGACTTCAGGATTCAATTTTCAATCATTTTAGGCCTTAGCACACTCTCCTACGTCATTCCCCAACCCCCCACACACCAGGCCTTATCATCACGTGGGCTACAACCACAGCCAACCTATTGTCAGACATTAATGGTCCCCATTGGCAGCTATTAATTCTCACTCCTTTGCCCACTCCTTTGTCTGCTCAATTGCTGTTCTTCCTGTCGGGACTCCATCTCCACCATCTATTATTTACTCCTAGAGATAATCAGTCCTGAAGAAGGGCCACCGGGCCCAAAACATTAACTCTGTTTTTTCTCCACAGATACTGCCAGACCTGTTGAGTTTTTCCACCAATTACTGTTTTTGTGCCAGCTAAATCTACCTGGTTCACTATTGTCCTTTCATGGAGGAAATCTGCTTACCCCTTCCCTCCCCCCCACCCCTCCCCCCCCTCCCCCCCTTACCTCTTTTGGCCTACATGTGACTCCAGATCTACAGTGCTACCATTGACTCTTAATGATAACCTGGCATGGGCAATAAATGATGGCCTAGCCAGTGGCACCCAGCTGCATGAATGCTGCACTATCACAAGAGACATCATTGATTCTGAGGCTACAGCAATTAGTTTGCTACTTCTATTATGTTATGGATCAGATCAAATCCCTTCAAAATATATCAAGAAAGCTAGGACCCAGCTTTTTCTCATTTTAGAAGGCAAGTGTAAGGCTTGAGTTCCAGTTGAAATTTAATTGGTCAAACTGCCAGGCTTGAGGCAAAGCACACTTTATTTATACATGGCAAATACTACAAAACAAAGAAGAATTAGAATAACAACTCTATTGGAAAACTTAACAGAACAATAGATTATTTAACTAGTAGATTATTTAATAGCAACTGTTCCAAGATACTAACATCCCATAAACACAACCTTGGCAAAATCAAATTCAGTAAAATAGATTGTCTCACATGCAATCCTTCAGTTCAGGTGCAAAGAATATCAAAATAAAACTCTGAGAGAGAGAGAGATAAAGCATTTTGTTGTAGCAGGGAGAGATGTATAGAACTTCCAAACTTCAACAGCTACTGAAAACTAAACTGAAATCCTGGTTCTATGGGAGCTTGCCCCAACCTTTCCTGCTGCTTCTAATATTCCAACTTAAAATAAAACCCAAAGGTTCACAAGCAGTTCACCTTATTTGCTTGTAGCAAATCACTCGGTGCCTCTGTCTCAATCTTTCTTCATAAATAACCAAGACAAAATATACCTTTCAAAGCCATGGTATCGTCGTAATTCCATTGGAGGAGACTTCAAGTTCTCACCAGTTTTTCTACAAAGATTCATCTGCTATAATACACAACCTGGTGCCAGAGGGAAGACAGGCCACCACAGATTCTGTGCAGACCTCAGGAGGAGAAGAAGACAGGGGAAGAGTGTTGATGGAGAAAGACAGCAGACAGGCAGCTCAGCTACCTTCAAAATGGCTTGTCAATGAACACCTTACCCTGACGACAACACCAAAGCACCATTGTTCAAAAAGCAAAGAACAAGAACAAAGAAACTTTACAGCTCGGGAACAGGCCCTTCAGCCCTCCAAGCCTGAGCCAATCCAAATCTACTGTCTAAACCTGCTGCCCAATTCCTAAGCATCTCCCTACCTACTCATGCATCTGTCCAGATGCATCTTAAATGAACTTACCGTGCCTGCCTCTACTATCTCTGCTGGGAACGCGTTCCAGCCTCTGTGTAAATTACTTGCCACGTGTATCCCCCTTAAACTTTTCACCTCTCACTTTGAAAGCGTGACCTCTCATTATTGAGTACCTCACCCTGGGTAAAAGCTTATTTGTATCCACCCTGTCCATACCCTTCATGATTTTTAGACCTCAATCAGGTCCCCCCTCAATTTTCTTTATTCTAATGAAAGCAAACCTAATCTACTCAACCTCTCTTCATAGCTAACATCTTCCATACCAGGCAACATCCTCGTAAACCTTCTCTGCACCCTCTCCAAAGCTTCCACATCCTTTTGGTAATGTGGCGACCAAAACTGTACACAGTATTCTAAATGCGGCTGAACCAACATAGTGTACAATTTTAACATGACCTGCCAGCTCTTTTATTCAATACCCCATCCGATGAAGTCAAGCATACCATATGCCTTCTTGACCACTCTATTCACCTGTGCAACAACCTTCAGAGTACAATAGACCTGAACTCCCAGATCTCTCTGCTCATGAACTTTTCCCAAGGCTCTTCCATTTACTGAGGAGAAAGTGAGGTCTGCAAATGCTGGAGATCAGAGCTGGAAATGTGTTGCTGGAAAAGCGCAGCAGGTCAGGCAGCATCCAGGGAACAGGAGAATCGACGTTTCGGGCATAAGCCCTTCTTCAGGAAGCCCTTCTTCAGGATTCCTGAAGAAGGGCTTATGCCCGAAACGTCGATTCTCCTGTTCCCTGGATGCTGCCTGACCTGCTGCGCTTTTCCAGCAACATATTTCCAGCTCTTCCATTTACTGTATAATTCACTCCAGAATTAGACTTCCCAAAATGCATCACCTCACATTTGCCTGGATTGAACTCCATCTGCCACTTCTCCGCCCAACTTTCCAGTCTATCTATATTCTCCTGTATTCTTTGACAGTCTCCTATGCTTTCTGCTAGAACATAGAACATAGAACATAGAAGAATACAGCGCAGTACAGGCCCTTGGGCCCTCGATGTTGCGCCGATCCAAGCCCACCTAAACTACACTAACCCACTATCCTCCATATACCTATCCAATGCCCTCTTAAATGCCCATAAAGAGGGAGAGTCCACCACTGTTACTGGCAGGGCATTCCATGAACTAACGACTCGCTGAGTGAAGAACCTACCCCTAACATCAGTCCTATATCTACCCCCCCTTAATTTAAAGCTATGCCCCCTTGTAATACCCGACTCAATACGCGGGAAAAGGTTCATACTGTCGACCCTATCTAACCCCCTAATCATCTTGTACACCTCAATCAAGTCACCCCTAAACCTTCTTTTCTCTAGTGAAAACAGCCCCAAGTGCCTCAGTCTTTCCTCATACGATTTTCCTTCCATACCAGGCAACATCCTGGTAAACCTCCTCTGCACCCGTTCCAATGCCTCCACATCCTTCCTATAGTATGGCGACCAAAACTGCACACAATATTCCAGATGCGGCCGTACCAGAGTCTTATACAACTGCATCATGACCTCAGGACTCCGGAACTCAATTCCTCTACCAATAAAAGCCAGTACGCCATATGCCTTCCTCACCGCACTATTTACCTGGGTGGCAACTTTCAGAGATCTGTGTACATGGACACCAAGATCCCTCTGCTCATCCACACTACCAAGTATCCGACCATTAGCCCAGTACCCCATCTTTTTGTTATTCTTCCCAAAGTGAATCACCTCGCACTTAGCTACATTGAATTCCATCTGCCACCTTTCTGCCCAGCTCTGCAGCTTCTCTATATCCTGCTGTAACCTGCCACATGCTTCCTCACTGTCAACAACTCCTCCGACTTTCGTATCATCCGCAAACTTGCTCACCCAACCTTCTAACCCCTCTTCCAGGTCATTTATAAAAATGACAAACAGCAATGGTCCCAAAACAGATCCTTGCGGAACACCGCTAGTGACGGCACTCCATGAAGAAACTTTGCCATCAACTACTACCCTCTGTCTTCTTCCATCCAGCCAATTCCTAATCCAAACCTCCAACTTACCCTCAATGCCATATCTCCGTATTTTCTGCAGTAGCCTACCATGGGGAACCTTATCAAACGCCTTACTAAAATCCATATATACCACATCTACCGCTTTCCCCTCATCAACCTCCTTCGTCACCTTTTCAAAGAATTCAATAAGGTTTGTGAGGCACGACTTGCCCTTCACAAAACCATGCTGACTATCCCTGATCACATTATTCCTATCCAGATGTGCATAAATCCTATCCCTTACAATTCTCTCTAAGACTTTGCCCACAACAGAAGTGAGACTCACCGGCCTATAGTTACTAGGGCTATCCCTACTCCCCTTTTTGAACAAGGGAACCACATTTGCTATCCTCCAGTCTTCTGGGACTACTCCTGTAGACAAAGAGGACATAAAAATCAAGGCCAATGGCTCTGCAATCTCCTCCCTTGCTTCCCAGAGAATCCTAGGATAAATGCCATCAGGCCCAGGGGACTTATCTATTTTCACCTTTTCCAGGATTTCCAACACCTCTTCTCTACATACCTCAAAGCCATCCATTCTACTTATTTGTGACTCAGTATTCTCATCGACAACAATGCCCTGTTCCTGAGTAAATACTGAAGAAAAGTATTCATTCAGTGTCTCCCCAATCTCTTCCGCCTCCACACGCAACTTCCCCCTACTATCCTTGACTGGACCTATTCCTACCCTAGTCATTCTTTTATTCCTAACATACCTATAGAAAGCCTTAGGGTTTTCCCTAATCCTATCGACTAAGGACCTTTCATGCCCCCTCCTTGCTGCTTTTAGCTCTCTCTTCAGGTCCTTCCTGGCTACCCTATAACTCTCAATCGCCCCAATTGAACCTTCACGTCTCATCTTGAGATAGGCCGCCCTCTTCCATTTAACAAGGGATTCCAATTCCTTATTAAACCACGGCTCCCTCGCACGACCCTTTCCTTCCTGCCTGACAGGTACATAATTATCAAGGACACTCAATAGTTGCCCCTTGAACAAGTTCCACATATCATTTACACTCTTGCCTTGGAGTCTACTTTTCCAAGCCACACATCCTAAGTCATGCCTCACCGCATCATAATTTCCCTTACCCCAGCTATAATTCTTGCCCTGTAGTACACACTTATCCCTCTCCATCACGAGTGTAAAAATCACCGAATTATGGTCACTATCCCCAAAGTGCTCACCTACCTCTAATTCTAACACCTGGCCTGGTTCGTTACCCAGAACCAAATCCAGTATGGCCTCACCTCTTGTTGGCCTGTCTACATATTGTGTCAGGAAACTCTCCTGCACACATTGAACAAACACTGACCCATCTAACGAACTTGAGCTATAGCTTTCCCAATCAATATCAGGAAAGTTAAAGTCCCCCATAACAACCACCCTATTACTGTCACTCATCTCCTGAATCACCTTCCCAATCTTTGTGTCATCTGCAGACTTGCTGATCATGCCAACAATGCTCCCTTCCAGATTATTTATGTATATTACAAACAACAGTGACCCCAGCACTGACCCCAGTGGAGCACCACTGGTCACCTTTCTTCATTTCGAGAATTTCCCTTTAACTACTACTCCTTGTCTCCTGTTGATCAACCAGTTCTTTATCTCCACCTAGCTAGAAACCCTGCATACCATATGATTTCACTTTCTCCATTAGTCTACCATGGGGAACCTTATCAAATGTCTTACTAAAGTCCATGTATATGACATCTACAGTCCTTCCTTCATCTACCAGCTTGGTCACTTCCTCAAATATTAAGTTGGTAAGGCATGATCTCTCCCGCACAAAACCATAGTTCAATAGTTTCACACCTTAATCTCCCTCACAATCACAGCACCAACTTCATTCCAATGCAGAAATATAATCAACCACTAAGAATCTAATCCATGCCAACTTCATCCAATAGAACAATCAGGTTTGTTTTATTCACTTGTGGCCATCTCTGGCTGTGTCAGTGTGCATTGCTTGTTCCTAGTTACCTTTGAGAAAGTGGTGGTGAGCTGCCTGTTTGAAACACTGTAGTCCGGGAATTGTAGATAGACCCATAATGCCTTTAGGTAGTGAATTCCAAGAACCCAGCAGCAGTAAAGGAATGACAATACAGTTCCAAATTAGGATATTACATGACTTGGAGAGGAAATTGCAGAGGGTGTTATTCCCATGTATTCACTGCCCTTGTCCTTCTAGATGATGGTGGAAGGTGCTGTCTGTGCATATTTGGTAAATTCCTGCAGTGCATCTCATAGGTGGTTCACATTGCTGCTGCTGTATGAAGGAATGGATGTTGGTGGACATGGTACCAATCAAGCGGGATACTTTATCCTGGATGGTGTCAAGCTTCTTGAGTGTTATTAGAGCTGTATTTATCCAGGCAAATGGGTAGTATTCCATCACATTCCTTACTTGTGCTTTGTAGATCATGAACAGCCTTAAGGGAGTCAGGTGATGAGTTACCTATGCAGTATACCTAGCCTCTGACGTGCTCTTAGAGAGTCATAGAGTCAGAGGCAGCACAGAGACAGACCCTTTCATCCAACCTGTCATGCTGACCATAATCTCAAACTAAACTAGTCCCATCTGTCTGCACTTTGCCTACATCCCTCCAAACATTTCTGATTCATGTACCTGTCCAAATGTCTTTTAAATGTTGTAACTGTAACCACATCCGTTACTTCTTCTGGAAATTCATTAACACATGAGCCACTCTCGGTGTTAAAAAAATTGCCCCTCGACTTTAAAATCTTTCTCCATTCACCTTAAAAATATGCCCCGAGCCTTGAAATTCCCCAACCTAGGAAAAAGACACATGGCATTCATGTGTCTCTACCCCTCATGATTTTATAAACCTCTATAAGGTCACTCCTCAACTTTCTAATTTAAAAAGTCCCAGCCTACCAGTCTTCCCGCCTCAGGCAACTGTCTGTGTGGAGTTTGCACATTCTCCCCTTGTCTGCGTGGGTTTCCTCCGGGTGCTCCGGTTTCCTTCCACAGTCCAAAAATGTGCAGGTTAGGTGAATTGGCCAAACTAAATTGCCTGTAGTGTTAAGTGAAGGGGTAAATGTAAGGGAATGGGTCTGGGTGGGTTGCTCTTCGGAGGGTCGGTGTGGACTTGTTGGGCCGAAGGGCCTGTTTCCACATTGTAAGTAATCTAATCTCTTTCCTCATGACTCAAACCCTCTATTCCTGGCAACATCCTGGTAAATCTCTTCTGAACCCTCTCCAGTTTAATAACATCCTTCCTATAACAGGGCAACCAGTGCCAGACACAGAACTTCAGAAGAGGTCCCACCAACATCATGCACAACCTCAACACAATGTCTTGTCTAGTTTAGTTTAGTATATTGTCAATAGTAATCCTAGACTGTTGATTATTGGAAAGTCAGTGATGGTAACACCATTGTATGTCAAGGGGTAATGGTTAGATTCTCTTGTGGGGGAGATGGTCATTGCCTGGTATTTGAATGGCTTGAATGTTACTTGCCGCTTTTCAGTCCAAGCCTGGATGTTTTCCAGGTCCAGCTGCATTTTCCATAAAACTGAACAAATAAGCATTAGGAATTTCCTTGGTGATCGTGTTGCAAATGCCTTTGCCTGATCTATTGCTTCAGTGTAGTTTTTACCTGACTGGCTGCACAATGAATGGTGCAATGATGTTCATTTCAATGGGGGAGACTGCAGATGTCTTTGCAGCGTACCCTTCAGCTGCTTCAAACTGCACTGTATTGTGTGGCACCAGCCTGCTGTGGCTAGGCAGCAGGCAATAAGCAGGGTAACTGTGGGAGCACAAATGCTGGCACCCTGGGAGAGAGGACAGCAGATTCATGCACCAGGTAGCTACTATCTTACTTCCCCATGACAGGACCTTAACAACCTGAGTAGACAGACCCTGGAAACCACTTTGACCATCGGCATCCACACCCATGATGCCAGCAGTCTGAGCATACATGGTTAGAAGCTGAGATTCCACAACCCATGTAAGATAAAAATAACTTGTTGTTTGTGGGTCTGGAAGGAACTGATAAGGTTAATATTTAATTGAGTGCAATAAGCACCACACATGGTGATGATGTCATAAGGACTTGGTGGAAGAGTAAAATAGGATGTTGTGGGAGACAGACTTAAGGAGAGATCCTCTTAATAGTCTTTGTGATAATGTAGCATCTATTCTCATAATCTACTTGTAGTTTGCAATAAACTAAATTTCATTTTTTTCCACAACAGTCTTTTCATTAGTCCTGAAAGTGATTACCCTCATGCACATACATCACATAAACCGCTAAAGAACCCCCACACTTAGAATATATGGATGGCAGCAAACACAACTGTTGGGACACATATTTCAGGATGCCATTAAACCTGCAAGGAATCTGTGAACATTGAATCATTTCTCTTAGCCCTGTAACTAACATCCATTTTAACATAAAAATGAAAGCAAAATACTGTGGAAGCTGGCAATCCGTAACAAACACAGAGAATGCTGGAGAAATGTGGCAGGTCTAGCAGCATCTGTGGAGAAAGAAAGTGTTACCACTTCAAATCTGATAGTTCTGAAAAAGAATCGCACTGGACTTGAAAAATAACTTTTTTTTCTCCTCAGATGCTGCCAGACCTGCTACATTTCTCCAACATTCTCTGCACTTTAACTTGAGCTTGGCACCTTTTCTTTCGATTACTTACAGTGTGGAAACAGGCCCTTCGGTCCAACAAGTCCACACCGACCCTCCGAAGAGCAACCCATCCTGACCCATTCTCCTACATTGACCCCCTTCACTTAACACTACAGGCAATTTAGCATGGCCAATTCACCTAACCTGCACATTTTTGGACTTTGGAAGGAAACCGGAGCAAACCCACGCAGACACAGGGAGAATGTGCAAACTCCACACAGACAGTTGTCTGAGGCGGGAATTGAACGTGGGTCTCTGGCGCTATGAGGCAGCAGTGCTAACCACTGTGCCACCATGCCACCCATCTTGGTGAAGGTAAAGCTACAAAATTCTGTCACAGCAAACTAGCTATTTTAACACAAAGGCACATAGCACAGTTGTTGGAAACGTGTACAAAAAAACAGAGAGTGCTATAAATGTTAATCAATTCTGGTAAGTCTCTGTGGAGAGAGATATCATTTCAGGTTAACGATCAGAACAGGCTACATATTTAAGCATGTACAAGTTCCAAATGAAAATAAGGAATGGTTTAGTGAACGTGTGTCTTCTTGTATGTGAAGATCTGTGGTAATTTTGGATTGAGAATGGAATGTGTTTTTTCCCTGGAGATTTAATTGACGATTGTTTACGATATCTGAACAGAATCTGATTTCACAGATACTTAGATCAGATCAGTCAGTACTTTGTTCACAGTTCTGAAAAATAAAAATTCCTACAAATATATCTTTAGGTGGAAAATGTCATGCAGGCTGTAATGATACTGATTCAGGTGTGATATGCCAGCTACCTCCTTCGAGCAAAGGAGGACTAAAAGGCAGAGAAAATAAATTACAAAGTAGCAAGGAAAAAAAAACTGAATACAAGAGTTTTTTTTATGAAAAGGAAGAGAGGAGTCAAGCTGAGCATTGAAAACAAATCTGGAGAGATGATGTTGGGGAAAAAGGAAATGGCAGAGGAGTTAAACAGATATTTTGCATCAGTCTTTACAGTAGAAGATACTTTGAACAGTCCATTAATACTAACGAATACGAGGAGGAATTAAGTACAATCACAATTACTAGAGAATATTAGACAAACTAATGTGGCTAAAGGCAGATAAGTCCTCTGGCTCTAATGACTTTCATCCTCGGATCGTAAAAGAGATAGTGGGTGCATTGATCGTAATCGCTGGATTCTGGAGAAGTATCAGAGGATTGGAAAACTGCAATGTGACTCGCCTACTCAAAACGTGAGAGAGGCAAAAAGTGGGCAACTATAGGCTTAACAGCTATTTATTGAATTGAATGGAATTGAATTGAATTGAATTGAATTGAATTGCATTGAATTGAATTGAATTGAAGTAAATTGAATTTATTGTCATGCGTGCTGAGACACAGTGAAAAGCTTTTGTCTTGCGAGCAATACAGGCAGATCACAGAGTTAAGTAGCGTAGATAAGTAAATAATAGGTAAACAGCAGCAAAAACAAAAATACAGGTACAGGTGCATGTTAAAAGTTTGTGAGTCCATTCAGTATTCTAAAAACAGTGGGGTAGAAACTGTTGCAAAACCGGCTGGTGCATGTGTTCAGGCTTCTGTACCTTCTCCCTGATGGTCGAGGTTGGAGAAAAACATTGCCAGGGTGGGATGGATCTTTGAGAATGTCAACAGCTTTCCTTGACAGCGGGCCTGGTAGATGGATTCTATAGATGGGAGGTTGGCCTTTGTGATTTTTCAGGCCAAATTCACCACTCTCTGTAACCGTCTCCGATCTTGAATGGTACAGTTGCCGTTCCAGGTAGTGATACATCCAGACAGAATACTCTTGATGGCGCACCTATAAAAGTTGGCAAGGGTATTCGCCAATATTAGAATCAATTATTACGGAAGTAACAGCAGGATATTTGGAAAATCATAATCTAATGAAGTAGCCTCAACATGGCTTCACACAAAGGAAGTCTTGTCTGACTAATTTATTAGAGTGTTTTTTTGGGAAGTCTCAACATGGCTGTAACTGGCTGTTCCTTTTTTGAGGTATTTTAGGTGTTGGAGGTGATTTCTTCTAATTCCAGGAGCAGCACTTACTGTTTACGTGCTGTTGCATTATTTTGGAACTTTGGAGAAAAAAAGTCAAAACAATGGCACTTTTAAAAGGGAGAGGGACAAACAAAGGTAGCACATGGTCAGGTCAGTGCAGGAGTGAGAGAGAGAAAGAAATCCACACTACCAACTGACACAGCAGTGAACCTGCACAGTTACTGCCTTTGCTGTTTGAATTCATATATCGTTGGATATTGGAGTGCATCTGGGAAAATTAACAAACAGCAAATTCACAACTAATCTTGGAGGAAGCTGTTTGAGAGAGGTCACAGCCCAGAAACAGAAAAGTGAATAGTTTTAAGTATAGCCTTGTTGTAAACCTACAATACTGAGTAGAATGGGTTTTATTTGAGATATGTCCCTTGATTAAACCTAAAAATATAAACCATAGTATTAAGTTAGCCTGGATCAGTGTTTTGGAGATGAATAAGATGGTGCTATTTTCTGGGGCTGTAGATTGGAAGGAGCAAAAATGGCCTTTAGTAGAGTGATATGCTCTTCTTGTCAGATGTGGGAGTTCAGGGAGAGTTTACATGTTACTGAGGATTATATCTGCAATAAATGCTGTCGGTTGCGAATCCTATCAGACTGAATGGATCGGTTAGAGTGAGTTAGAGGCAACGAGGAATTTACAAGAGCAAGTGTGTGTGATGGATGGCAGTTATAGGAAGCAAGAAAAACCACAGATAGAGTCAGGTGGATGGGTTAACTCCAGGAAAGGTAAGGGGGTAGGCAGGTAATGCAGGAATCTTTTGTGGCTATCCCCATTTCAAACAAGTATGCTATTTTGGAAAATGTAGGGAGTGATGGATTCTCACGGTAATGTAGCATGAACAGCCAAGTTTCTGATATTGAGACTGGCTGTAATGCAATGAGGGGTACGTTGGGTTCCAAGAGATCGATTGTGATAGCGGACTCTCTCGTCTAAGGAACAAATAGACACTTCTATGGCCAGCAGCGAAAAAAATCAGAATGGTGTGTTGCCTCCCTGGTGCCAGGATTAAGGATTCTCAGAGAGGGTGTAGAATGTTCTCAAAGGGGAGAGGGACCAGCAGGAGGTTATTGTACACATTGGAACCAATGACATAGGAATGGAAAAGGATGAGATTCTGAAGGGAGACTATGGAGAGTTAGGCAGAAATTTAAAAAGGAGGTCCACAAGAGTAGTAATATGTGGATCACACCTGTGCTATGAGCTAGTGAGGGTATGAATAGGAGGATAAAGCTGATGAATGCATGGCTGAGGAGCTGGTGTATGGGAGAAGGATTCACATTTTTGGATCATTGGAATCTCTTCTGGGGCAGAAGTGACCTGTACAAGAAGGACGGATTGCACCTAAATTGGAAGGGGTCTAATAAACTGGCAGGGAGATTTGCAAGAGCTTCTCGGGCAGATTTAAACTAGTAAGGTGAGTGGGTGGAACCCAGGGAGATAGTGAGGAAAGAGGTCAATCTGAGACTGGTACAATTGGGAAAAGAAATTAGTCAAACAGTCAGGGCTGGCAGGGACAAAGCAGAGAACAAGGTAGCACTGACAAATTAATATGCATTTATTTAAATGCATGAGGCCTATCAGGGCATGGTTAGGAACATTGGACTAGGTTATCATAGCAATTCCAAAAACGTGGCTCAGGGATGAACAGGACTGGCAGCTTAATGTACCAGGATACAACTGCTACAGGAAGGACAAAAAGGGAGGCAAGAGAGGAAGGGGAGTGGTGTTTTTAATAAGGGGTAGCAATACAGCTATACTGAGGGAGGATATTCTCGGAAATACATTCAGGGAAGTGATTTGGATGGAACTGAGAAATAAGAAAGGGATGATCACCTTATTGGGATTGTATTATTGACTACCGAATCATCAGTGTGAAATTGAGAAATAAACTTGTAAGGAGCTGTCAGTTATCTGTAAGAATAATAGGGTGGTTATGGTAGGGGATTTTAACTTTCCAAACCAAAACTGGGACTGCCATAGTGTTAAGTGTTTAGATGGAGAGGAATTTGTTAAGTGTTTACAAGAAAGTTTTCTGATTCAGATTGTGGATATATCTACAAAAGAAGGTGCAAAACATGACCTACTCTTGGGAAATAAGGCAGGGCAGGTGACTAAGCTGTCAATGGGGGACCACTTTGGGGCCAGCGACCATAATTGTATTCGTTTTAAAATAATTAGATTAGATTAGATTACTTACAGTGTGGAAACAGGCCCTTCGGCCCAACAAGTCCACACCGACCCGCCGAAGCGCAACCCACCCATACCCCTACATTTACCCCTTACCTAACACTATGGGCAATTTAGCATGGCCAATTCACCTGACCTGCACATCTTTGGACTGTGGGAGGAAACCAGAGCACCTGGAGGAAACCCACGCAGACACGGGGTAATGATGGAACAGGATAGACCAAATCTAAAAATTGAAGTTCTAAATTGGAGGAAGGCTAATTTTGACAGTATTAGGCAAGAACTTTCAAAAGCTGATTGGGGGCAGATGTTCACAGGTAAAGGGCGGTTGGAAAATAGGAAGTCTTCAGGAATGAGATAATGAGAGTCCAGAGACAGCTTATTCCTGTCAGGGTGAAAGGAAAGGCTGTTATGTGTAGGGAATGCTGGATGATTAGAGAAATTGAGGGTTTGGTGAAAAAAGAGGAGGACGCATATGTCAGGTAGAGACAGGATAGATCGAGTGAATCCTGAGAAGAGTATAAAGGTAGTTGGAGTATATTTAAGAGGGAAATCAGGACGGCAACAAGGGGACATAAGGAGAATCCAAAGGATTTTTACAAATACATTTAAGGACAAAAGGGTAACTAGGGAGCAAATCGGGCTCCTCAAAGATCAGCAATGCTGCCTTTGTGTGGAGCCGCAGAAGATGGGCGAAATACTAAACGAGTATTTTGCGTGAGTGTTTACTGTGAAAAATATATGGAAGATATAGACTGTAGGGAAATAGATGGTGACATCTTGCAAAATGTCCATATTACAGAAGAGGAAGTGCTGGATGTCCTGAAGTGCATAAAGGTGGATAAATGCCTAAGACCTGATCAGGTGTACCCTCAAACTCTGTGGGAAGCTAGGGAAATGATTGCTAGGCCCCATGCTGAGATATTTGTATCATCGATAGTCACAGGTGAGGTGCCGGAAGACTGGAGGTTTGCTAATGTGGTGCCGCTATTTAAGAAAGGTGGTAAGGACAAGCCAGGGAACTATCAACCAGTGAGCCTGACCTTGGTGGTGGGCAAGTTGTTGGAGGGAATCCTGAGGGACAGGATTTTCATGTATTTGTAAAGGCAAGGACTGATTTGGAGTGGTCAGCATGGCTTTGTGCTTGGGAAATAATTAGGAGAAAGTGAGGACTGCAGATGCTGGAGATCAAAGCTGAAAAATGTGTTGCTGGAAAAGCGCAGCAGGTCAGGCAGCATCAAAGGAGCAGGAGAATCGACGTTTCGGACATAAGCCTGAAGAAGGGCCTATGCCCGAAACGTCGATTCTCCTGCTCCTTGGATGCTGATTGACTTGCTGCACTTTTCCAGCAAAACATTTTTCAGCCTGGGAAATAATGTCTCACAAACTTGACTGAGTTTTTTGAAGAAGTAACAAAGAGGATTGATGAGCGAAGAGCGATAGGTGTAATCTATATGGATTTCAGTAAGGCGTACGACAAGGTTCCCCATGGGAGACTGGTGAGCAAGGTTAGATCGCACGGAATACAGGAACTGGCTCAAAGGTAGAGGACAGAGGGTGGTGGTGGAGGGTTGTTTTTCAGACTGGAGGCCTGTGACTCATGGAATGCCACAAGGATCGGTGCTGGGTCCAGTACTTTTTGTCATTTATATAAATGATTTGGATGCGAGCATAAGAGGCATAGTTAGTAAGTTTGCAGATGACACTGAAATTGGAGGTGTAGTGGACAGTGAAGAAGGTTATCTCAGATTACAACGGGATCTTGATTAGATGGGCCAATGGGCTGAAGAGTGGCAGATGGAGTTTAATTTAGATAAATGCAAGGTGCTGCATTTTGGGAAAGCAAATCTTAGCAGGACTTATACATTTAATGGCAAGGTCCTAGGGAGTGTTACTGAACAAAGAGACCTTGAAGTGCAAGTTCATGGCTCCTTGTAAGTAGAGTCACTGTCAGATAGGATAGTGAAGAAGGCGTTTGGTATGGTTTCGTTTATTGGTCAGAGTATTGAGTACAGAAGTTGGGAGGTCATGTTGTGGCTGTACAAGACATTGGTTAGGCCACTGTTGGAATATTGCGTGCAATTTTGGTCTCCTTCCTATCGGAAAGATGTTGTGAAACTTGAAACGGTTCAGAAAAGATTGACAAGGATGTTGCTAGGGTTGGAGGATCTGAGCTACAGGAGAGGCTGAACAGGCTGGGGCTTTTCTCCCTGGAGCATTGGAGGCTGAGGGGTAACCTTATAGAGGTTTACAAAATTATGAGGGGCATGGATAGGATAAATAGACAAAGTCTTTTCCCTGGGGTCGGGGAGTCCAGAACTAGAGGGCATAGGTTTAGGGTGAGAGGGGAAAGATATAAAAGAGACCTAAGGGGCAACCTTTTCACACAGAGGGTGGTACATGTTTGGAATGAGCTACCAGAGGATGTGGTGGAGGCTGGTACAATTGCAACATTTAAGAGGCATTTGGATAGGTATATGAATAGGAAGGGTTTAGAGGGATATGGGCCGGGTGCTGGCAGGTGGGACTAGATTGGGTTGGGATATCTGGTCGGCATGGATGGGTTGGACCGAAGGGTCTGTTTCCATGCTGTACTTTTTTCTCGATTAGATTACTTACAGTGTGGAAACAGGCCCTTCGTCCCAACAAGTCCACACCAACTCACCGAAGCGCAACCCACCCAGACCCATTTCCCTACATTTACCCCTTCACCTAACACTACGGGCAATTTAGCATAGCCAATTCACCTAACCTGCACATTTTTGGACTGTGGGAGGAAACCGGAGCACCCAGAGAAAACCCACGCAGACATGGGGAAAATGTGCAAACTCCACACAGTCACCTGAGGTGGGAATTGTACCTGGGTCTCTAGCGCTGTGAGGCAGCAGTGCTAACCACTGTGCCACCGTGCTGCCCCCAAATGACTCCAAGACTGACTATGACTCTATCTGACAACATCTGTGGAGTGAAAGCGGAGTTAACATTTCAGGTTCAGAGACCCTTCTTCAGAACTCAGACTCTTCTGATGAAGACTCACTGGAATTAAAACATCAACTTTGCTCTCTCCCTCCACAGAAGCTACCAGGCCTGCTGAGTTTCTTCAGCAATTTCTGGTTTTGTTACAGATTTCTAGCATCTGCAATTCTTTGTTTTATTTATCAGTTGAGAGTATGTTGAGTAAATTAGGTAGCTCAAAATGTATATGATAATGTTTACTATTTTTTGGATTAAAAAGTGGGATATTTTGACTGAAATGCAATCATATACAAATAATAATCTTTAATAAATATTAAGTGAGCAAAGCATTGAGTATGCTAGTAAACTCATTTGACTTGTGAGCTGAAGACACATTGTTCTGGAACTGATAACCTCCAAATAGATTGATCTGGCAAAGTCTCTCCTTGAGTGCCAAGTTCTCAGATATCCCAAATCTAGCGTGAATTGTATTTCTCTTCAACTGAAAGTTGAGGGGTGATCTAATAGAAACATTTAAACATTATGAAGATCCGTGATAGAGAAGAAAAGCAGAAGATATTTCTTGAGGAGAGTCCAAAACTGGAATTCCTAAACGTAAAGTAGTCATTAACAAATCCAACAAGCAATTCACAACAAGCTTCTTTATCCAGTGAGTGGTCAGAAGGTGGAATGCAGAACTACATAGCAAGGAAAAGTTTAATAAGTACAAGATGGAGAAATGAACAGAAGGATTTGCAGATAGGGGAAGTTTCAGTGAGCTCTAATGGAGGCCAAACTCCAGCACAGATCAGTTTGGTTGAATGGGCTGTTTCCAAGCAATAATTTCCATTTAATAAGATGCAAAAACATGAATTGCCTCCAGTAACCAGTAGGACATTTGCATGTACTCTATATTGAATAAAGTGAAGCCATTGTTTGTTTGGAGAATAATGACACCAAACATCATAGTGGAAGTTGGGTTAACAGAAGACAGCTTTCTTCATCTGAGCAGTGTGCGTACCGCTACAAGGCATAAGGGCTGGACATCTTTAGGCCTCAGCTGTCAGCAATATGATGCCACAAACTGCTCTATTCATGTGACTGAGCATTTTATTGCCTACCAGGCAGCTAATTTACATTATACCACTTCTGAATAAAAAGTATCAGGTTTTCACATCAGTCAATTGTGATGCTCATTGATTGTGTAGCTATTTCAATGTTTGTGCAACAAACAAGACACATTAATCCTGTACTGGATATATTTTTGTTAATGTTAGCACCACAATTACTGAACATCTTTTGGCCAGTTCTACATTGCAATCACAAAATGAGTTCTGGTTAACAGTTGATGTGTCAAAAACGTTTTTGGCAGTTTTAAATTTTGCTACTAAACTAGCAAAAATGATGATATCCAATTTCATAGAAAGAGAGAGAGAGAGCTTATTTAACAGCTAATAAAATTCAAAAAACACACGAGTTCGATTCATTTGCCGTCAAGTAGCGTGTTTTTGTTCCCATAGCCTTGTTCAACAACATATCTGCCATTCAATAAGCTAATGCCCAACCTCACCTCCATTCCTCACCCTGGATCCCAACATCCCTAGATTGCTGAAAATCCAAATTCACTTGATCAGTCTTGAATGTACTCAACATCTGATGATGCACAGTGCTTCGTTATAGAAGATTCCAACTAAGTCTGTTAGCAAAGACTCAGTCATTCCTCGGTTACTCTCATGTTTAAACTTAAAATCCATCTTTCAGAGTCTCTTGAAGCTGGTCAGTTTCATCTCCAATTCTGCTCAATTTCCTAATGGCTGAAGGAAACTTCATCAGTTCTAACCTAGTGGCTGAATCAGGTACTCTAACACAAAGATAATAACATCTTTCTATATGTTCCAAAGTTAAATAATCCAAACAAGTTCTATTACTAATACTCAATACTGGGCTCATATGGAAAAATAATTGTTGGTATAAAATGTTTCATTATCCACTGAAAATTAATCTTAGGTGTTCCAAATTCTAAGCTACAGGAGTTTTTAAAAAGGTTGCTTTGTCAACATAACTGTTGCTATTCTTTGGTTTCAAAACTTTTGCCTGCTTCAGCCTAAAGAGTTTCCCATCCTCTTTCTCTTCATTCAACTGTTTCACCTGGGAAAGTTTGGTTGTCTTAACTATAGGATTCTACTTTTGTGCTGTCAGTGATATTCTGTGGTCAGCTGACTTGGGATACAAATAAGCTCCTATTGTTTTCTTTCCCCACTTCCTCTACTGTGAGACAGTCAGCTTCCCTCTGCCAGCAACTGCGATATGCAATTCATCAAGAACTGCAAAAGCTCATGGAGTGAAAACAAGCCAGTCCAAAAAGCACACAAGCCAAGATTTACAAGTTATCTACTTTAGGAGTTAAGCAATTAAACAGTCTGAGCTTCACGTTTTAGGTCACCCTATTTGTACATGGACAGCTTACAGACTGGATGGCAATTCTGTTGATCATAGGAGTATCAATCTTCCAAAACTAATCCTGTGCTCTGCGATTGATAAACAAATAGCACCATTGGAATCCAGTCACTACTGATGCAAATTCCCACTTACAATTCATTTTAAATTCTTATTAGTCTCTCTTCATTGAGTTTCTGCTTCAGTGATCATAATTGAAACACTGACATTTGAAATGAGATTCAATTTTAGGGCATTTTCAAATAGTTTATTAATTTATCTGTGAAAAAGCAGCATTAATAACTGACTAGTAATGTTCACTGAATGGTCATAAACATTCACGGCTTCTCTTATAAAATTGCCTCAATTTAGATAGCCCAATGTGAGGTAATTCATCAACAGATATTTTATCATCAGACGAATATTAACTTTCGGCACTGAGGCAACTTGTCAATGACAATTTTCAGTTTATATTTCCAAAGAAGACAGGACCATATTCTAAAAGGGAAGGAGCCAACCTCACATTCACACAACATCATGGCTCAGATAGAATTTTATGAAAGCACATTTGTGATTCTGTTTAGAAGTAAATTTGTAATTTCTGTGCTAATAATACACAGATTGAAAATAGTTCTTCCCAGGAATGTGGCAACCCTTACATGGTCCACTTGTTCTGATATGACATCACCATGGTCACCATCTATTAATGACCACAAAGTAATGCTGTCAATCAGGATGTTTAACAACGTGGAATTGAGGAATCTCCAATTTACGAGTTGTACTCTATAAGAATTTATACATTATGTTAAATCAATATATCTGGTCAGCTTGCCAATTGCAGCACAAATTTTTCATTCTTTTTACAAAAGACAAATGGCTGAAAATTGAAATATCTTAAGCTGATAATGGCAGCATCACTCACAGAGCATTGAAATAACATATGCACAAGGGTCAATCTATCAGACTTTCTATAAGTGACCCTTTTGAATAAAGTGCTTGTAATTGTGCAAACCGCAATAATCTGACTTTAAGAATAGTGCCAGAGAATCAACACATAGAACTTGCAAAAAGTACCACATCTGACACAGACCTGTCCTCTCACTGAACAATATTGGTCCAGAGTTCTCAATTGCTCCAATGACCACAGATCAGTATTGGGTCTATGTAGATCTCGTCACACCATCCCACCACACAGCTAATGTCCAACATTGAACCAATGGTAGATAACCCATCTCCAATACCAACACTGTTAACCTACAGCTGAATCTGCTCCCAACCTAAACAAGAATTAAATTGGACACTGCTTGCTCATGTTGAGGAGCCATGAAGACTGCGCAGCAATCTGGGCCCTATTTCTTTTCTGACCAGGCTTATGAGATGAATCATTCAACTCATTATGGGAAAGGGATGATTTGCCACAGCAATCCCTTGAGCTCTCATCAGTTGTTGCTGTGGTAGCTTTCTGCCTTCACCCGTGGTCTCCAATCTCTCTAATTCTCTGCATTCTGCTACCATTTTCCAATTTGCTTAGCTTCTCTCTCTTCCTTGACTTCCTACCCCTGCCCTGATCTTTCATATCCCTTTTGCTGTTTTCTCCACTTCCTTGTGGCTGCACATGGGTCCAGAGATACCTCACGTTATCTAACGCTGCTTAATCAGAATATAGCACTTAATTTTGACTGGTTTTCTGCAACACCCATTCAGAGCCTTCCAGCTATTATGTTCTTCTGTGCTCTTAAGATTCTTATTCCCTTTGTTGTACGCTGGCATATCTTCAGTTACATACCTGAAGTCACCTAGCCATGGTGGCATATACAGAGACAACAATAGAGTAAAATATTCACAGTGACATATCTGCAGTGGCATATATCCAGTGATATATCTGCTGTGATTTATGTGCAGTGATAAATCTAGAGTGACGTATTTGCAGTGATGTATCTGCAATGACAAAACCTACAATGACATACCTTCAGTTAAATACCTGAAGGGATGTACCCAGTCACATACTCACATTAACATTTCTGCAAGACTCTCCGACAGTGAGATACTCACGCTGACATTCCTGCAGTTACACACCTGCAGTGACATACCTGCTGTTACATATCCACGGAAGCATACCTGCAGTGACATACCCGTAGAGATATACCTGCAGTGACATACCCACAGTGATGTATCTGGAGTGACAAACCTATGTCAATGCATCAACAGTATTATATCTAAGTGACAGATCTGTTGTAACAAACCAAATCGACACATCTACAGTGCTTACCCACAGTGTCATCATACCTGGCTATTGTTCCGAACACCCAAATTGATGTTCCCAAAATTCCCAGCTTTGACAAAGGGTAAGTTAGACTCGAAACATCAGCTCTTTTCTCTCCTTAAAGATGCTGCCAGACCTGCTGAGATTTTCCAGCATTTTCTCTTTTGGTTCCCAAAATTTTACATTGTTTCCTTTTTTCCCCCAAAGTTTTAAAACTGCACTTTAGGATTTTTCTCCTGCAATAAATCTTTGGTAAAATATCCTATCTTCATCATACTTTGGCAGTATCTATGGAATGCTGCAAGAATGTATCACTTATTACCTTTATCAGGCTTTAGTAAGCAAAAACAGACATTTCACTAGTTTTTGGAAGGCATTTCAGGTCACAGCTGTATGCAACAAATGACCTGAGTACAATATAATGATCTGTGTCTATATTTTCATTGAAAGCACCAAACGAAAGAAAATATGATCAGTGTGCTTTATTTACTGTTACTTTCCATTCCCAACTCATTCTGTCAAAAGTTTTCAGGAGTATGATTCTTGTGGTCTGAATTGATGAAAACCATATGTTGAGCAGACTTTAAAAGAATTTTGGAATTTAATGCATCTGGAGATTCTTGTGATATGATTGTAGTAAGTAGTCAAAATGGTACATCAATGAAAGGGTGCACCAAGATCTTTGACATATCCAAAGTTTCACTCAGGCCATCTTATCCCAGTCAAACATTCCTTTTAAACTGTTCTGCAACAATTTTCTCCATGAGCCTTTGGCCTACAATTTCAATGCTACACTCTTTATAAAAGCAGAGAGCAGGCATCTAAACATCCAGTGATCAAATGCTGGAATTGGGCACCTGTTCTATTGGTGAGGCAGGAAGTGAATGTCAAACAGGCATTTCCTTCCTAGAGTATATAAAACATGGAGCTAAGCATCAGCTAAAGTCCAGCCCAGCCGATAAATTAGTCAGTGACGGGGCACAGGCCTGCATTCTTTTGCGATTCCAATCTCTGAGCAAGATTAACAAGAAAATGCAGATACAAAGGAAAGTCAAAGGAAAATTGTAGTCAAAGCATCCAACTTTCTTTCCCAATTCCTCACTTCTTTTTATATCCTCAGTTTTTTTTCTCTCTCAGAGGGTTGTCAGACTTTGGAAATCCTTTCCTCAAAAGGCAATGGATTCAGCATGTTTAGATAATTTTAAGACAGAGCTGGATAGATTCTTGATACCAAGGGGATAAAAGGTTATTGGAGATATGATTTGGAGATGCTGGTGTTGAACTGGGGTGTACAAAGTTAAAAATCACACAACACCAGGTCATAGTCCAACAGATTAATTTGGAAGCACTAGCTTTCAGAGCACCGCTCCTTCATCAAGTGGTTGCTGTGTAATGGACGCAACCACCTGATGAAGGAGCAGCACTTTGAAAGCTAGTCCTTCCAAATAAACCTGTTGGACTATAACCTTGTGTTGTGTGATTTTTAAATTTATTGGAGATAGGTAGGGATGTAGTGCTGAGGTCAACATCAAACCAACCATGAACTTGATGAATGGTGGAGCAAGCTTGAAAGTAGTTTACTCTTATTTCTTGTTTGTATGTAAATGTTCAGGTTGACAAGAATTGAAAGAATTCTGCCCTGTACTTCTAATACAGCCTCTTGGTACTTACATGAGGGCATCTGCTACTAAGGTAGGCATAAGGGTTTCCACTGAGTATGGTCACGGTTTTCTCAAAATCAAAATCTACCTCTTTTTCTAAATTTTCCCTTTAATCCTTTGAGGTCATAGGTTAAAATACGTGCATCCAATTATCTGTCTCTGACCATAAAAACAATGTAACATTGGTTATTCTGTCATAATTCCTATAAGCTTGAAGACCTCCCACATTAAAAGAGCACTCAACTTTCGCAGTTCCAATGAGAAAATGTCTAACTTCCCAAAATACTTTTCTAATGTGTAGCCCACCATCTCTTTAAACATTCCAAGAAAACAATAAGTTTCCAGTTACTTCCAAACCCTTTCTCTGAAGAGGCGCTATGAAATGCAGGAAATTCTAAAGTTGATACCTGTTGGCTTGCACAAGTTCAAAATTACCCCGTGTTCTATGCCATTAAATGAATAAGCATCACCAATAAAGTACATTTTGTAAATTCTGCACAAAGCATTTCACAACCAATAAATCATTTTGAAGTAAGACCACCATGAAGCATTGCACCCAATTTGTGCATAACAAGAACTTACAGATTTTAATGAGATATATGATCAGATATTCTGTTTTTCCTTTTGTGAACATGGGCTGAGGGATAAATATTGGTTGAGAATTATTGCTCTTCTTCAAGTATTGCAATGTTGCTTTTATATTTACTATTGGTCTCATTACTGACATGCCAATAAATATACAAAGTAATTTGCCTAAGGGCAGGGCCTTTGCTTATTTCTCCATCGTAGTCTTGCACTTTCCTCTTCAGTCGCTCATAGGAGCCAGTCATTTTCAATGTCAATGCTAATGAAAGCCTTCCTAATTGTCTTGATTTTTGCTTAGCCTTTCAAATCTACTTTTCAGTAGCCTGTGTTGTTCCGATTTATTCTTGTTTGTCAGATAGGCATTGCATTCTTTTCGTTCCAAATTTCAGCTACGTCCTTCCTATTGATTCAGTTCATTTTTGGATCATTAAATTGTTTAGGATCCTAGGACATAGCCTTTAGAACTGAAATGCGGAGGAATTTCTTCAGCAAGAGGGTGGTTAAGCTGTGGAACGCATTGCCGCAGAGGACTGTGGAGGCCATGTTATTGAGTGTATTGAAGACAGAGAAATATCGGTCCTTTATTGAGAAGGGGATCAAGGGATATGGGAAGAAGGCAGTAAAATGGGTTTGAGAAACATATCAGCCAAGATCGAATGGTGGAGCAGAGTCAATGGGCGAATTGTGCCTCTATATCTTATGATCTTATTATGGTCTTATGATTTATTATCTAAACTATTTAAGTGCTTATTGTATTTCATTTCAATTGTCTTTCCACTGTTTACAGTTCAATTCCTCAGTTCAATACAAAGAAATTTTGTTTGGAACATTTTCTTAGTTGAATCCTCTTTATAACTTCTTTACACCTCAAGATTTTGATTGGATTTTCCAATGGTAAAATCTAATAGTCAACTTTCTGCTTCAGCCAACTAAAGTTAGTTGGAAATTTAGCAAATAAAATATTATGATGAAGAATATTCAGATCTACATTGGTTCTTCGGGGTCTATCTTGGATTTGAGACAGCTCACCAATGAAGCAAGCTAGCCAGCTAGACATGTCAGCAGTGAAGAGCAGACCACCATGTTGAGGCCTAAGCCAATACTGGATTATACTAAAATGAAGCAAAGAACAGTGGATGCTGGAAATTGAAACAAAAGAAAACAAAATGATGGAGAAACTCAGCAGGTCTGGCAGCATCTGTGTAGAGAAAACAGAGTTAACATGCCTGAAAGGAATGTAAAATGTTTATTGTTAGAAAGTCAAATGAGCCATAGAGTGAAGTGGGACTGAGGGGCAGAGCAGCTCTGAGATGGCGTGAGGTGGTGCTGATGGAGAGGGAATCCATGAGTGTGGATCTCAGGATGTGGCAAGAATAGCCGTTTGAGTAGCATAGTATGTCACGAAGATATCTGTGATCCTCTGCTTTCTCTGTACAGATACTGCTGGATCTGCTGGGTTTCTCCAGCAATTTGTGTTTTTGTATTGGGTTACCATGCCTAGCAACAAGGTCAATGAAAGGGGAAGATGAAGGAGGCTCTAGAGAAAGACAATGATCCAGATTATTTCTCTGAGGCCTGCAAGACCACAGCTCACAATGGATAAGGTATACTGCAAGTGAATAAGCATTGAGACCATTCTAAAGTTGAATTGCATCCCTTTATGACCTGAAATATTTCAAGCACTCAGTTCCCTCTTAACACTCTTAAGAATATTACCTTCCTTTTTTTATTCTATCCCTATCCTATTTACCAATATCACCAGCAAAGAAACAGAGAGGGAATTTTTTGTGATAATCCTAACATTTCTGTTCAGTTAAAAGCCAGATGGAAGTATGCAAGAATGATTTCATTTGGATTGAACTCTATCCTTCATATGGAGATGTGCCTGTTTCAGTGATTCAACTATGGTTATGAATGTGTCAAACATTCCTGGAATAAATCCATTCCCAACTCACCACCCTCAGTTATTCGGTTGTAGAAAATAAAAAGCACCCTTGGGAAACGGGAGCCTTTTGTCAAATTAACATGACTTCATGCATGAGCATTTTCTAACACATCTTAAACAAAAATAATTGTATAAACAGACAACAATGTCTGCAAAGTGGTTTTCATTACATAGAGAAATTGGTCGATTTTCTTTCTACTTTTGGAAGTCTTGTTTTCTAATTGAGGTTGATAATTATTACCGACTATGTTTTTGAAACATTAAGACAAGTTAGGACATAAAAAATGCATGGGAATGTCAGACTTTAGAATGCACAATGCTTGCTGCTTGATTGAAGTGTGGAGTGTTTGATGGAAATTCATGGCTGAGGCAATGGCAGCTGTGATACATTACAAGGCAGTTGAGATGAGTTCACTCTCTGAAACACAAAGATGTGAAATGGAATTTTAATAAGCTCCTACTGTGCCATATAAGTAAGGTCCTTTATCCAAAATAACACCAAGATAAGAAATAGACATTTTTCATCTATTAACTTTTAAAAGTGTTGTGAGTTAGTTTGGAAACCCATAACACTTTGAGAAAATAAATTGTCACTGGGACTCATCCAACATCTTTCACATAAAATGCTAAACTGAGGTGTCTTCCACCTGTTTGTGTGGATGCTAAAGATCCAAACACATTATTTCAAAGAAGGAGCAACATTTTCTATTGTCCTGACTAATAATTATCTCACAATAAGCATCACTAAAACAGATTATACAGGTATTATTGCCTTGCCATTTGTGAGATCATGCTGTGCACAAATTGGTAGTTGTGTTTTCTACAACATAACAGCGACTACAGTTCAAAAGCATTTCATTGCCTGTAAAGTTCTTTAGGATGTCAATAGCTTTGGAAGGCACTATATAAGTGTAAATATAAATTATTTCTTTTCCTATTTGTTAGGTTTAGTTGCTAAGAGCAAATAACTGTAAGTAATACAGCTGGAAACCCTGACAGCTGAGTACTTCTGTTGGCATCAGTGTTCTTCGGCTAGGAAAGAAGGAAAAAGGACCAGGTTTTCCCATCTCCTGATTGCAATCTAGTGACTACTGTCCGAAAATGTGCCTATGTGGTTGAGGACAGATTCAGACTCATTTTTGAGGTCTCCACCCCCACAGAGAGACACACTGTTGAACTATGACTACTTGGATGTAGACCCATTTCATTTAAAGACAGCCAGCTCATGTGAAACTGTACACCATATGTAAGCTGCAGAGGGAATGAAATTTTAAGGAAGAAGATAAAATCAACAGTTAAGTAGAAATTAGTCAATAAAGGGTGATTCAGAGTTTTATCCCTTGTACGTAACAATGGAAATTGGCTTGCGAGAGATTCCAGCTGTTCATAGCTAGCCCATGGTGCATGTACAGTGAAATATTTCTAAGCATCTTGCTCATGTATATAAACATTAGCAGAAAATATTGGTTTTAAATTGCACATTTAATCATGAATGGGAAGGTGCCAGTTCTTTTTCCATGGTTAATGACCTACTAATAAATTGCAGAAACACATGGCTTTGACCTGTAATTTCTGTGAATGTAGTTTTACAAGCAGATCTAATTGTTGTGGGGAACAACCTGGCAAGTCTCCCATTTTCCATTCTCCATTTTTTGCTTTGTAGGTTTCCTGAGTATCAAAGGAGACATCAATGCAATTACATCTTTGAAGCTATTGAGTGCACATGTTATGTGATATCTGAGACTATCTTATGTTCTGAAGGGTAATGCATGGCATAATGTAGTGTTATTAGACCAAAGCACTGAGCCCATCACAGCCCATCAGATTTACCTATTCATGACAAAGCAGATTTCACACATTGACCAGTATATAGTTTAAAGATATTTAAACATTGCAACCCGCTAAGTCATATGCTATTTTTGCTGTTATAATGTGTCTGTACATACATTTTATGTTACAATCTAAATGATTATATTGGTATTTATTTCAAGGAGCAGAGGATGCATAACAGAGTTAAAATGAAGTATTTTGTGCATAGAGTCATATAGCACAGAAACAAACCCTTAGGTTCAACCAGTCCTTTAGGAAAAAGTGAGGACTGCAGATGCTGGAGATCAGAGCTGAAAATGTGTTGCTGGAAAAGCGCAGCAGGTCAGGCAGCATCCAAGGAACAGGAGAATCGACGTTTCGGGCATAAGCCCTTCTTCAGGAAACTGAAGAAGGGCTTATGCCCGAAACGTCGATTCTCCTGTTCCTTGGATGCTGCCTGACCTGCTGCGCTTTTCCAGCAACACATTTTCAGCTTCAACCAGTCCTTGCCAACCATAATCTCAAACTAAACTAGTTCCACCTGCCTGTGCTTGGCCCATATCCCTCCAAACCTTTCCTATTCATATACCTGTCCAAACGTTTTTTAAATTTTGTAACTGTATCTGCATTCACCACTTCGCTGGAAATTCATTACACACAAAAAACCATTCTCTATGTAAAAAAGCTGCCTTTCATGTCCTTATATTGGCAGACATATTGTTGCTCAGATTGTCACTGGTTGCAGCTGTCATTCATTGCATGAGTTACAATTATTATTTGCATGAATATTCCAACATTGCTAATAAAAGTTTCAATCCAACCTGGTTTAAAACTGCAGTCTGTCCTGGTGCTCTGAGTGCATAGGGCTATGGTAAGCATGACTTTATCAATAATTTGCAGTGCAACAGGTTTCAGTCAGTCACGCCTTTTAGTTCATTAACCAGCCCATAACAGCTGGCATTGCACATTCTCCCCCGTCTATGTGGGTTTCCTCCGGTACTCTAGTTTCCTCCCACAGTCCAAAGATGTGCAGGTTAGATGGATTGGCCATACTAAACTTATCCATAGTATTCAGGCATGTGTAGATTAGGTGCATTAGCCATGGAAAATGTAGGGCTAGAGGTTACGAGGATGGGTTTTTGAGGGATACTTGTCGGAGGGTCAGTGTGGATTTGTTGGGCCAAATGACCTGTTTCCACACTGTAGATGTTCTATGTTCTATCAAACAAGCCTTGTCTGATTGAAATTAAAGAGCTGAATCTTGTTTGATTTTGAGACTAAGTGTAGAAGCAGGTCTAAAAGCAGGAGGTACTTCCACTAGGGAGGAGGACAGGTTTTCTTGCTTGAATATGTTCCTCTTAGCTCATTGCATATCCATGTACAGGCGCAAGGCTAGGTTTTATGGGCAGGTAGGCAGGATGTTCTGTCACCTGCCAGGACATTCTGGGTCCCAAATTGCAGTCACCATATTTAAGTGGCATCCAGACAGCATTTAACTGTCTACACCTAAAATGTGGAGGTGCATTTTGGACTGGGGTGGACAAAGTTAAAAACTACAACCAAGAAGCATTACTCAACCATCGCTCACAACTCCAGCCCAGTCCCTGATCTGTCCTGGTATCATGGTTCACTAATACATCCCTAGAGGTTTTCTAAGGCTGTCCAGGAGAAATAGGAAGTGCTTTTCCCAAGGGATGCCAATAAGCAGCAATTCTAACTGACAAAGGGCAGCTGGACAGAAGTGGCTGCAGAGGTCAGCACCTGTGGGCAGTGCAAGAGACGGTGATGCAAGAGGATAAATGAGCTGATGTGCTACGCCAGGTTAGTTTGACAATCTATGTAATGCCTCCTGTCCTTATGAGTGTGACTTGGCATTATAAATCTCCTATTGTAGAGGACTGACCAACAAAAGATTGGCTTCTGGGCATCTCCAGCAGATCCCTCATGTGCAATTAATGTCTGTCATTTCATTGCAGCTACTAGCGACCATTACCTGCTCCACAGTGCCGTTGGTTCTCACACATCTGAGAGAATTCACAATTGAAATAGTCAGCACCAGCTCGCAAACCTGCCATCAGAAATGGCAGGAAAAAGTGCACACCTAATAGCTTTTCATCAAAGGGCTTGCATGAGAAAAGGAAGCCATCATCTAAAATGGCTTCAGGATAAACACCTCACAGGTATCCCAGACAAACACATCAAAAAATGTTTAACATTTGCATTAACTCCAGTCCCAGACAAAACTGAACCACCTTTTAATCAGAATTCCTAAATTGCCCAAAGCATGATAGACCATAAGACCATAAGACCTAGCAGCAGAAATTAGGCCATTCAGCCTATCGAGTCTGCTCCACCATACAATCATGGCTGATAAGTTTCTCAACCTCATTCTCTCGCTTTCTCCCCGTAACCCTTGACCCCCTTGATACTCAAGAACCTATCTATCTCAGTATTAAATATACTCAGTATCCTGGCCTCCACAGCCTTCTGTGGCAATGAATTCCAGATTCACCACCCTTTGGCTGAAGACAATCCACCATATCTCCATTCTAAAAGGTCTTCTCTTTACTGTAAGGCTATGCCGTTGGGTCCTCGTCTCTCCTACCAATGGAAACATCTTTCCAGCATCTACTCTGTCCAGGCCATTCGGTATTCTGTGTGTTTCAATTAGATCCCCCCATCCTGCTGAAGTCCATTGACTATAAACCCAGAGTTCTCAACCGATCTTTTTGATGCACACAGTCCATCACAGCACTGCGATTTGACATCGCTCTCTGCATCTATCAATACACAGTGTCGATGTACCCATACTAAAGTCTCTGAATGCTTCTCTCTTTCTGCAGGAGAACATGCATAACCATCACAAATGTGCCCATGCATAAGGATGTTTGCCCCTTTGAAGGAGTGGGGGCAGCAGAGGTGGAAAGTTGGTGAGGTGAGTTTGCTTGTACTGAATGGGAGATTGGATATCTACGGCCATCTGGTGAGAAATATTACAATCTGCTCCTCCCAACTTCACTCAAGCGGCAACAGGTTTATTTGGAAGCACTAGCTTTCGAAGCACTGTTTCTTCATCAGGTGGTTGTGGAGCAGAATCATAAGACTCAAACTGTACAACAACAGGATTGTGGTGTCATGGAAGGTAATATTTAAACAAATTTAGCTAAGTCTCTCATCTTTTAGAATGTTCATATTAGTTTCAGTTCCTTCATATGTAACTCCCCGAACTTCTGTAAAAGTTATATTCTCAAGATAGCTTTTAACAATAGGTGTCATCTCAACTCAGATAATGCATTGAAGGTGTGAAGTTAAGCTCTGCCTGTGTCCCAATGTTGGGTCAAACTGATTCTATTTCTAAAGTGGGACATACAGAATCTTACATCGATTTATGCAGTTTTTGTGCAAAATAAAATGTAGCTCTGCAAGTACAAATTTACCCCACAAACGTCTCTGTGTGTGCGTGTGTGTAGCAGAGACCGAGTGAGTGTGTACATGTGGGTATGTGTGTGGGGGTGTGAGTATCTGTGAGAAAGTGTGTGTCTGTGTGAGTGTAATGCAGTAAACGTCTGTGAGAGGATGTGGGTATGAGTGTGGTGGTGTGTATAGTCATATAAGAGAGAGCGTGTGTATGAGAGAGGGTCTGCATGAGAGTGTGGGTCAGTAGGTGTGTGTGTGTGTGTAGTGCCATCACCTGTAGTGTGACATGAACCCAAGGTCCCAGTTGAGGCCATCCCCATGGGTACTGAACTTGGCTCTCAGTCTCTGCTTGGCCACTTTGCGTTGTTGTCTGTCCCAAAGTCCGCCTTGGAGGATGGTCACCCGAAAGTCCAAGATTGAATGTCCCAGACCGCTGAAGTGTTTATCGACTGGGCGGGAACACTCCTGTCTGTTGATTGTTGTGCGGTGTCCATTCATCTGTTGCCACAGTCTCTGCTCGGTCTCTCCAATATACCATGCCTCAGGGCATCCTTGCCTGCAGCATTTGAGATAGACAACATTGGCCGAGTCACATGAGAACCTGCCACATACATGGCGGGAGGTGTCCCCACCTGTTATGGAGTCGATATTCTGACACATCTTGCAGCATCTGCCATGACAAGGTTGTATAGCATTGTCCTGAAAGCCAGGCAGTTTGCTACGAACAATGATCTGTTTGAGGTTTGGTGGTTGTTTAAAAGCGAGAGGTAGAGGCGCAGGGAAGGTCTTGGTGAGCTGCCCCTCCTCATTGATAATGTGTTGCAAGCTGTTGCAAGAACATGGTGTAGTATTTTGGCTCCCAGGTTCGGTACCCATAGGAATGGCCTCAAGTGGGACTTTAGGTTCATGTAACACTACAGGTGAGTCCACTGCACTGTACACACACACACTCCTACTGACCCACACTCTCACGCAGACCCTCTCTCATACGCACGCTCTCTCTCATATGCTCACACGTACATCCCCCCAAACTTACATCCACATACACACCCTCTCACAGTCTTATATGCCATTACACTCACACATAGACACATTCTCTCACAGGCACTCACACTCCCACACACATACACTCACTTAGTCTCCCCTGCACACACACACACAAATACACACACACACGCATATAAGTTTGTAGGGTGAATTTGTATTTGCACAAAAACTGCATAAATCTATGTAAGATTCTATAAATCCCACTTTAGAAATAGAATCAGTCTGACCCAACATTGGCACATAGGCAGATTTTAACTTCACACCCTCAATATATTATCTGAGTTGAGATGACATCTATTGTTAAAAGCTATCCTGAGAATGCAACTTGTAGTTCTGGGAATAACATATGAAGGAACTGAAACTAATATGAACATGCTAAAAGATGAAAGACTTAAGCTAAATTTGTTTAGTATTACATTTCATGACACTGCAATTCTGTTGCTATAAAGTCTGTGATTTTATTATTCTGCTTCACAACCACCTGATGGAGGAGCAGTGCTTCGAAAGCTAGTGCTTCCAAACAAACTCATTGAACAATAACCTGGTGCTGTGTGATTTTTAATTAAAATCTTGTGTAAGGATGCTGGCTTTGGCAATAAAAAATCTTTACAGTTTTCTATGCAGCATGTGAATCCTGCTCCAAAGCCAGAGCAAAGGAAGAAGAGCTCCAGTCCCCGGGTCTATCTTTAACCAGCACTCCTCTGAAGAGGAACATTACAAACCTCAGAAGTTGTACTGCCATGACCTCCCTCCCCATCCTCCAGCATTTCAGGACCATTGACCTTGATGGGTAACCTTTCTAGACTCAGGACCACATTCTGTTGAACACAGCATTGTCGTAGACACTCAGTTGGAGAGGAAACAGCCAAGATCTCTGACTGTCAGATGAACACTGGACAGCAGACTCCTGCTGTGGCCAGTCCAGATAATCAGCATCTTGGCTTGACCAGGAAAGACTGCACAGAGATGAACAGACAAGAAGGGGAATGTCTGGCAGACGTGCCAGAGTTCCTACAGAGACTGGAGTCAGAGGAGTCTGCCTAACTTCTATTGGACATTGAAGCTCAGCCATGTGAGCCTGGCCTCCTCTGTGTACGACATGGCAGCTGCAATGGGGATCCAAGTCCAGAGGAACAATCAGTACCTGCAGGATTGCATTCAGACCTTCATTCCATCACTCAAGCTTTGAATAAATTCATTTGACAAACAAATGAGCGGCACGGTGGCACAGTGGTTAGCACTGCTGCCTCACAGCGCCAGAGACCCGGGTTCAATTCCCGCCTCAGGCGACTGACTATGTGGAGTTTGCACATTCTCCCCGTGCCTGCGTGGGTTTCCTCCGGGTGTTTCGGTTTCCTCCCAGAGTCCAAAGATGTGCAGGTGAATTGGCCATGCTAAATTGCCCGTGGTGTTAGGTAAAGGGGTAAATGTAGGGGAATGGGTGGGTTGCGCTTCGGCGGGTCGGTGTGGACTTGTTGGGCCGAAGGGCCTGTTTCCACACTGTAATGTAATCTAATCAAATATGTAATCTAATCAAATATATAACAATGAAAATAATAGCCCGACACATAGTTATACTTAGGGAATCATACCTGACAAAAAAATGTGCCAGACACCACCAACATCATCCCTGGATATGCCCTGTCCCACTGGCTGAACAGACCCAGCAGAATTATTTGCAAAATTGGGATAGAGTTGTCTAAAGAGCCCTCAACATTGGCTCTGGACTCTGTGAAGTCTCAACACACCAAGTGAATAATGGGCAAGGAAACCTCCTGCTGATTGCCACAAAACACCCCACCCCAGTTGACTGATGAATCAGTGCTCATCCATGGTGAACACCACTCAAAGGGAGCACTGAGGGTTGCGAGGACACAGAATGTGCTCTGGAAGGTTAATTCCTTACCGAGAGTGGGTCAACAGCACAACTACTGACCCAACTGGTCAACTCCTAAAGGATGTAGCTGCTAGACTGGATCTGAAGCAAGTGCTGAGGGAACCCAAAACGGTGAAAGTCTACAGCTGAGCACAAGGCTGTCTCCAGAAGGCAGTTGGTTCAGGTCAGTTAGCTCAGTTGGCTGGATGGCTGATTTGTGATATAAAGTTATGCTAACACCATGGGTTCAATTCCTACACTCACTGAGGTTACCTCTCCTTCCCTACACAAGGCATAGTGACTCTTAGGTTAATCACTGTCAGTCATCTTTCTCTATTGAGAGAGCAGCCGTACAGTCTGGTAAGACTATGGTTACTTTAACTTTACTTACTCAAAAAGACAAGGCAGGAGACAGACAAATCAAGAGCTCCCTGAATGAAAAAGAAGACAGAAACTAGAATAAGGACAAAAATGTGTGCTTATGACAACCTTCAGGCAGAAAATAGAACTGAGAACTGAAAAGCACAGAAGCTTCAGGGATGAGGTGAACAATTGTAATAGAAAAGCACAGAAGCATGATGAGAAAATACTAATGGCCAACATAAAGAGGAATTATATTAGACACATCAATAAGTGAAGGAGTGAGACCAACTGGAAACAAATAAAGTGGATTTACACCAAGAGGCATGGCTGAGATGTTAAATAAGTGCCTTGTATTGATCTTTAGCAAGGAAATAGATGCTACCTAAACCACAGTGACAGAGGAAAAAGGTCTGGGGTTCAAAATTGATAAGGAGGAAGTGTTAGATATTTAATATCGATACTTAAACTTGACAGGGCACAGGATTGTGAAGAAAGTAAGAATAGAAATTGCAGGAGCAATGGCCATGATTTTTCAGTCTTCCCGAGACTCAATGGAGCTGCCAGTGATTTGGAGAGTTACGATATTCTGCTCATGTTCCAAAAGGTTGTAAGGAAAACCCAGCTATTACAGACCAGTCAGTTTATCTTCAATGTTGTAAAAGCTTTTCAAAACAATTGCTCAAGATACAGTTAGCAGTCATGTGGAAAAAGTGAGTTGATTATGAAAAGCATCAAGATTAGAGAGGTGCTGGAAAAGCCCAGCAGGTCAGGCAGCATCTGAGGAGCAGGAAAATCGACGTTTCAGGCAGGAGCTCTTCAAAAGGAATGAGGCTGGGAGCCTCCAGGTTGGAGAGATACATGGGAGGGTGGTGGGACTGGAGAGAAGATAGCTAAGAGTGCAATAGGTGGATGGAGGTGGGGATGAAGGTGATAGGTCGGAGAGGAGGGTGGAGCGAATAGGTGGGAAGGAAGATTTGCTGGTCAAGAGGATGGTGCTGAGCTGGCAGGTTGAAACTGGCGTAAGGTGGGGGGAGGGGAAATGAGAAAACTGGTGAAGTCCACATTGATGGCATGGGGTTGAAGTGTTCCAAGGCGGAAGATGAGGCGTTCTTCCTCCATGCACCAGGTGGTGAGGGAGTGGTGATGGAGGAGGCCCAGGTCCTGCATGTCCTCGGTAGAGTGGGAGGGGGAATTGAAATGTTCAGCCACGGGGCAGTGGGATTGAAAAGCCCTCAGGGATTTCTAAAGGGAAAATTGTGTTTAATGAACTGCTGGAGATTTTTGAAGAGGTAACAGAAAGGGTCAGCCAGGGTAATACTGTTGATCCTTTCCTGATGAGCCCTTTCCTGATGAAGGTCTCCTGCCCGAAATGTCAATTTTCCTGCTCTTCGGATGCTGCCTGACCTGCTGTGCTTTTCCAGCACCACTCTAATCGTAACACTGTTGATGTTATGTACTTGGACATTCAAAAGCCGCACAACAGGCTTGCACAAAAGGTTATAGCTCATGGAATAAAAAGGACAGTACTGACGTGGAGACAAAATTGGCTGAATAATAGGAAGCAGAGAGTAGTTGTCAATGGATATTTCTCAGGCTAAAGGAAGGCTGTGGGTTGCTACTGAGCAATGCTCCTTCTAAGCTGCACAGCTGGTTGCATGCTCCAAGGGTCTGTGCATGATGGGCAGCGTGCCAATACCATTACAGCCTTAACCTCCAGTTCCAGCAGGTACTGCTGCGCATGGACCTCAGAATAAGATTAGTGAGAATGATAGTACTGATGTCTTGCTTTTCCTGATACATATTAATGATCTGGATCTTGGGAGGCAGGGAACAACTAGAAAGTTTGCAAATGATACGAATGTTGTAAACATTGTAAACTGTGAGGAGAACAGTGCCGAATTCTAAAAGGCCATAGACATGTTAGTGGAGTGGGCAGATAGCTGGCAGATAATGTTCAGTGTGGAGAAGTGGGAGGTGATGCATTTTGTTAGGAAGACTATGAACAAACTATGCAACAAAAAGACTACAATTGAGAGTGGGAAGGAATCTCCTGTGTGCAAAGATCGCTTAAGGCAGCAGGACAGGTGGAGAAAGCAATTAACAAGCATACAATGTCCCGAGCTTTATTATGGGGCCACAGAGTACAATAGTAAGGAGGTTATGCTAAATTTACACAAGTTAACTTCAGATTATCTTGAGAATGTGACTTAAAAGGAATTTACATATTAATGAACCGAAACTAGCAAAACCATTCTAAAAGATGAAAGACTTAATCTAAGTTTGTTTAATATATTTCAATTGCATGATACTGTAACCTTTTGCTATAAATTCTGTGTCTGGTGGTCCTGCTCCACAACTATCTGATGAAGAAGCAACACTTCAAAAGCTAGTGCTTCCAAATAAACCTGTTGGACTATAACCTGGTGCTGTGTGATTTTTCACTTTGGCCATATAAAGTGACATATCTAAAGTTAGAAAATATGATGAGAAACAACTTTTTCATACAATTCAATTTTCAGACTTCAGTCAAATTCAGGTAACAAGTACAAAATACAGACATAAATCTGCAAGATAACTATATACTGCAAAATGATAAGTCTGGGAGGAGAGTGTCGGGGAGGCAGAAATGCAAATATATCTCACTTTCAAATGTAGAGGTTGGAATGAAACCTGGTCAATTATTATCAACCAGAATGCTATAAATGATGTTGAAACATGAGCTATAGCGAGAGGCTGAACAGGCTGGGGCTGTTTTCCCTGGACCGTCGGAGGTTTACAAAATTATGAGGGGCATGGATAGGGTAAATAGACAAAGTCTTTTCCCTGGGGTCAGGGAGTCCAGAACTAGAGGGCATAGGGTTTAGGGTAAGAGGGGAAAGATATAAAAGAGACCTAAGGGGCAACTTTTTCACGCAGAGGGTGGTACATGTATGGAATGAGCTGCCAGAGGATGTGGTGTAGGCTGGTACAATTGCAACATTTAAGAGGCATTTGGATGGATATATGAATAGGAAAGGTTTGGAGGGATGTGAGCCGGGCGCTGGCAGGTGGGACTAGATTGGGTTGGGATATCTGGTCGGCATGGATGGGTTGGACCGTAGGGTCTGTTTCCATGCTGTACATCTCTATGACTCTATGACTTTATGTGGTCTTCAAAAAATGCTCATTTCTGAGGGTGGAATATTTAGAGTCCGATTGATGGTGAGAAATCTGAAAGAACCATATGAAAAGTTCAGCGAGGTCTTCCTTGACATTAGAAGCTACACGTTGCATGTTCCAACGGAGATGCAAACGTCAAGACAGAATTCACACTCAGTAGCGATGAGATGCTTACTAAGGAGAAGTATTGAATCTTGCCTCATTAACATGCAGGCTGCTTATCTCCCATGTAGATAGAACCTAATTCCCAGGAATTCTGATGTGATAGTCATAGCAGGTATCCCCAGCAACTGGTTGAGGAATAAGGGGAAATAGGAGAAGTAACAAAACATAAGATTTCTCTATTAGGCCCTTTGCCCATCAAAAACTGACCCGGCAGGGAGATGTAAAATCCAATCCATTGTCCCATCGTTGTTTCATAAGAAAGAGTCAGTTGTCAAAGTGAGGAGCCTCGAAACCAGTTGAGTACATACAGACTGTCCTGGGAATTCAATTATGCAAGGTGTTTATACAGAACAATTTGACTTTTGGTTGATGGCATTGGTGCAAGAGCTACACCACAGTTTTCCCCAGTAAACCAGTTATTAAAATTGGCAGAGATACGTTTATCTCTGCCATTTCTCTGAAAGAAATGACATGTACTTATAGAGTCATAGAAATGTACAGCATGGAAACAGACCCTTCAGTCCAACCCGTCCATGCCGACCAGATATCCCAACCCAATCTAGTCCCACCTGCCAGCACCCGTCCCATATCCCTCCCTTAATACAATTAATGCATTTCCCACACTTTCCAAAATTATAGATGATTTGTGCAAAAAGAATTTTATAGTAAAATAAATTAAAGGCTTCCATATTCAATATAAGTTATTACCTTGTGAGACTGTAGAGCCGCCAACAAATTATATACAGATATGCAGTACTTGTTACATTATTGTTAGTTTATGTCTCTTAGAAAGATTCCAAAACAATTTTTAATTAGAGAATTTATTTGTAATGTCATCGTTATATAAACGTACAGCAAATATTTTGCACATTTTGCAATCCTAACAAACAGCAATGAAATGAATGACCACATAAGCTGGTAAAAGAATCATAGAATGATTATAATCTCACAGAAGTGGGGCATTTGGATCACCGTAACTACCCTGTCACTTTGTAAAATTTGTCCAATTCGTCACACTACCCTGCCCTTTCCAGATGGACTTGTGCATTTATCCCCTTCAAGAATCATCCAATTCCCTTTCGAATGCTACTATTGAATCTGTCTCAATCATCCTTTCTGACAGTACATTCGGGATCTTAAAAATTCTCTCCTCATTTCTTCTCATCTGGCCTTTTGCCCTTCTTTCAATTAACATTAATCTACATCTTTTGGCTATCAACTCTTCTTCTATTGAAAACTGCCCTTCCTTACTTCATCAAAAACCTACATAACTTTGAATGCTTTTATTACATCTATCCTTATACTTCTTTGTTCTAAGGAAAACAGATAAGGCCCCTTTAGTGTTTTTTCCCATGTACCTCTACTTTCAGATTCCTTGTTCCCTTTTAGTAAATCTCTGTATTCACTCTAAGATCTCCACATGCTTCCTAGAGTATTGTGCCATTCTCTGATGGAGCTCCTCTGGGATGGCTAAGGAGCATCTTCTGACTCCACCCAATTTCTATGTTCAGGAGTATTAGTATACTCAGGGATAGGCACCCATTATGTATGATATTCCTGATGAAGGGCCTTTGCCCGAAATGTTAATCTTCCTGCTCCTCAGATGCTGCCTGACCTGCTGTGTGTTTCCAGCAAAACTCTAGTCTTGCCACCCATTATATATGGGGTAAGTAAAGTGAAGTGAGGGAATTGATATCAGGATCCAGCTCTGAGTAGACTAGCATCTAGGAGGTTTTGACACTGGGGTAACATCCCTATCTCTAAACCAGGAGTTCTGGGCTCAAGACCAAATGGAATTTGATAGCCAAAAGATGTAGATTAAAGATAATTGAAAGAAGGGCAAAAGACCAGATGAGAAGAAATGAGGAGAGAATTTTTAAGATCCCAAATGTACTGTCAAAAAGGATGATTGAAGCAGATTCCAGGGGACAATCAGCTTAGGAGCCCTTCCTCCACTTCCCCAGAGGAAACAAAGCATGGGGTGTGGTTGTAAGTAGGCTGGCATTACTAGGCTAAGATCAAAAGACTCAAAACATAGTTGACAAATGTGAGGATAATTTAAAATAATAAACTTTAATAATCCAAGAATGAGAGACCGCACTTCTATAAATTCTAACAACTGAATAAGTTTTCATAGATTTAACCATTAAAACTCACCCAAAAGTTTCCGTAATTGAGCCAGTTTTCTTACACATACTAATTTAGCCCTCCCTAATTGTTCGATTTAGTAACTCCTCTGAAACAAATTTTGTTTGCCTTCAGCCAATAGAAAGAGCCATGAAATGTAAAATACTTCATGAGGGTGAATTGTGGCTAAGTCAGTGTTTAAGAAATATCAAAAGGGAGATTTAAAAGTATTGCCTATGAATTGTAAGAAAACATTTATAGTTAGTATTTACTTTGTTGAGTAAATAGCAACTCCACACAGTACTGTACAACAAATGTTGGAACATAATATCCATAAACAGTTCAGTTTCACTTCACAGTTTTGAGTAAGAAGGTTAGGGTGGAAAGAAATTTTTAAGTGTTTTATAGCTATTTGTGTTCAAGTTTCACTATGTATCTCATTTATGTTAATAAAAATACGATGCTTGTGTTTTGAAAATTTTTATCACTGTGATATTAGTATTTGCCTACATCACAGGAATAAACAGAAAACGTTTTAAACATATAATGTCTAGGAAAGGTAAGAGTTTCCATGCACGTGTAACAAGCTATAGGAAAGATGTTGTTAAACTTGGAAGGATGCAGAAAAGATTTACAAGGAGATTGCCGGGGTTGGAGAGGCTGAATAAGCTGGGGTTGATTTCCCATGAGCATCAGAGGCTGAGGGGTGACCTTATAGAGGTTTATAAAATCATGAGGAGCATGAATAGGGTTAATAGCCAAGGTCTTTCCACAGGATAGGGGAGTCCAAAACTAGAGGGCATAGGATTAAGATGAGAAGGGAAAGATTTAAAAGGGACCTGAAGGGCAATTTTATTCATGGAGAGGGTGGTGCATGTATAGAATGAGCTGCCAGAGGAAGTTGTGAAAGCTGATAGATTTACAACATTTAAAAGGCATCTGAATGGATACATGCATAGGAAGGGTTTAGAGAGGTATGGGTCAAATAGGAATAAATTAATTTAGGATATCTGGTTGGCATGGATGAATTGGACTGAAGTGCTTGTTTCTGTGCTGGGTAACTCTTTGACTCTATGACTCTAAGTAAGATATAAAAATTTGTGATAGAAGGTACAATCGTGAAAGCACCTCTACACATTCCTGGGGGTGTAGATTAGGTACTAATCTCATCCAAATACTGCTACATCATATTCTTCTAAACTACGTGAGTTAAGAAATAAATTGAATGAACATAGTGAGCATTGCTGACCTTTCAGCATAATGACTGCTGCATTTTATCTCTGTAATGTGGGGGCCAACAGCACTACAGCCAGAGATCACATTAACCCAGCCAACCATCTGTGCTTCAACACATGGCTTCAACACATTAATAATTAACACATTTATGTTTGCAGCCAAAGGAAACATGTATATAAATGCTGTACATATGCCAAAGACTGATAACATGGTAGAGGCTGTGGGAACCAGGGTGGAGATCCCAAACCAGGTATCAAATAATTCTGCAAAATCTCACTTTGGGATCTGCCAGGCATTGCCAGAATTCAACAAAGACATTTTTTGAAACCAAAATGACTCTCAGAGATTTTACTAAGTGATCACAGAACTAAGGAAGAGGGTATTGTGGACTTGTTGAATTACAGTGATGATGCATGCATCAAATAAAACTTGCCTCCAGTGTTCTTTATTTTAGAATCCTGGCTTTAACCCCAATTTCTGCTGGGCCGGCAGGCAGTTAAAATTAGCCAGGTTACTTCCCAGTTCTGGAGATGTCTGAAGCTGACAGTACCTGACCTAGACTCTGGATAACTGAAGCACTATTTCCTTGGTTTTGTAATTCAGATTCCTTGAGATTGTGAGAGTGCAGAACCATCAGTCAGAGAGAGTTCAATGGTTGGAAGTTTAAGGTTATCCACTTTGGGATCTAAGGAAAATGAACTGTGGTCGTTAATTATTGATGGAGGATGGGGAACTGTGGAGATGCTAACTGCTTTATCACTCCGTATACGCAAATCACTAAAACCTGGGACTTGCATACCAAATATTCAAAACGTCTAATGGAACAATGACTCTATAACATTGGCTATTATTTCAAAGATGTTAGAGTATAATAAAATTGAAAGTGAATCTAGGCCAGACTACTTCTGAAGTACTGAGTCCACTTCTGGTCGCTCTGTTATAGGAAAGATATTATTAATCTGGAGAGGATTCAAAAGAGATTTACCAGGATGTTGCCGGGAATGGAAGACTTGAGTTATAAGGAGATGCTGGATAGGTTGGGATTTTTTCACTGGTTGAGGGGTGACCTTATAGAGGATTATAAAATTATGAGGGGTATAGACAAGGTAAATGGCAGGTGTCTTTTCCCGAGAGTGGGAGATTTCAAGATTATGGAGCATATTTTTAAGTTGACTTTTTTACTTAGAGAGTGGTTCATGTTTGGAATGAACTTCCAGAGGAAGTGGTAGATACGTGTACAGTTTCAATGTTTAAAAGACATTTAGCAGAGTACATGAATAAACAAAGTTTGGAAGGATATTGGCCAGGCACAAGCAGGTGAGACCAGTTTAGTTTGGGATGTACAGTCAGCATGGATTGATTGGACTGAAGGGTCTGTTTCTGTGTTGAATGACTCTATGACTATGATTGTACTACATTCAATCTTAGAAACATAGGAACATGAGTAGGCCATTCAGCCTCTTGTATGTTCAATGACCATTCAATAAGGTTATCATTGATCTTATTACGGTCTCAGCTTCACTTTCCTGTCTGTATGCCATTGCCCTTGACCCCCTTGCCTATCAAAATTCTATCTAACTCAGCTTTGAGTAAATTTAAAATGCCTACAGGTGATTCAGCCCGTCAAGCCTACACTAACCCTTGGAAGACCATTCTGCCACACCCCCATGACCTTGCATTTCCAATGGTTAATCCATCCAACCTGCATATCATTGGACCGTGGGAGGAAACCAGAGCATCCAGAGGAAACCCATGCAGACACAGGGAGAATGTGTAAGCTTCACACAGACATTCACTCGAGGATGAAATTGAACCCAGGCTCTCTGGTGCTGTGAGGCAGCAGTGCTTACCACTGAGCTAAGTGTTGCCCCAAATCCCCTGAAGTAATTTTTAAAAGGATGTGATCTCACCAACATCTTGTGCCACTGCAGTAAAACTTCCCCACTTTTAAATATCATTCCATTTGCAATATATGACAACATTCCATTTGCCGACTTAATCAATTGGCGCAGCTAAGTTTGTGTGATTCATGTAATGGGCACTGAACGCCTGGAAAGATTTTTGGGATTGATAGTGATCTGTGTAGATTCACAATAGTAGTAGCAAGGCTGAAAGCACTGAATTGCAAAAGCCTATTGCATAAGCTTAGTTGAGATTCCCTGGAGTTCAGAAAGTCACGGCTCAATCTAATTGAGCTCCTAAAATAATAAAAGGTTTAGATCTTTTTCCCCGGGTACAACAGAGTGTTACAAGGGGACATAAATTTAAGGTGAAGGGTGGAAGGTATAGGGGAGATGTCAGGGGTGGGTTCTTTACCCAGAGAGTGGTGGGGGCATGGAATGCGCTGCCCGTGGGAGTGGTAGAGTCGGAATCATTGGCGACCTTTAAGCGGCATTTGGATAGGTACATGGATGGGTACTTAATCTAGGTTAGAAGTTCGGCACAACATTGTGGGCCGAAGGGCCTGTTCTGTGCTGTATTGTTCTATGTTCTATGTTCTATCGGGTAGATATTCAGAAATTCTTTATTTTAGTAAGACACCCAAAGCAAATTGATATCATCTTATAATGAGAGCTAGACTGGTCAGGAGTGGAATCAGGATGCATTTTTCTGCGCACAAAAAGAGTTGTGGGAAAGCAAGAACGCACCACAAAAAAATTTGTTGGGAGTTGGTTCGATTGGAATTTTCAAACTTGAATGCAACTCAGGGAGCTGAGTGGCCTACTCTTGTTCCTTTGACGCTTACATTCTTTCAAGGAAAGATTTTTTAAAAATCATTTGAGGCCCTCGGTATCAGCAGCAAAAAAGAAAATCAGGTTCAGGCATTAAAACTTGCCACTGTGACAAATACTGCCTGGTTGCTGGGCACGATTAAGTGATACTGTCGGAGAACTTGAGCCCCATGGCTCAGAGACAACAAACAAGAATCGCAGTAAAATTGACAAGCAGTTTAATTAAACAAAGCAATATCGTGGAGGAGAAATTGACCAGGCTGACGCAGAACTGATTCTCTGCACAAATAGCCAGAATGCTCTTCCCAGAACAGAAGGGGCAGGCATGCTTTATAGGAGTACAACATAAAGATCATAATTGTAAAGCAGTTACAGTGCAATGGTGAAAAGAGATTAAAACAAGAATAAGGTGAATGGAAGTTAATCAAGCATCCGGCAGTAGCAATTAATTTGTAATTGACACTGGAGATTCCAGCCATCTCCATGAGTGGTTGAGAATGTCTTTGAGAGGTTTTTTCATTGCATTTACCATCCACTTGAATACGTGTAAATGTCTCTTCGCCCTGGCATTCAGGTGTGTCCAATGTGTACCTCCTGCGAGTGAAATCTTCTGGGGTCTCAATCTGTCTTTGTTTATGCGGTAATAGTTTCAATGGGAAAGGAGCCTGCCCTTAAGGTGTTGGGACTGCAGTGCCAATCTGGACTGGGAGCTGACCGTGAAAGCTGTTTTAGGAAGTGTATTCTCTGGTCTGGGAGTAGCTTGGCCATGTCTGGTTTCTATGTTAGCCTGATTGGCCAAGACTGGGGCACTCTGGGTAGTTTCTGAATGTGTTGGCAGGCTTGATTTCTGTGTTATGCAGGCCAGCTTGTGTGTGTTATATGTGGCCATGCTGTGAGTGAGCAAGGTGGCAGATCTTTTTCCCACAGCTACCATAGCAATAATTGACAGTACTGCCCATGTGTAGTTGCAGCTAAGTACCAGGTGATGGTTCAAATAACTTGGCACCAGCACAGAGAACACAAAGCAAGTAAAACTCCCTGCAGAATGTCATGTTACAACCTGTCAGACTTTGGCAGGCTATTAGAAAATAACTAAGATATTCTCTGAAAGAATTGTTACATGATTATAGGTAAGGAAGAAAGTATTGTAGATTAATTGATCTATGATTTTGTGTAAAATGAATTCTTCCAGGGGAGAACTATCTCCATTTGATTGAGAAGTTATTTTTTGAGCAATCTACAATATTAGGAGGGCTCTAGACAGGGTAGAAGGGAAAACATGTTGCTACTGGTGGAAGGATTGAAAACCAAAAAGCACTATTTAAAACTACTGGCAAAAGAACCAATGACAATATGAAGAAAAGATTATTCACACAATGAGAAGGTAGGAAGTACAATGTGCTTCCTGACACTGTTCAATTGATGCTTTCAAAAGGGAATTGGATAATTTTCTGAAAAGAAAAAATGTGCAAGGTTATGGCATTGGGAAAAGGTTTTGTGATTGCAAAAGGCAATTTAAAAAGAGTCAGCACAGACGTAGATAGTCCTAATACCTTCCTCCCATATAGTAATCATTTGTTTGAAATTCATTCCCACTTTACCACCAGAGGCTTTAACTAATCTTGGTTTATGCTGGACTGGTGGGCAATTCAAGTCGCTAATGTCATGTAGAAACCTTGAAAGTGTCAGAAGCTGACAGCTCCTGAATTTAAACTGCTCAGCTCAGGAACGACTTGACCAAGATTCTGTAAAATTGCAGCACTCCGGGGCTGGAATTACTCTCCCCAGTTCCAGAATGCCAACAACTCTGTGTGGATCAGGATTTGGTCGAGGATAGTGAGACCTTTCTTTGGATATAATTACAACAGAAAATGGAGGCGTTGATCCTGAAGTTGACTAACAACATCCAGACCTGAAAACTAATGAACAATTTTAGGGTTATATCAGAAAACATACGACACCTTATCATTACACAGCACCTTTAACGTAGTGTATCATTCAGAGGAGCATCTGGGGTGATGTCATTTCAGTCAACATTGTATAATTCTGGAACATTAATATGTTTAGGTCACTCAAAATGGAATTTTAGACAATATAAGGCACTGTTACATTCTTACATTTCTATTTAAATAAGAAATGTTAACCAGTCCTTTAAACAGTGATTCATAAACAGCAGATGCTGTGGCCTTTAGGCACAAAGCAATTTATGAACAGAATGAGAAAAGTAACACAGTCCTCTGTAGCCAATTCATTTGCCAATTATTAATTGATGTCAGTCTTGTAAGTTGCTGAGCTTCTTATTCAATCATGGTCAGACCCTTTTAACGTACAACGTATTCACACCCTACAGGTTACGTTCATTTCCCAAGCGAGAATCAATCCTGAAATGAAGACAACTACCTCTGCCAGAAACTGGCCTCATTTGTCAAGGAGTGGAGGCATGGGGTAAATTAAACCTGTGAACATATAAACAAAGAGCGTGAATAGGCCATCTGGCCCCTCAAGCCTTTCTGCCATTGAATAGGATCATGGCTTTTCTGATTGCAAACTGTTTGTGGGGTAGGTGATGGCCTAGTCATGTTATTGCTAGACCTATGAAGCCAGAGACCCAGGTAATGCTCTGACGAACTAGATTTTGAATTCAATAATTGTCTGGAAATAAGAGTTCAGTAATGACCATTGTCAATTTTCAGGAAAAAAACCCATCATGTTCACTAATAGGGAAGGAAATCTGCCATCCTTACATGTGATTCCAGACCCACAGCAATGTGATTGATTCTTACCTCTCCTCTGGGTCAATTAAGGATGGGCAATAAATTCTGGCTGAGCTAGTGATACCCACATCCAATGAATGAATAAAACAGAAGGAATCTTCATTCCTGCCCACCCCTGATAGCTCTTCATCCTCCTCCTTACCAAGAATCTAATCTCTGCCTGAGAACCTCTGTTTCCATCGTCTTTTTAGTTCCATTGATTTGTGGCTGTTTGAGAGCGAACAACTTCATCACATCTCTGTTTTAAATGAGAAAGTCTTTATTTTTAAACAGTGACCCTAGTTCTAGATTCTCCAATAGTGACAACCAGCCACTCCATATCCACCTTGTTTCAATCAAGTCATCTCTTACTCTACTAAACCCCAGCAGATACAAACCCAGCCTGTCCAGCCTTTCCTCAGAAGGCAACCTGTCCACTTTAGATATTAGATGGAAATCCTCCTTTGAAATGTTTCTAACCTTGTACACTTTTCCTTGAATAAGATGACCAAAGCTGTACATTAACTGGATGGTCTTACCAGTGCATTGTTGAATTGAAGCATAACCTCCCTAGTTTTGAGTTCATTTCCCCTCATGAGAGGTTCTGTACGTCTTTTGTTAGTCTTTTGTTACCATGCATTAGGACACTCAGATCCCTCTCACATCTTGGAGCCCTCCAATGACTTTCCTCTTAGATAATACATTTCTTTTCATCCTTTCTGCCAAAATGGACAATTTCACATTTTGCCCATATTATACTCTATTTGTCCCGTTTTCTGGCCATTCATTTTACCTATCTGTATCTTTCTTGGAGCTTCCTGATGTTCTGTTCAAAACTTACTTTCATCTGTTTCTTTGTATCATCAATAAATTTTGCAACCATACCTTCAGTCCTTTCATCCAAGTAATTTATATAAATTGTGAATAGTTGAGGTCCTGGCACTGATCTCTTTGACACACCATTCACAGCAGTTTGCCAATCTGAAGAAGACCCATTAATGCCGACGGCTTTTTCCAAATCAACTATTCTTTTACTCACAGCAATAATCTACCCGGACACTATGAGCTTTTACCTTCCACAATAATTTGATAAGACAATTTATCAAATGTCTTCTAGAAACCTAAACCCAGTATGTCCATCAGTTCCCTTTTATCCACAGCATGTTATGTTCTCAAGGAACTCTAATAGATTTCCCTTTCGAGGAGCCATGTTGAATTTATTTAAATGCACTTCTAATGCTTCTTTAATTTTAGCTTCTATCATTTTTCTTATTGACAGATGTTAAGCTGACTGGCCTGTAATTTCCTGCTTTCTTCCTGCTTCCTTTTTTGAATCACATTTGCTATCTTCCAATGAAATGCAATAAATGTCCAAATCTGGGGAGCTTTGGAATAATAAAACCATTGCATCAACTACCTCACTTGGCACCTCTTTTAAGAGCTTAGGATGAAGTCGATTAAGACTCAGACACTTGTCAGCACGTAACTCCAACAATTTACTCATTGCTATTCCTCTCATAATTACAAAGTTCCACACTCCCTTCCATTTCCTGATTTAAAGCTGCTTCTGGAACTGACACAAAACACCACTTCAACTCATCTGCCATCTCCTTATTTTCCATTTTCAAAGGAATAAAGGAAGAAAGAAAAAGAAACAAAGACTTGCATCTATATAGCACCTTTCACAACTACAGAATGCTGGTCCTTAGCTAAATTGCAATAGAATTGTAATCAGGATTGTAACAGGTAGTATTAATAATTAGTGTTAGTTGAGTCTTAAATATTGGACTCGGTGCAGGGAAAATTGCTGCTTTTTATCAAATACTGTAGTGAGATCTTTTACAATCACTTGGGATGACAAACAAATAATTGATTTAACATCTCAATTGAAATGCAGCACACACAAAAGCGCAACATTCCTTCAGTGCTGCACTTGAATGCAGGGCATTCTAGATTTTGTGATCCGGTCACTGACGTGGAACCTGAACCCACAAATTTCTGATGCAGCGTTGCTTCAGAATATCTGCAATCAGTTGATATATATCGAACACTGAATGAAGGAGATGAGGTATTTGACTGTAGGTTGAGGAGTATATTTATGCTAATAGAACAACTGGCTACAGATGTCTTTATTTCACTTTGTTATTGCATTTATTTCCCACTACTTCTCCTTAGCTGTGTTTCCTTTATTGTGATTACTTCCGTTTTTAATCATTAACTGCCCTGACTATCCCTCCAATACGCCCCCAAAAGACACAAGCATTGATATTAACTCCCAACCCCGTGACAAACTGGAGAAGGTCAACTTTGAATGACTTTAAATATGCATACTTGTTTTTATAGCAATGGATAGCACGGTCACCACACAAAATTTAAAGGGAACATGAAGCACTGGACATTTTCCAAGAGAGGTGGTGAGTACACATGAAGAGTGTCTTTTCCAGCACTGCTTGTGGGTTAAAAGGAGGACACTTCCAGCTTATCGCAACTTCTCTCTTCTCTATTCCCCAACAGCATCATGGCTGACCTACCCTATCACTCAAAACACATCATTTCCAGGAACTGTCCACACAGACCTCTGAGCTGCAGCCTCCAGCCAGGATATTTAGGTAACTGCCAAGCAGAGAACAGCACTTGATAATTAAGTCCTACCATGAAGTTCAGCATGACTCTATATCCTGACTCTAACAGGGTTCCTTGACCATTTTTGGCCTCCCCAAACTCTCCCCCTTCCACACTTTAAAATCAGGCTATTGATTCTTTGCTGGCTTATTCATTCATGGATGCCAGACATGGTTCACTGCTTAGATCCAGTGCAATTATTCATCTGTGATTATGACAATGATTTCTGCCAGTCTTCCCAGCCACAAGGTCTCTGTTTAGACTGTTGGCCTATTCTGTGATATCCTTTAATGAATTACAGGTTGAATTCATAGAAAGCCTTCAAGGAAATTCACATTTTTACGTCACATTGATTTGAGCAGGACAAACTGGTTTCTGTTCCCACTGTAAAATACTGCACTCACACTTAAACTGACACCATGTTCGGAGCTTTTGATGAACTAAATCTGTTTTGTGCAGCAGGCAAGACTCCATTGACCTTATGGAGAGATTCAGGTTGTCAGCCTTTGTCCCAAGTACTTGATGGTGAATTCAACTCCAAGTTTCAGACCTGGAAGAACCTTAGTTATCATGCAGGCACAGTAATACCACAGTGAATTTAACACCCATGTCAGAAACCAGGCAGAAGGACAATTATGATATGATTTACCCTTTCAGATCCTATTGCATTGCTCAAATGTGCCAATTAATGACAATCTATTTATCTTAATTTGAGGCTGTCAGGTCTTCTTTCTCACATTAAATCAGTCAGAAAACATTCAGATGGCATTCTGGCTCAGTGATCAGCACTGCTGTCTCATATTGCCATTCAGCTGGGTTCAATTCCAGCCTTGGGTGACTGTCTGTGTGGAGTGTGGGTTTCTTCTGGGTGTTCCGATTTTCTCCCACAGTACAAAGATGTGCAGGCGAGGCGGATTGGCCATGGGAAATTCAGTGTTACAGGGATGGGTCTTCGGAGGATCAGTGTGGACTTGATGGGTAAAATAGCCTGCTTCCTCACTGCAGGAATTCTATGATTCATAAAAGAGAAATAATTACTGAAAACCAAGTTAATGATTTGTGACCCTTCAGAACATTCTCTTCTTTCCCACAGATGCAGCCAGACCTGCTGCGTTTTGCCAGCAATTTCTGTTTTTGTTTCTGACTTTCACCGTCCATAGTTGTTTGATTTTTTTTCAACAAGTCCAATTATTTTCAGATTATAAATGACAAATTCTGGTGTTTTATTTTAGTGCTTTCCTCCTGCTTTTGGTGATTAAAACTCCTGCTGACTCCAACCACCATCTAACCATCACCCCCCCCCCACCTCCCCATCCACCAGACCCCTGCCCTTGCACCTCCCCTCCCCACCATTTACCTTTGCCAGTGGCATTAGCTCTGAGGACCAATCTTCTCCTCCTAACTCCCCCACTTATTTTCTCCTGCATTGTGTGCAGCTTGTCCATACCACTGCCAGGGTACTTTCAACTGTGTTTTTCTTGCCTATGTGGAATCCAAAAGTTTATAACTTAAGACCAGTCTGAACACACATGATGCTAACAGAAGATATTTCTTGTTGACTAAAGTCTTACTCTTGCCTTCCAATCACTCAATGACTCCCACCAACTTCATCAAGAATGCAGACAAATTGAGCCAGAAGAAGTTACAATCTTTGGGATCTCCTACTTCACAGGCAAAGATAGTTTTCTATATAACCACCTTACCATCTTACTGTTGTATTACTCCTCAAAGTTAGTATGCAGTATACCTTTAAGAGACATGCTCATAATGCTATCACCATTTCATAGCATATACGTTGAGGGTATAAATGTCTTCACAGAATCATGGAATCTTTACATGTGGAAGGAGGCCATTCACTTGAGTCTTCATCTTTAACAATGGGCACATGAAGCATGACAAGTTGTTGGGAATTGCTAGTGTTTGTAGCCGATCAGCTTTGTATTAGCCCAGGCACTGAAATGCCTTTGAGTGTAATATTTATATTTATCAGGAGCTGTAATGAAAATCTCTTGAATCCAGTTGCCCACATCTAGTTCTGACGTTACAAGAGATAATATAAATCCTGCCACATCAGCTACAAATACATGGTGGCAATGCCGAGGTCATGATGGCAGATCACCCACCACCCTTGTCGACATGCCAATCCTCCTGTTTGGGTATCCACGCTGTAATGTCTGTCGACATCTTCTTACGATACTTGAACATGTTCAAAAGAGTTAAATCTGCTTTGAAGGATTCAGCATAGATCGTTGCCAATTCAGACTGCCTGTTATTGTCCTCAGCAAATTCAAAGTGAGCCCAGTCTGGGTGAGTTAATGAAAACTTGAGCTCATATTTTGGCTGCAGCCTTGATCTGCATTTGCAATAACAAAGGATAAAGCATTGTAGGAGGAGGGGAGAGCCATGAGCACAGAACATGTCAGTGACCTCTTGAAAACTGATTACCTCACCGTGCCAAATGCTGCGATTTTCTCTGCATGAAAATGATGCAGACGCAGACATTCTCGTGGTAAACAAAATCTCTGGCCATGCAAGTTTCTTTACTACCAAACTAAAAGCAGTGTTGCCACACTAATAGTCAGAGCTACGGAATTAAGATTTCTTAAGCATGTACTACAAAATTTTCCAAACCTCCCCACCCATCCATTAAAGGACAAATACATAACAAAATCAGTGGAGAATTAGGCTCATAGAATATTTACATGAAGTGCTGAATTTTAAATCCCAAAAATGGATGATTTGTGGTAAGGCCAAAGGATAATATTTCTTTTAAAACCTGGAATTCAAAACCAATGCACCTCCAACAAGCCCATATCCATATTAACAGGACTAGGACAAAGATCAAGTAATCAATCAGTCCAAGGAGGAACTGGCAGTTTAATCCCAAGCCAGCTGACCTTAAGAAAACAATACCATGGATCCTGGAAATCTGAAGTAAAAGCAGAAAACACTGGGAAAATGCACAAGCTAGCAGCATCAATGGAGAGAAAAATCGAATTAATGTTTCATGTCGATTGGAAGAGCAGGAAAATGGCCTACCTGAACTCTGTTGCCTCCCTGCCTCTGCCACAATGAAGTCAAGCGTGTGATGGTCCATGTTGGGACTTTACACCACGTCATTTGAGTTCCTTAAATGGCTAATTAATGATTATCTAAGGGTGTCGTCCCACTGCCACTTCAGGTAGTTCTGGGAGGCAGCTAAAACTGTGAGCACAGATTGACATCTCCAAGTCAGGAGTGTTCAGCTACGTCCTGCAAAGAAAAGCAACTGCTGCCTGGCGGAGGGACTCAGCACTGGGAAAGAGGGGCCCATTGACAGCCTCAGACCCCGTAACTTTGCTGCTGACCCCACCTTAACCCCTCTCCCTGTGACCATTATTCTGCAAGCCACCTGCCCACCCCTTGGCATTACCTATCTGTGGCCTGAGTGACTTGGATGACTCTCTCTGTGGAAGTCTCCCTGAGATTCTCCCTGAGGCTGTGTGGGTTTCCTCTGGGTGCTCTGGTTTCCTCCTACAGTCCAAAGACATGCAGGTGAGGTGTACTGGCGATGCTAAATTGCCCATGGTGTTTAGGAATGTGCAGGCTGGGTGGATTACCCATAGTAAATGCAGGATTACAGGGGTAGGGTCACAGGCTAGATCTGGGTGGGAAGCTTTGCAGAGGGTCAGTGCAGACTCAATGGACTGAATGGCCTCTTTCCGCACTGCAGGGATTCTATGAATCGATGAGCTACTCCTCAACCTTGGCACTCCTGGAACCTGGCATTCTGGCAGCAGCCACAGCCAACCCAGTGGCACGGCTGAGCACAACAGCAGCTTGCCACTGATTGGTCAGCAGTTCTCATCATGTAGGTTAAGTTTCCTTAAATCGGATGAAAGGTCTAATTTCCTCATGGCTTAATGGGTCTTCCTGCTCACCTGCTCTCCGATCTCCAGTGAGACGTCCAATACCACAACAAGATTTTTGCCCAATGTAAAAATCATGACCATAAGACATACGAGCATAAATTAGGCCATTCAGCCCATCTAGTCTGCTCCACCATTCAATCATGGCTGATAAGTTGCTCATCCCTATTTTCCCACTTTCTCTCTATAACCCTTGATCCTCTGGATACTCAAGAACCTACCTATCTCAGTCTTAAATATACTCCACGGACCTCTTTGGCACTGAGTTCTATAGATTCACCACTCTCTGGCTGAAAAAGTTTCTCCTTATCCCCGTCCTAAAAGGTTTTCCCTTTATTGTAAGGAATATCTTTGGGTCGTAGTCTCTCCTACCAATAGAAATATCTTCCTAAAATCTACTCTGTCCAGGCCATTCAGTATTCTGTGTGTTTCAATAAGATCCACTCTCCCCACCACTCCCCACCTCCCCCCCCCCCCCACCCAATCCTTCTAAACTCCATTGAGTATAAACTAGAGTCCTCAAACATTCCTCATATGTTAAACCTTTCATTCCTCAGACCATTCTTGTGAACATGCTCCAGGGCCAGTACATCCTTCCTGAGATATGGGGCCCAAATTTGCAGACAATACTTCAAATGTGGTCTGACCAGAGCCTTGTAGAGCTTCAGAAGTACATCCCTGCTGCTATATTCAAGTCCTCTCAAAATAAATGTCATAATTGTAATTGCCTTCCTAACTCCCGACTCAACCTGCAAGTTTACCTTGAGAGAATCCTGGGCTAGAACTCCCAAGTCTCTTTGCACTTCAGACTTCTGAATTTTCTCCATATTAGAAAATAGACCATGCCCCTATTCTTCCAACCAAAGTGCATGACCTCACACTTACCCACATTGTACTTCATCTGCCACTTCTTTGCCCATTCTCCTAACCTGTCCAAATGCTTCTGCAGCCTCCCCACCTCCTCAATGCTACCTGTCACTCTATCCACCTTTGTATTATCTGCAAATATAGCCAGAATGCCCTCAATTCCTTCATGAAGATCGTTACTATATGAAATGAAAAGTTGTGGTCCCAGCACTGAGGAACACCAGTTGTCACCGGCTGCAATCCTGAGAAGGACCCTTTTATCCCCACTCTCTGCTTTCTGCCAGACAGCCAAGCTTCTATCCATGCTAGCACCTTGTCTCTAACACCGTGGGCCCTTATCTTATTCAGTAGCCTCCTGTACAACACCTTGTCAAAGGCCTTCCTAAAGCCCAGGTAGATACCATCTATTGGCTCTCCTTAGTCAAATCCACTCATCACTTCATCAAAGAATTCTAACAGATGTGTCAAGTATGACCTCCCCTTGAGGAAATCATGCTGACTTTGCCCTATTTTACCACATACTTACAAGTATTCAGTCATCCTTCACAATGGGTTCTAGCATCTTACCCATGACTAAGGTTAATCCAATCAGTCTATCTTTTGCCTTACTCTCTTTTTAAAAAGAGGTGCCACGTTAGCAATTTTCCAGTCCTCTGTGATCCTCCCTGATTCTAGCGATTTCTGAAAGATCATCACTCACATCTCCAAAATCTCTTCAGCTGTCTTCCTTAGAAAGCTGGGGTGTAATCCATCTGGTCCAGGTGATTTATCCACCTTCAGGCCATTCACTTTTGCTAGCATCTTCTCCTTGGTGATGGCCACCATACTCAGCTCTGCCCTCACTCTCTTGAATTTTTGGGATATGATTCGTGTCTTCCACCATGAAGACTGACACAGAGTAATTATTCAGTTTCTTAGCCATTTCTTTGTTCCCCACTATTATCTCTCCAGCAACATTTTCCAGCAGCCCAGTGTTCACTTTTGCCTCTCTTTTGCCCTTTATATATCTAAAGAATCTCTTACAGTCTTCCTTTATATTACTGGCTAGTTTACCCTCATATTTAATCTTCTCCCTCCTTATTTCTTTTTTGTTGCCCTCTGTTGGTCCTAGTAAGCTTCCCAATTCTCTGGTTTCCCACTGCCATTCACCATATTATATGCTTTCTCTTTTGCTTTTATGCTATCCCTGACTTCCCTAGTCAGCCATGGTTGCCTCATCATTCCTGTACCATGCTTTTTTCTCAGGAAGAATCCCTGCTGTGTCTCCTAAATTATTCCCAGAAACTCCTGCTGTTCCACTGTCTTTCCTGCTAGGCTCCTCTCCCAGTCAATTCTACCCAAATCCTCCCTTAGACCTCCGTAGTGTTTCATTCAGCTGTAATACCATTACCTCTGATTCTATCTTCTCCTTCTGAAATTGCAGAGTAAATTCAATTATATTATGATCACTGCTTCCAAAGGATCCCTTCACCTTAAGCTCCCTTATCAAGTCTGCCTCATTGCACAACACTAAATCCAGAATTGCCTGTTTCCCAGTGGGTTCCAAAAAGCCATCTTGTTGACAATCCACTAGTTCCTTTTCTTGCAATTCACTACCAACTTGATTTTCCCAGTCCACCTGCATATTGAAATCCCCCATGATCACTGTAATTTCACCTTTCCGACAGATTTTTTCTATCCCCCGGTGTATCTTGTGCCCCAGCTTCTGACTAATGTTTGGAGGCCTGTACATAACTCCAACTATTTTTTTTTTGCTTTTGCGGTTCCTCAATTTTACCCAGATAGATTCTACACCATCCGACCCTTCTTCGTTTCTTGCTATTGACTTAATTTCATTTCTTACTAATAAGGCAACCCCACCCCCTCTGCCCATCTGCCTATAGGATGTATATCCTTGAATATTCAGCTCCCCAATCTTGATTCCCTTTGCAGCCACAACTCCATGTTGCCCACCACGTCATACCTGCCAATTTTGATCTGCTCCTTTATCTTATTCCTTATACTGCATGCATTCAGATCTAACACCCTCAGTCCTGTATTAACCGTGCGTCTTCTCACTGTCATTTGTTTGTCCAGTGTGGTTGAAGTTTGATTGCTAACCGTTTCTATATACTCTGTCCTACCTGTGTCTGTGCTGGAGATTTTAATAACCTCTCCTGAGTTCTGCACTCTTACCTCCTCCTTTAATTCAGTTTTCTAATTTCCCCTACAACTGAGTCCTCTCCCCCCCCCCGCCCAATTTAGTTTAAAGCCCTGGCGACAGCCCTAGTTATGTGATTTGCGAGAACTCTGGTCCACCTCAGTTCAGATGAAGGCCATGCCATCGGAGCAGGTCCCTTCTTCCCCAATACTGGTGCCAATGTCTCATGAACTCAAACCCCTTTCTCCCACACCAATCTTTGAGTCACACATTTACCTGCTTAATCTTATTGACCCTGTGCCAATTAGCTCATGGCCCGGTAGTAATCCAGAGATTATTACTTTTTTGGTTCTGTTTTCTAATTTTGCTCCTAGCTGTTCATACTCCCTTAGCAGAACCTCAGCTCTAGTTTTGTCGATGTCGACCATGACCACTGAATCTTTATGGGCGGCACGGTGGCACAGTGGTTAGCGCTGCTGCCTCACAGCACCAGAGACCCGGGTTCAACTCCCGCCTCAGGCGACTCTCTATGTGGAGTTTGGACATTCTCCCCGTGTCTGCGTGGGTTTCCTCCGGGTGCTCCGGTTTCCTCCCACAATCCAAAAAATGTGCAGGTTAGGTGAATTGGCCATGCTAAATTGCCCGTAGTGTTAGGTGAAGGGGTAAATGTAGGAGTATGGGTCTGGGTGGTATACACTTCGGCGGGTCGGTGTGGACTTGTTGGGCCGAAGGGCCTGTTTCCACACTGTAAGTAATCTAATCTAATCGAATCTACCTTCCCACTCCAAGTTCCTCTGCAGCCCAGATGTGATATCCCGAACCAGGCAGGCAATACAACCTTTGAGACTCTTGATCTGGTTACACAGAACAGTGTCTATGCCTCTAAATACACTATCTTCAGTTATAATAATGTTTTGGATATTGGTTTGCTTACTGAGCTGGATGGCTCATTTTCAGACATTTCATCACCATACTAGGTAACATCATCAGTGAACCTCCAGATGAAGTGCTGCTGGCATGGCCAGCTTTTTATTTATGTGTTTAGGTTTCCTTGGGTTGATGAAATCATTTAATGTGGTGACATCATTTCCTGTGGTGATGTCATTTCCTGTTCTTTTTCTCAGGGGGTGGTAAATGGGATCCAAGCCAATGTGTTTGTTGATAGAGTACCGGTTGGAATGCTCATGCTTCTAGGAATTATTATGCTCCTCTCTGTTTGGCTTGTTCTAGGATGGATGTGTTGTTCCAGTTGAAGTGGTACCCTTCCTCATCTGTATGTAAAGATACTAGTGAGAGTGGGTCATGTCTTTTTGTGACAGATCAACTAGCCACTCTCACTAGTATCTTTGCATACAGGTGAGGAAGGGCACCACTTCGACTGGGACAACACATCCATCCTAGAACAAGCCAAACAGAAACACGAACAATAATTCCTAGAAGCATGGCATTCCAACCAGAATTCTATCAACAAACACATTGACTTGGATCCCAATCACCAAACCCTGATAAAAAAGAACAGGAAATGACATCACCACAGGAAATGACATCACTGCATAAATGATGTCCTCACATGAAATGATGTCACCAACCCAAGGAAACCTAAACACATAAATAAAAAGTGGGCCATGCCACCAGGGCTTCATCCGGCTTCTCACTGATGATGATACCTAGTATGGTGATGAAACATCTGAAAATGAACCATCCATCTCAACAAGCAAACCTACATCCAGAACCTCAATCTGAGCTATAAATCTTTTCAAAACTCGCTAATAACAACATTTTTCTTCTCTCCCTCTGCTTGAATGGCTTCCTGCACCCATGGTGCTGCGGTCAATCCGCTTATCCTCCCTGCAGTCCCTGTTCCCATCCACACAGGAAGCAAAACTCTTGAACCTGTTGGACAAGGACAAGGATTGAGGCTCCTGCAACTCTGCCTCCTGGATCCCTCTACCTGCCTCACTCACAGCCACACCCTCCTGTCCCTGACCACTGGCTGAATTCAAGTTAGCTAGTCTAAGAAGTGTGACTGTTTCCTGAAACACAGCATCTAGGTAATCTCCCCCTCCCTGATGTGTCACAATGTTTGAAGCTCAGACTCCAGCTCATCAACTCTGAGCTGGAGTTCCTCCGGCAACCAACACTTATTACAGACACGGTCAATGGGAACCATAATGGGGTCCACCAGCTACCACATCATGCAGAAACAACACATCACTGAGAGAACTGTCAATGCTGGAAATCAGAAACAAAGCAAAACAAAAATTGTTTGAAAAGCTCAGAAGATCTGGCAGCATCTGAGGAGAGAATCAGAGTTAATGTTTTGGGTTCAGGGACCTTTCCTCAGAACTGAGAAAGTTCAGAATGTGCAGTTCTGAGGAAGGGTCACTGAACCCAAAATATTAACTCTAATATCTGTCCACAGATGCTGCCAGAACTGATTAGCTTTTTCAGCAATTTCTGTTTGTGCTTCTTACCTGCCAGATATGTTTCCCAGATTTCAGGATTCTCAGCAGCTGAAAGATAAGGAAAACTTCACGGAGAAGGTGATTTAGGGTCAAGTGACTTTGATGGCTCTTGCCAGCCCTCTCCTCGCTCTGCTGTACAACTGAGAATCCAATTTCAGGAGGTGACATAGTACAATCACTGTTGAGAGTGTCGTGCTGGAAACGTATGGCATGTCAGGCAGCATCCAGGGAGTTGGAGGATCAACGTTTCGGGCGATCTTCCTGTTCCTTGGATGCTGCCTGGCCTGCTGTGCTTTTCCAGCACTAAACACTCAACTCTTAGCTCCAGCATCTGCAGTCCTCACTTGCTCATCGTACAATCGCTGTCAAACCTCTGAATGGACCTGCCCAGAAATGGTCAGGAGTGGGCTAATAGGATGTAAATGAGGATTTGAAACAGTTAGGACACCCTTGCAAAGCAAGCTCATGGATCGGAATCCCAAAAGAAAACTCATAAGTTTCAGACAGACAAGGGGAAAGAAAAGCTGTTGCTAACCTGCAAAAGAAAAATCAAAAATCTGAGATAAGCCTGGTGTCAGTATTCTTCACTTTTCTGCATTCTTCACTCTCATTTTGACCAGAAGGCAGTGGCTCACGCCGTGTTGTTCCTCTGACTGTTGGTTCATGTTCCAAATGTACAAACAGGCATTGCTACTGCACCACCACTCCAACTGCACAATGCTCACCATCAAACTAATACAATTCCAGTTTTCAGCTGTCTGTACACAGAGAATAGTGAACATTTCTTTATGGAGGAGGTTTAATATTTTAGTCCCGGATACTTACCTTCCAGGCGTCTGCAGTGTATGAACAGCAGCAAGACTATTTGAGAAAAACAACGTGAGCAGAATATGAGTATTCCCACATTCCACTGACTCGCAGCAAATCTCTGAATACATCCTTTTCAGAATTGCATCAAATCTAAATGCATTGAAACAAAATTGGAAAGGAACAAATGTTTTGTGATTTCTGAATTTCATTATTTTGAACAATATTTGTGATATTTGTGAAATGTTTCAGGTTTGGATTAGAGATGCAGAGGAATGCAAGGAAGATCATTAGTGAATGCCTATGTTGTGGTGGAAGCAAAGGTGACCAAAGACTTCAAAGGGAAATTGGATGGCTATTTAAAGGGAAATAAACATAAGAGCTATAAGGATAGAGCAGAGGAATAGATTGACTGCATTGCTCTAAACAGAGTTGTCATGAACTCAATGGACTGAATGATCTCTTCTGTGTGTAAGGGCCCTGCTAAACAAATGCAGTTACACCTAATACGTTTAAAATCTAAACACATGAAACACCAAGCAATGGAAAGGTATGTTGATGGAGTTCATTGAAGAAAAGTGGAAGGAGACTTATTTCGACCATAAATACTGGCATGGACCTATTGAGGTAAATGTCCTGTAACTGTATAGTACAAAGTGTGTACACAAATTGAGTTTACCGTTATTTCTTTCTTCTGCCTGTTAGCTGACAGAGTAAGATCTGAAAAATTGGGAGCTGGAAATAAGACAGTCTTTTTTTAACATCCAGCTGCCCATTTATCTAGGAGTTGAAAATGGGAAGACACACAGCATTCCTCTTCCTTTCAATGATGGAAGTAGACCTGCTTTGGTTTCAGAAAGCTATATAAATAGATGCCCAGCAGTGTACCTGAACAAGCAAGAGGCTGTTTTCAGTTCAGTTGAAAGGCGCACAAAGTTTCAAGCCGTTAGAGCAAGCACAATCCACCCATTCGTACAATAGAATCCCTGTAGTGTGGAATCAGGCGATTCAGCCCGTCAAAGACACACCACCCCTCTGAACAGCACACCATTCCAGCCCCACCTCACCCCTGTATTTCCCGTGGCCAATCCACCTAACCTACACATTTTTGGACTGTGGGAGGAAACCAGCGTACCTAGAGGAAACCCGTGCAGACACAGGGAGAACTTGCAAACTCCACATAGACAGTCACTTGAGGCTGGAATCAAACCCAAGTCCCCAGCACTGTGAAGCAGCAGTGCTAACCACTGAGACACCATGCTGCCCACAATATAGGCACAATTTATATTCAATCTGAACGCGCACATAGGAAGGAGGATGCTAAACCAGGAAGGAGGAAAATTATTTTGAAAAAATAGTGTGGAATGAAGATAGACTCTGGTGCAAAGACAATGCAGCTGAACAATAATATGGATTCAGACAGAAATTTGAGTATGTTAAACATTGTTAGACAAGTTTTCTCAGCTAGTACCTCAGTATTCTGATCCTGAGGAAAGACTATTTCGCCCACAGCTTTCATTTTTGAGAATTATAGTTTTGCCATTTGTTCCATTCAATGCAAATACACCTAGTTTGGATACTGGCCGATATGGTTAAAAACTGGAGATTGCAATCCCTGGTGTGACCAAATCGATCTACAAGAAAACAATAGGAAAATCAGAGAGAGTGAGACAGCAGTTTAACCTCACTGGCAGATATTCAAATAAGATTCTAATCATTGACTATGAATGATATCATTGGACAGTTGTATCATATGAACTGTCTCTCTTTTCTCTCAATTTACTCTCTGCCTTACTCTGCCCCTTTGTTGGCCAAACTATTGCTTCAGAAAGGGACCCAAACTTTGTTGAATTCCCAGCAAATATTTAACACTTTTATTCTTTCAAGGAGAGAAATAATCTGTACATATTTGACATAATACGTACCTAAATGTTTTTCCCAGTGACATAAAAGATGTTTTTAAAGTAGAATATGTACTCAGCAGAATCGCTACTACACAAGAGTTTATTGATGTCCATAAAAGGATAGGTAACTTAACTTGTTCTTG